>NC_056728.1:1695912997-1696282182 GCF_019279795.1 Protopterus annectens
ACCTTCTACACGCCTGTATGGCCAACGTACGACTTCAGCCCATGGTCATAGGGGTATAAAAGAAGATGTAGAAGCATAAGATCCTCAGACTACCTACAGCCAGGAGACTCTGGCAAAGTCAGAGTAATACAGCAAATAAAAAAAAAACAGACAAGCTAAGAGCAGGGGAGAAGAACTGCTTTCATAAGGTCCACCAGGTGCACAGAGGTCAGTACAAAGAGCGGAGGGGGGAAACAGGGAGAGATGCAATAATGCAACAGTGATCAGCAGGCCACCTACTGTTATGGTAGGTTTTTACAGAATCATACTCTATCCTTCCCTAGATCACTGTTGCAGTATTCCAGTACTGATGGGTGAGATTCCCAAAGCTAAAAGGCTGGATAGGGTGGATGAACAGGAGACAGGTGAGTGGTTTACCAATCCCAGTAGTACAGATCTGACAGAGGAAGTCTTAGACCTAGAAAAAGCATCCATTCTGTAGTGTCTAGTATAGGTGTGTATAAACAATTAAGTGGCTGCTTCCAGAATAGCTCTATAGTTAATGCCTTTTAAGGCACCAAAGAAGGATACTGCTCTGGTGGAGTGGGATTTCATGGGTGAAGACCGGGACATCACATAACATAAGGAAATGGATTTTGAGATCCAGTTAGAGATTGTATGATTAGACAGGACTGCCCAACTTGCCTTTCTGAAAGGAAACAAAAGGCTGGTCCATTTTCCTAATGTCTTTTGTCTTATCAAGGTAGAATATAAAAAAGGCAGGAATCAGAGCTGGTTGTGGCAGAGTTAAAGATGTTAAGATTTGCACTAGGTGTGATGAGGGTAGGCAGGATTAGGAATAAGTATATTAGAGGGTCAGTCCAGGTTGGACGGTTTGGAGACAAAGCCAGAGAGGCAAGATTGCGTTGGTTTATACATGTGCTGAGGAGGGATGCTGGGTATACTGGGAAAAGGATGCTAAGGATGAAGCTGCCAGGTAAAGAGGAAGGCCTAAGATAAGGTTTATGGATGTGGTGAGAGAGGACATGCAGATGGTTGGTGTGACAGAGCAAGATGCAGAGGACAGGAAGAAATGGAAACAGATGATCCGCTGTGGTGACCCCTAATGGGAACAGCCAAAAGAAAAAGAAATCGTCTCTCATCTCTGTTCTGTAGATTTGGAAAGCAGGAAGGTAAATGTGTAATCTGGTTGATAGGCAATTAATTTATCAGTGTGGGCATGAAGGGTTAGCTCTTACAGAAAACTCTGTCCTTATGGAAGATAAGGAAGGAAGGGAGGGATGGCCATAAGGATTTGAAGCCCAGAAACCCTTCTAGTAGAAGTAAGGGAAACAGTAAACAGTTTTCAAAGTATAAAATGTTAGGAAGGCAGAGGCCATTGATTCAAAAGGTGGCAATGTAAGTTTTCCAAAACAAAGTTGAGATCTGTTGGGGGGGGGGGGCAGGAGGATGGAGTTATCTCTTAGGTGGAGCCAAGTGAAGGATACCCTTTAGAAACTATCTGATTTCAATCTTGGAGAGCAAAGGTGGATTCAATGGCAGGGAGGCAGGAAAAGCAGACAAGTATGCATTGATAAAGGAATAGACTTAATCCAGTTTTGAGTAGCTCACACTCACACAGACGGGACAAAATTGTAGGGACCCCCACCTGGAGAGGGGTCTCAATCTTCATAAGACTCCAGATAGAACATTTTGTTTTCCCATTTGGAGATGCAGAATTTTCTAGTGGTAGGTTTCCTTGCCTCCTGATGCAACTGAAGGAGATCCTTACAAAAAAACTGGTGTCTAAAAGGAATTAAGACCATCATCTACAGAGGCAGGTTGAGAGCCTGCAACTTGGAATGAAGCAGTAAGCCCTTTTCTGTGCAAGTTGAGTCCACTTTGTGGAGTAACTTAGTGATGGCCCATAGCTAGATGAAGAAGGGAGCATCAGTGTTGCTTGGGCCAGAAGGGAGTCACCAGCAACATTTTTGTTTTGTCCCACTGGATCTTTAGCAGAACCTTTGGGATTAGAAGAAGTGGGGTATAGAAGTACTCCCTCCAGTAGAAAGACACAGCATCTACCTCCAAGTCAGGGAACAACGAGTCCTGGAGCAAAACAGATTCAGTTGTCTATTCTGAATGGAGGAAGACAGATCTATTTGAGATGCACACCATTTATGCACTATGTCTAAGACGACATCTCTGCGAGCATCTTCTATGGTTCTGTTTAATCTGCAAGAATATTTTCTTTGGATGAAATGTAAACAGCCCATAGGTACAGATTTGCATTTATAGCCTGATACCATGCCAGAAGAACTAGCTTGCACAGCTGGTAGGACTTGGTCCCCCCTGCTTACTGATGTACCACACGACTGTGGTGTCGTCTGTGAAAATCCTGAGTGGCCCTCGGTTTCAAAGAACAAACACCAGAATGGCTTGAATAAGGACCTTCATTTCCTTAATACTGATGTGTTCCCTTATCTATCTGGGGGAACGCTGTGCCTGAACTGTTAACGAGCACGTTCATGCTCCCCAAGCCAGATCAGTCTCATCTGTGTGCAGATCCTGATTGGGAGTGGGTGAGCAGAAGGGAAAGTCTGGATTGGGTTGGATTTAGGAAATCCACCTCTTCAAAAAGGGCAAAAGGGGGATTTGAAAGAGCAGTGAATGACAGGGCTGAGCCCAGAGAGAGTCCAGTTACCACTGGATCTTTCTCATGTGTAGTTTGGACACTGGCACCATGGGAATGGTTTCTGCCATGTTACCCGGGGAGGGGGGGCTCTTAGAATTTCCCTTGCAGAAGGGGACTGAAGAGGGAGTAGAAGGTGGAGAAGGACTGAATTTTCTCCTGGAGGGAGAAAAGAAAGGTTTCCAGACTGGAATCCAGCCTGCAACCTAAGAACATCAAGTCCTGGGAGGGGGTCAGAGATTTCTGGAGATTGTAGGTGAAACCCTTTCTTTCCAGGAGCAAGACTGAGAAGCTGAGATGCAGCTGTAATGTATCCTGGGAGGAGGTCTGGATAAGGAGGTAGTGCAGTTATAGGAAAATGTGTATTCCCTGGGTACTGCAAAAATACAATTGCTGGGGTGAGACACTTTACTTCTGTCCTTGCATAATAAATTTAAGTTGGTCTTTTAGTTGCTCGAGGTTCAACTGCTCATGGCTCGTTTACTCATAGCTGAATGCTCACCTGTAAGTGATAGAAAATGGTACACATGCACTGTCTGTAAATATCCACTGAGTCTGCTTTGCATTACTTCAGAGCTAGAATATTTACAGTCACAGGGTGTAGGGGTCAGAGCCCCCATGTCAGGGGGGTGCAGGAGGCGCAACACCCCCTACAAAAAAGCACTTTTTAAAAACCTTACAATTTCTAGTAGTCCTTGGCTCAAGTGACTAGAAGCGAGTTAGTGGTATTTGAACAGTTCATGTTTGAGCTAAGAAAGTAGATCCTAAATTTCAATATTGCTTGATTGAACTTCTATTTCCAGAAGCACTGCTGCCTTCCTTTATTTTCCTGATAAATATTTGACTTGTGGACTGATACCTGCCTTGAGTTTATGAGGACCATTATGTTTGCTGTAGCAATGATCCAATTATCTGAATATCTATGGTTATGGCGAGTCTAATCCAACAACTATACCTTCTTTTTTACAAAGAATGGATGGATTGATGAATAAAGGAGGTGAAGTAATTCAGGGCTTATAGCACAAATTCAGGTAGTATGGAAATTAGCTGAGGTTGTAATTAATGGAATTAATTTAATGTTCAGGAGGAATAAAGACATAATCCAAGGCAAAATGGGTGTTTTAGTGGAAAGCACTCCCACACTACATGTACACATTTGATTAATTGGCTTAAATAAAAACATACTATGTTTGGTGGAATAAACCTCTCTTCATTACTGAAATGCAACACAAAGAAGCCTCAGCATAAAAGGTCTTCAAAGGTTAAAGAAAAAAATCAAAAGCTAATAAAGGGTGCTTTATAGCCATAACATGTTTAATATCAACCTCTTAGTGATATGTTTATTAAGCTATTTCATCAAGTGTACTACTAGCAACAATTTGCTATTCTTTCTAATGTAACAAAATTCTCTGAACGGACAACCAGACTGCCATATGCGACAACTACATTTTATTAAAGCCCACAACATTGTCACACACCAGAGTTTATTAAATAAACTAAGTTAGACACCACTGAGGGTGTGGGATTTGGAGAGTTGCAGAGAACAGTGTGAATTCAAAGCACAGGAAGGCAGCCATTGGTGGACCACAAGTCTCCATGGTCAGACTAGTCTTAAGTAACTTCTGCATTAGCGGTCACTACAGTAATCCAAGAGAAGTGAAGCAAAAAGGCAAGAACATGAAACAGCAATGAGGAAATTAAAGACACTGGAAAGCAAAAGTAAGCGGCAGATATAGAACAGAAGAGGGAGTAAGCTGATGGTGCCAATGCACAGATACCAGGCAAGTCCCGAGCAGAAGTACTACATCTGGTTCTGACAGCAACACTTCCAGAAATAGATATACGATTGAGAATACAAGTGAGAAAATTACACAAGCCTAAGAAGCAACTGTAGGATTCTGAAAGGTAGTAAGCTCAAACAGGTCATTTTCCCTTAAAAGGAGATTATTTAGGAACAGCCATAGCTTGATGTAAAAATTCAAAAATGCATGTAAGTAGACCCAATAAGACAAAGCTGCAATGCTGACAGGAAATGGGACATAATATTTTGAAGCTTTGAAAAAAAAAAAAAAACATGTTGGCTTTACTGAAAAAAATATAACTGATCTAGTGAAACATGAAACAAACCTCGCACTGATAGTTGCATATAACAGATACATTTTCAGCTGATCTACAAAATGACCATCTGTGAAGGATCCTTTGTGATTCATATTCTCAAAATGTCACCATCTGACAATAGACTTCAAAACTCCCACACTGCAGGATGCCTGTGTACCCATTTTGATGCATACTGTGACACATCGAATACACAGGAAAGCATGTCTCCTGAACCCACAAGTTCATCCCATTGCCCCAAGTCAGCACGTTCATGAAAAACAAGAAAAATCAATGAGGATTTTACAACTAATAAGTAACAGTATATGTAACATATCTGCAAAAACTTAAGGGAATTCAAACAAAAAATGGTGGAAGAGACATCCATCTGTAGGTGGATAGAGGAAGGTTATGCTCGACATACCAAGGAGTACCCTCTAATGGATCATCTCATAAGGTAAGAACATTTCTAACACTCTGGACCCTTCCTTGATGGTTTCCTTTGTTGGACTGCATCTCAAGAAGTACCACCAAGATGCAGGCAGTAACAGGACTACTCAAACACACAGCTTAAAAAGTCAAGCCATGGAGCACTGTTCTCCCAAACAAAGCTGTGGATGACACAATAATAGTTGGTGAAGGTGTGTACTGAAGAACAAATGACCACAGTAGACACCTGCAATGGAGACATTCATGAAGAAAGTACAGGGTGGGTGGGCAGCTACTACTCTAGTGGAGTGAGCTAAATGCCAGTGAGAAGGCAGCCATCTGATGGCAAATGTCAGTGCACATGGACATCCATCTGCAGACTATCTGCCTGGCAAATGTGAGCATTTCCCCTCCCTCATACAAAGGTGAGGAACTGCCGCGTCATCCTCCTAAAATCATGCACTCCTTTTAGGTAACAATTTCAGCTGCTGGTTGAGAAGGACAAAACCAAAAACAGACTGTTTCAGGGATGATTCTGAAACTAATACAGAAAGGAAATGTCTGTTGTCCTGAGGGACTCCCTGTCTTTGTGAAAGACTAGCTATGGTTCCCTGCTCAAAAAGGGTATGAAGCTCTGACATCCTAAATGTGGAAGTTCTAGACACCATGAAAAAAAAAATCCATAAAATTAACTTCAATGTTGCTGAGCTAGGAGGCTGAAATAACAGATGGACAAGACTTTCAACCCTGAAGTTCAAATCCCATGGAGGGAATGGCATTTTCAAAGGAGGATGGAGCTGTAGCCCTCTTTTAAGGAACTATTTGAACATACAGTGCTGGGGCCACAGATCTATTCTTAAAGTCAAGATGCACACAGCAGAAACACGCTGCCTGACTGAAGTCCAAATACCTGACATTAGTCAAGATTACTTGCAATCTGACTTGACAGAAAGGGACATGGTACTATACTGCCCTAAAATGAGAAATGTTCCCACCTGGAAACGTAAGGTTGTCAACTGGAATGCATCCTCAATTTCAATTACCTCTGAGACCTCAAACTCTGACCATGTAAGGCTTCTGAATCTAGAGCTCCAACAACAGACCAGAGGAGTGGCTGACAGAATGAAATGTTAAGACAATGATGCCTTATCTAAGGCCCACTGCCAGAAGATCATGGCCTCACTGTAAAGGAAGTACATTCTTGCTTATCTTTACTTGTTTAGGTAATGATGCAGTACTACAATAGAGGTTAGTTGGCTGACAATAAGATGACAGGTCCAGAAGGCAGCTCTGTTATGAGGATCATCCAGGCCAGGAAGACCGCTCTTAGCTCGGGTACGCTGAACTGCAGCCCTCACTCCAAAGGTTATCATACTCCTGACACTGCGTGGGAGCTTAGGTGAGCTCCCCAGCTTGAAAGAAAAGCTTCCATTCATCAAATCTATGACAGGTTTGAATGCAGTAAGTTAAGACTCACCAGAAGAACTGAATGAGATCATTCACCAATTGAGGGCCTAGCAGTAATGGTCCATAAGCATGTGATGATACCAAAGTCACAGACACCTCATAGTCACTGAAACATTCACATCCTGAGGTCTACAAATGGCAGCATTAAGGTAGTGACCATCATTAAACCCAAATGGTACAACAGATGTTGGGCCTGGATCCTATGCTGCATCTTCATCCAATTGACTAAGTCCATGACCTCCTGGACCCTCAACAAGAGCAAGAATGACTGACAATGGAGTGTGTCAGAGCTGTACTGATAAAGGCAATCATCAGAGTAGGAGTTAGAGGGGACTTTCTCAAATTTATGGTGACACTTATTGACTGCAACCATGGTGGTATCCACTGCAGAGATATTTTAAGAGAGTCCCTGGATACAGCAGTAACCAGGAGAGAATCATTTAAGTAAGCGGACACAGAAATCTGTCTTGGGCAAGGGTTTAATCACCATACCCAACATCTTGGAAAACAGTCTGGGAGCTGAAGAAAGCCAAACCACAATATTGTGCATTCAAAGTGATGCTCATTCATAATAAACTGGAGGAATCTCCTGCAAGGTCCCCAAACAGTGATATGACAAAAGATGTCCAGCAACACCATCCATGCTCCCTTTAGAATAAATTACATGAGCACCTAGAAGGTGACCATCTGAAACTGCATGGAATGGAAGTGAAATCACTTGATGTCCAAAGTGTGAGAGAACTTGTCCATACTGTTCAGGACCAGAGAGAGAAACCTTTGATCCTTTTATAAAAGCAGGACAGCTTCTACAGTCTGTCTGAGATGCTGAGTCTGCATGTCTCAAGTACTTCACGGAAACAGATTGACCCATCACTGAAGCCCTTTCTAAGGGAGGACCAGCAAGCTGCAGAATGTGACTGAGAATGGCAAAGACCAAGTCAGAAGTCATCTGTGGTGGTTTTGCAGCGGAGTGAACTTGGAGACTCACCGGCAGTATGACAGAGAAGACAAGACTGTGAAAGAACAGCTGACAGGGTCATCCTGTTGCACAACTTTGTCAACACTGGAGCCAGCAACCCTATGTGATACTTCAGAACCTGCCTTTTGCAGACAGGAGGGCTCTTCTGGATTTGGCTAAGCTAGAAAGTGGAATTAGGAGGAGGATATAAGGGTTGTCAGCTAGGTCTTAAGTGGGCTGCCTAAACAGCATTTCTTAGAAGAAACAGACATCTATGATCTAGCTCTTTAGCAAACAGAGGCAGGGTAATCTCAGTCATGCCATCCTATTCAGACACACATCTGATTCTGTGGCCCTAGCTAACACATCTGCACAAAGATTCAGGGGGCACACAACAGCTCATTTAGAGGATGCAGGGTTTTCTGTTGAAATTCCAAAAACTATAATTGTGATCCTCTGAATAGTGAGACAAAGTATAATCCTGGGAAAAACATAATATGAAGTCTGAGTACCTCATGCCAATTGTTTTTACTCAAAGGCACAGTGATCTAAAAATTGGTATGTATAAGTAGCTGGGGTGCAGCTGATGGACACAGACTGATTTATCAACAACTGTTTCTTCGACTGCTAATGCATTAAAAGAATTATGTTGAAACACCTTTCTGTATGTCACAAAAACTTTTATACATTCCTGCTTCAAAGTCACAAAATAGTGGAGAAAAGGGAAAACTCCACTGCTGCTGAAAGGTGTTTTGGGATAATATTTTCAATCAGCACTCAAACAGCTGTTGATAGAGCAGCTTCCCCTATAGCTGACATAGCCCCCAACTTGTGTGTGTGTGCAGCGCCCACACAACATTGCAAAAAATACTACTGACTTTACAGTGAGTTGTAAGATTTACAGTAGCTCTTCACTTACTACACTATTTTTCATAGCTGCAGAACCATCAATTATGGATTTTGTGCATGTGATAGAGAATCAAATTGTAAACATTCTCGGAAAGGTTGCCCTTCAGGTCAGACTGAGGAAGGCTCCCAAGCATTTACATAGCCTTCCTAAAAAAATAGGTCTAGAACTGGGATAGGTTAGATAAACAGCTAAGGGTCCCATACCCCACTGTGGCAGAGGGGTTAACTGTTTGACATACCTGTCTAAAGGTTGCAATGAGTCAAAGTGCTGTGATCTAGGTTTGAAGTTATTCCAATGGAATCAGCACTAGGATGTTTGGATAGCTGCTCAACCAACTCCAGCAGCGACTTGTAGAGAATATGCACTTTCCTGGGGGCCAAAGTGTCACAATCAAGGTGCCTGTAGGCTACACAGGGGAAGACACTCAGGACCCTCTCAGGCCTTTTACACAAATACTTCAAGAGACATTTCTTGGTCAGAGAAGAGGTATGAAGCCAGTCTAAGCTGTTCTTAATGAACATAACAGCAACGTCAAAGAAGGGTTTACTGGGGGAAGCACAGAGATGAGAAGGACTCATCATCCTTGACTATCTCAAGGATAAGGATGTTAGAGACTTAGGACTTGCTGGAGCCAGAGTATGAAGGAGTGACATGTCCCCTACACCCTAAGGATGTAAGCTCACAGGCCATACTGTGTGAAAGAGTGCGACTCCTAGCACTGTATCTGGGAACATGAAATTGGTGTGCAATCAAATGCCAATGTTGGGTGGTGCATGCTGGTGAATAATGTGCATGAACCAGGTGCTAGCTTTACACTGTACTCCAAAGGACTGCAATCTTGCACCCACATTTCATGTTCCTAACACAAAAATCTGCTTGCTGTCTAGCTTTTGTCCAACAGTCCTGGTACAGAAAGATCCAAAAGAAAGTCAAGTGCAACTTGCCCACCCAAATTCACCTGGGAGGAGCCATACCAGGCAAATCATGGTACTGCTCTATGGGATCATGCTGTTTGACCCTGCACACCAGCTGAGCAACTGGAGCTGGCAGAACCAGGAACTGGAGGTTGAACTCAGAGGGCTAGTCCTTGACCTGCACTCTAGGTACATAATTTGGGACAATGCTGCAAATTATGACTTGGGCTACATTGAGGGTCCTCTCACATCTCCATGTAAAGAGCTTTGAACAGCTACCATATTTTTGATTAGGCCTAAAACTTCCCTCCATATTAAACTACTGGCACTTGTGTCAGTTTCCTACATCATGGTCCTTCTTTAAGGCAATAAAGTTAATGCTTGAGCAAGTTCTGACTTATAATCTTACAGCAAAATGGACACTTACTGTGATGATGTTTAGATATGTGAATGCGCAGCTTCATTGGCAACAAGGATCATGATCTGAACTTATGAGAGGCAAAAAAGAACTGACAAGCTGAAGACACATGCACACAGTTTCATGAAGGCATGTACCCCCAAAGGGTGCACAGATATCCCTGAACACAAGATTTTCCAGGTTTTATTTTGCAAAACAGTGACTGATAGAGAATACTCTAGCTGAGGACCCAATCAAGGAGTGTCCTCAGTGTTAGACCTACTGCTGAATGAATCCTATAGAAGGTTTAGCAGTAGGTATGAATTGTGTTTAGGGCATTTGCTCTAATAAAAGTTAATCAAGAAAAGACTCCACATTCTCCACTGCAATGCAAATCACCATATAGAAAAAAAGGGAAGAATGTGAAAACAGTGGTTTAATTTATCACAAAGTAAACTTTATTTAAGATTGTTTTACAAACATTTAAGAAGGCAGCTGGTGAAAACTGAAGTGCGCAATGTAAGCCAGTACTACAAAGTCAGACAATCGCATAAAATTATTTTATTATACATCTTCCAAAAGTTTCATAAAATATTGTACAGCAAGAGGAAGAAGACAAAACATTTTAGGACTACAATTAGTGAGTTAATTAAATAAGAATTGTATGTAACATTTTATCAGCTTTATGCTAAAAATCAACGCTATCTCATTAAATTTCTGAAACACGGACTTTAAGCCTACCTTAGTGGTAGCTTTTTAAAAACTTGATTTGTTTTATTAATTTTGTATACTAATTTACAAAAATATTTTTAAGGAGACTGAAGAGAAATTATCCTGACATTATCCTTCAGATGGAATACTTTTGTAGAAACCGTTCAAATGCATCATAAATGGCTTGTCTAAAAAGCAAAGAAAGAAAGTTTATTTTCTTCACACAAGTTCAACAACTAAAAATTATACAACATTCACATAGGCTAACTGTCAACAACAGATGAAACAGAGTAAACAACTGATATATACTCACCATATCTCCTGATCCGAAAGGTCTTGTCTTCTGCACTGACTGACTGCTGGAATTGCCAGCCAACTCTACTGGCACAGACAGAAAGCCTGGACTAAGATTTAGGTGACCCAAGTTTGATTAGCAGCCGAGGCACCTGCTGGAGCAAGCTGGGAGGGACAGAGTGAAGGGGCCAAGTTCGCTCAACCTCTTTCGTGACGCGGATAACACATTTGCTGTACACAAATATCCCTGGTGGAGATGGAAGAAATGTGCTGACATATATTCATTCCAGAAGGTAGGGCTGTTGTCAGGCTTACATCACCCAAGGAAGTGTGAGCCCCATGCTACACCCATTGCAGGTCCTCCTGGAAGAATTCATATTTGGCATATGCAGGACGTTACGTCAGTAAGGGGGAAAAACCCTGGTCTGCCTGCAGCCTGAAGATCCTAAGAGCACAGGTGATGCAAAAAAGAAATCAAGAAGTTATGTACTCACCATAACGTTCGATGTATGTAGTCCATCTCGCCTCACATTCTTACTCATGGGTTCGGAGCCAAATATTGGCTCCGACTCGGCCAAATTTTTTTACTAGCTCGAAGTCTCCCATTGGCTGGGTCAAGCAGGTATCCCATGCTGCCCCGCTCCATAACCCCAGATCTAGTTTGCTGCGAAACCACAAACACACCTCATGCACAACAACAAAACTATAATGTGGAGCTACCAAGGAGGTAAGAAAAAACAATTATTATTGAAGGGTACTCTAGTACCAATCCTAACCTCCAGATCCTCCAGGAAGGGGGCAGGTGGGAGGGTACATAAGAATGTGAGGCGAGATGGACTACATACATCGAACGTTATGGTGAGTACATAACTTCTTGATGTTATGTAGTCCAATCTCACCTACATTCTTACTCACGGGACAGCGTCCCCAGCACCTCTATCCTAGGAAGCTCAAAGGAAGATACTCCTGAGGACTGTGGAACCAAAGGAAGCCCGACCCCTAGAGGCTACATCCAATTTGTAATGAGTAACAAAGGTATGGGGGAAACCCACGTGGCTGCAGCACAAATATTATCCAGGGATAGTCTGGCATGGTATGCTATAGACGCCGAAACAGCCCTAGTAGAGTGAGCCTTGACGGGGAACGGTAGAGTTTTTCCTGCTGAAGAATAAATAAAGTAAATACAATTAGCAATCCATCTGGAAATGGTAACCTTGGAAATAGAGACTCCCGCTCTATTGTCTGAAAAGGAAACAAACAATTGGTCAGACTTTCGTAGATGTTTGGTCCTGTGTAGATAGAAACGCAATTGTCTGTGCACATCCAGTTGATGAAATCTAAACTCTGCCTTGCTCAAAAATTGAGGGAAGAACACTGGGAGCTCAATAGACTGGTTGAGATTAATGGTGGATGTAACTTTAGGGAGAAAGGACGGGTTAGGCCGAAGAGAGACTCTGTCCTTATGAAAAATGAAATACAGGGGTTTAATGGAGAGGGTTTGAATCTCCGACACTCATTTGGCTGACGTAATGGCCATCAGGAAAGCAGTTTTCCAAGACAAAAACTTTAACTCGCAGGTGGCAGCCGGTTCGAAAGGTGGGGAGGTAAGGACTTGCAAAACCAGGTTTAAATCCCAAGGCATAATAGGTTTAGAATAGGAGGCCGGAGTAATACGGTGCCCTTCAAAAAGGCCTTACAGAGTTTGTGAGCCATAAGGGAAGGCTCATAGGAGGTATGAAAGCTAGAAATAGCCGCCAACTGGACCTTAATAGTGGCAGGAGCAGAACCCTGCTGAAAGAGCATGGACAAGAACTCCAAAACCGCAGGAATTGGGGCTGTGTAGGGGTCGATTCCTCGGGCATGAGCCCAAACAGAAAATCTCTTCCATTTGCTGGAATAAATCTTCCTAGTCGAGGACTTATGAGAGGACGATAAAATGTGTACCACCTCAGGTGAAAAATTATGAAGCCTGACTAACGACGGAAGTGGAGTAGCCAGGCTGTCAACCTGAGGGTCCGCAGGGAGGGGTAGAACTGTCCCAACATGTGTGTCAGTAGGTCTGGTACTGGGTCCAGAATCCAAGGAGTGTCCACCATGAACGGATGGAGAAAGGAGAACCAGACTTGGCGAGGCAATTAGAATCACCTTGCTTCCCAAGGATAGGGCTTTCTGAATCACTCTTGGAAATGGAGGGAAAGCATAGAGCAGACCGGAGGGCCAATCGTGGACTACAGCATCCCTGGGTGATTCCCCCTGTGGGGGGATCAGGGTGAAGTAATTGCTGCATTTGGCATTGAGGGGATTGGCAAAAAGGTCGCAGCAAGGCTGACCCCACCTGTTGAATATCTGTTCCGCAACCTGAGGGTTCAGGGACCACTCGTAAGGCATGAGAATAGCTCTGCTCAACCTGTCTGCCATCACATTGGCCTTTCCCTGAATGTGCGTTGCCACTAGGAACCGTTGGGAAGATACTGCCCACTGCCACACTCGCATGGCCTCTCTGCACAGGGGGTAAGATCGGGTTCCTCCCTGTTTGTTTAGGTACCATACCACGGACATGTTGTCCGAATGTATCGCGATTGTCCCAAGAGGGAGAAAGCTCTGAAGTGCCCGCAACCCCAGAAGCACTGCTCTCATCTCTAGGACACTGGTGTGCAGATGTACCTCGTGATCTCGCCACGTGCCTTAGACCGTCCTGCCAAGATAATGCCCCCCCCCCATCTGGGAGGCGTCCGTGGTCACGGTGGCGACAGGTAATGGAGGAACAAACAGTTTCCCCTCGTCTAGATTGGTGGAACATAGCCACCAACTGAGATCCTGCTTGCATCGTTTTGTGAGCAGGATCAGGTGAGAATTGGGGAGTTCCTGAAAGGACCATTGGGCAAACAGAAGCCATTGAAGAAGCCTCATATGTAATCTGGCTAGAGGCACTAGCATAATGGTGGCTGTCATGGTGCCCAAGAGCTGAAGAACCCATCTCGCTTGTACTTTCCTGAGGGGTAATAGAGCGCGAACCTGATTCTGTAAAATTGTGATCCTTTGATGCGGAAAGAAGGCCCGCATTTGGACGGTGTCTAGCTCTGCGCCTATAAATGTGACACGCTGTGAGGGCAGCAAGGCAGACTTTTCCCAGTTCAACGTTATACCAAGTTGCTGACAGAGGGTAATGGTGGCGTCCCTGGCTTGGAAGAGTAGATGCCTGGTGGGAGTGGTGAGGAGCCAGTCGTCCAGATAAGGAAATACCTGGAATCCTTGACGTCTCAGGTGAGCTGTCACCACCGCCAAACACTTGGTGAACACCCTGGGGGCTGTGGTGAGACCACAGGGCAGGGCACAAAACTGAAAATGGCTGGCTCCCAGCCAGAAGCGTAGGTGACTCCTGGATGCCCTGTCCATTTTGATATGGTAGTAAGCATCCTTGAGGTCGATGGAGCACATCCATACTTCTTTTTCCAGCAACGGAAAAATGGACTGAAGGGTGACCATTCGGAATTTGGACTTTTGAACGTAGTGGTTTAATCGGCTGAGATCTAGAATGGGTCTCAGGTCCCATGTTTTTTTCGGCACCAAAAAGAATCTTGAGTAAGTCCCTAATCCGATCTGGTCTGAGGGGACAGGTTGGATGACTCCTTTCTTTAGCAGCTTTGAAACCTCTAAGGCTGCGTGATCCATTTGACTGGGTGGAACTTCCGGGATTTTTCTGACTGGAGGAGGGTCCGATGAAAGGGGTATGGCATAACCTCCGGAAACTATTCGTAACACCCATCGATCCTGGGTGATGCTTTCCCAGGCTTCCGGGTGTAACGATATGTGGCCCCCGACTGGCTCCGGAAAAGCACAGTCGGGCAACACATCAGGAACGATGGTGGGAAGAACAGCGAAAGTAATCACGGTCTCCCGAGTTGCAAGGGCCTCCTCTGCCTCTAGGGCGGCATCTTCATGAATAACCTCTCCCCCACCTCTGCCTCTGGAGGGGGAATTACCTTGTGCGGCAGGGAAAAACTTCTGTGACTTCTTGAACCACATCTTCCCACCTCTCTGAGCCTTGGGGTAAGGCCTAGAGGGGAGGGAAAAACTGACCCCTACGGCAGACAGGGTCTTTCCCTCTTGCTCGCATCTGGTGAGGGTGTCTTTCACTTTGGTCCCAAAGAGTGAGGACCCATCAAAAGGAGCTACAGTGAAGGAAGACTTGAAGGCCTCCGCGAAATGACACAGGCGCAACCAGGCTTGCCTCCTGAGGGCTACTCCTGAACTGGCTGCCCTACCCACCCCCTCGGCTACATACGATATGAGCCTCATGGACAAGTTGATGATAGAATTTAGGGTAGACACCTGGGCATTAACTGTGGGCGCCAACGCCTCAGGAACGTTACCCGCTACAGAATCTCCTAACTCCTTGAGGAGATCTCTCTGGAGCTGAGTGAAATGGCAAAGGTAGTTCAGTGACCGTAAGGTGAAGGTCGCTGATGAAAGGGTACGCTTCCTGTACCTGTCCATAGTCCTAGACTCCTTGTTAGGAGGATGGACGGAGGAAGAAGTTTCGGCTACTTCCTTCTGTGTGGCCACCGCCACCACCATGGCATCTACAGAAACCCTTTTGTTCAGAAATTCTTTCCCCAGGGGAGCAGAAAGGAACTTATTGGGCCTTCTGGGTACAGGTTCCACCGTATCAGGATTCTCCCACACCCTCCGACAGATTAAATCCAACAGTTCGTCGAAGGGTGGAGACACCCAGGAGGCGGAGGGTTGAGCTCCAAAGGCCTTGAGGAATACAGACTCCTCCTCGGAGGGGGTTTTGGACGGCCAGTCGCCCCTCTGTCTCAAAATCTCCAGGATGTCGGAGAAAGAGATGTCAGAGGACGACTTGGGGACCCCTCCGACTCCTCGAGGTCGGTATCAGAAGTGAGAGACTCATCCTGGGAGTCTATGTGCTTCTTCTTGCACGTCTTTTTTCTGGGGGCCACAGACTCTGAGGGACCCTCAGAAAGTTGGGGACCACTCATGGGGGTATCCCCAGACCTTTGGGCTCCGCCATCTATGGTAGAGGGGCGTCAGAGGCTCTAGCCGGGGTGGAAGGGGACGGAATGACCGATCCGGGTGATGTAACTGACTATCTGGCCAGTGCGCTTCGCATGGCCTCGAACGCCGGTCCCCCAGAACCTGAGGATCGACGGGCGTCCAAGGCCATGATCGGAGTCGGGGTCCCCCGAGCTGATGCGCTGAGAGGGAGGCTCGGAACCGATGGGTGTCCAGAAACATCCCCCTCGGGCCCGACCGAGGAAACCAGAGTGCCAAAACCTGTGGAAGGAGCCGGCGTCGGCACAGATGAACCTTTTAGGGGTATCGGAGCCGGTGCAAGAACATCACTTGGAGCGGAGCACTCCGGCTCCGAAGACAAGGAAGCACTCGAAGGAGGAACCATCGACACAACCAACGGGACAGGCTCCAGGGGGGCCGACTGGGTCAGAGCCGAAAATAATTTAGCCAACACCGGCGACTGCAGGGGCCTCTGCACCACCCTATCAACATCCAAATCAGAAAGCCTGGAGGATTTGGAGGACAGGGATGGAGAATGGGATCTCCTGTCAGGAGAAACATGCCTAACACTGGGAGATCGGCTCCAAACTGGTTCCAGTAAAATAGGAGCCGAAGCCGACTCCAGTACCACAGATACCTACTGCGGCACTGAGGAGGCAGAGTCAAGTTTTGAAAGTTTCTCCGGAGGTTCCGAAGAAACAGACGGAGCCGGAGATCTTTTCTTCGCCTTCGAAGCCTTAGGCTTGGCCTGAGAACCAGAGGCCGAATCCAAAGACTCCTCAAATGAAGGTTTCAAGAGACCCTTCAATATTAATTTATTTTTCCTCTCCTGAAGTACCCTCGGATTGAAGGTGTGACAGAAGCTGCAAGACTCTTGCAAATGAATTGCAATAAACACATACAGAATATCTATCCATGATAGACATCTTGTAACAACACTTGGCACATTTTTTGAAACCAGAAGGTTTATGTTCCTTCTGCTCTTTAGACATCCTGAAAACAACCAGATAAGGAGAACACAGCAAGGCGGGAAACAGTAAACACAATACCACTACCAAGAACCTCTAAGTAAAACGGTACATTAAGAACCACACACACACAAACCACCACAAGAAAAAAACCAAGAACTAGCTTAGTTCAGCAACAAACAACTTTCAGCAACTATAACACACACAAGGAGAGCTAGATCCTCTAACTCAAACGGGCCTAGCCCACCGGACATTAGGGACACCAAACTAACTCACAATATACAAACTAGCTATTAAAATAGCTTTTGGGTTTGAAAACAGTAAATTTCTCAAGAGAAATTGAAAAACTAAAGGTACTTAGCCACAGCCAAGCAAGACCACGTCCTAGCTACACGAGCGGCAAACGAGATCTGGGGTTATGGAGCGGGGCAGCATGTGATACCTGCTTGGCCCAGCTAATGAGAGACTTCGAGCTAGTAAAAAAATTTGGCCGAGTCGGAGCCGATATTCGGCTCCGAACCCGTGAGTAAGAATGTAGGCGAGATTGGACTACATAACATGGTGTGTTCAGGGGTGATAAACATACAGATCTCAACTGAGAATGGGCAAGTTCAACAGTAATGAAGTGCATTACTCAAGGAAAAAAACAGCTCTTCTGAAGAAGACAAAACTGTACACCCATATAAGAAACTGTCTAACAAGCAAGTGTATGGTAAATGTCTTGCCCTACACAATGCTGGGATGTGAAGAAATGCCTAAACATGAATTATGACCATGGAATAGCTCAATCCAAAGTTATATAGGTGCCTGCCCTAAGAAAAGACCACCTGCAAAGTGTGATACATTTCTCCCAGATGCAGAACTTCTTCAACTTGTCAGAATGCATCTAATGAATGAAAGGCCTCTGTGACCCCCCCCCTGGCAGGTCCAGAGACAAGGCAGCATCTAACTGAGAAGTTCGCTCTTCAGACAGTGACAGCTGTTTATCCAGCAGAGTATAATTTTATTGGTGTGTGCTGGTAGTTACTTTCACCATCAGGTACCGGAGTCAAAACTACACCTTTCTTAACCACCATGGGGCAACAAGGAGTTGTTCTGATCTTGCTTTCATTTGCTATCACAAAATAAGAAAAGTGATCACAGGATCTTCCCTGTTAGACAAGTTAAACCATCAGCTGTCAGATTCCCCCTTGGCCTCTAGAAATGACAAGAACAGGGAGAACACCATACTTTCCTAAGTAGCACTTCTGGGAGGCTTATCAGACAGGATTCATGAAGCTTCACCTTGAGGAGATGGAGGAAGCTGCAACTCAGACACTCTACCAGCACATCCACTTTCTCCAGGATATGAAAAAATGTCAAGGGATGCTCTGCTATATGGCCCCATGACAGATCTGCACAGGGGAACAAGTGTTAGCCCATTTATTCAAAGACCACACACATCAGTCTGACTGACTGAAAGTACCAGAGTCCTAAGGGCAAGAAACAACATTCATAGCTCCATCTGGTTTACTTTCATGAACAAGGAAACAAATGTGCATGAGCTCCCCAAAACTACCAGTGAATCAGGACTTGTGATACATTCTGACACTGAAAGGTAAAGCCATAATTAGAATGGAAGGAATCATCTACCATGCTAGGCCTGTATGACAAGGGTCTGAAACTAAAGTTCTTTAAGAGTGCAATGACTTTGTAGCCATTTATAATTTACACTCTTCTGCACCACTCATCCTCAGGCTGGCAAACAGAAATGCAAAAAATGGGCTGCCATAAAGGCCTAACAGGCCTTAAGACCCCTCCAATAGGGGCTGCCAAAGCCATGATTTTGAGGGCTTTCTTCTTGGTCAGGAATATCCAAAAGTGAAGTGACCAAGTCTGCCCAAATGCTCTGACCTGGGATGAGACAGGATATCTCCCAGTTTTAAAGTCCATAGGGTCACAGGTTAGTTTATCCAGCATTCTGGCCTACACACTATCAAACACCACAAATTACAGGAAAAATCTGTAACCTCTTTAATTCTTTTAATTATTCTGATATTTAAGAGTAGCTTAGAAGATTACCTAAACTTTAAATGATACCCTACTGGAGAACAAATGTTTTTCAACAGGATATTAATGTACAAGTAAAACCCAGTAAGAAAGCAAGTCTGCTGCTTCAAGACAGTAAGTATATTAAGCTGACAAGAAGCATGGAGCGAAAACAAAATAGCCTCCATTTTGTTTATGCTTGTAAAATGCAGCAGTTCTATAAGTTATGTTGTTGTTGTGTCTTTCGGCTTATCCCGGTTAGGGGTAGCCACAGTGGAACTCCAGTCTGCTAATGTTTGGTAGTGGATTTTTACGTGCAGAGTTACCAGCCCTGACACACAACCTTCAATGAAGGTACGTCCATTCATGCATGCCTCCACACAGAAGACGTTCTAGCTGAGAATCGAACGGGACAACGTCTTGCTGTGAGGCGACAACGCTACCACAGCACCACTACCACAAAGTAAGCAAATAAAATAAGTTGCAAAAGTAACTGCAGCAGCAACAGCTTATGTATCTATTGACATTTAATTACTGGGAAAGTGACTAGGTAGCAAGCCCATTTTCAGCAGAGGCCCAGGGAGAAAAACTTCCAAGTATTACAAAATATTTTAAGAATAAATTTACAGTCTTTAAAAATGCAAAAAACAGCTACAGTTTAAATAATTACAGCAAATTATACATATGAAAACACTGGTTAAAAATAAGAAATCAAGTCACATGACAACAGTTTAACAGAGAAATGTTAGCCAGTTTACAGAAAAATTAACAGTGACTTAGTAAAATACAAACAGGAATTGTAATATGGAGTGACAGAAAAGCAGGCTTTTGACATATTTAGAGAGAAAAAACGGGACAGAAAGAAAAAGTAGTGTGAGCGAGTGGAGAAAGGAAAGTAAGGAGACGTAAAATATACATAAATATTTGTTTACATTTAGGGATATAATTTATTCTGGTGTTGAGCAAGAACAGTGCCAGCCTTTGGCTATAAAGTCTTTCAGAATGGTTTTAAAGGATGGGAGGGAGGGTGTAGACCTGACAGACACAGGTAAGGAGTTTCTCAACTTAGCAACATGGTATGAGTGCAGACAATGCCCAGCAGATTTAATAAGTTTGTGGGCAGACAGGAGACTGTAATGACTGCCTGGAAGCATAATTGTATGGAATGTTATTTAGTGCTGGACAAGCAGATGGATTCTGGATAATTTTATAGCCATTAATGAGCTGTATATATGCTAGTTGATGGGGTAGTTCTAACCAAATTTTAGTGCTACACAGTGGTGAGTTTTGAAAGGGGCATTTGCTGCAAATCTAGCAAGTTTTTATAGCACTGTTCAAGTTTTGACTTTTGTGATGCCTGCAATTATTAAGGATGGGAGTGCCATAAAGAAGCACTGGGAGGAGATGAGTAGTGGCAAGTGTAGCTTTAGTTACGTCATTGAGAATGTTTTTGGCTCTATTAAGCATCTGTAGTTTTTGAGAAGGTTTTCTTATACAGGCTGATTTTAAGATCATCATCCACTATCATCCTTAATTTGTTATGAGAGGTGACTTCAATGGTTGTATTATGTTTTTTTCATGAGAGAGGGATTTGGGGAAAAAGTAGTAGTTTGTTTTTTTAGGGTTGAGCATGAGTTGTGAGTTACAAAGCATTGTTTCAGTGGCTATTAAACCTTCCTGAGTAATTTTTTGGTGGTGTGCCATGTTGTCAAATGTGCAAATGTGTGTGGAGTCATTTGCATACTGCATTATGGAGGATATTCGTAAGAATGTTAAAGAGGAGGGGGGTTAAGGACAGGGCCTTGTGGTACACTGGTGGTGACTGGGTGGTATGGAGAGAGGTTGGAGTGCCATTTTACTGACTGATACCTATTGGATAGGTAGCTTCTGAACCATAAAAGGGTGGGCTGACAGAGAACTAATGAGAACATTTGAAGGTTTACTATGCCAAAATATGTCAAAGGCTTTTGACAAGTTTAGAAATAATAAGAGACTAGTTTGCAGTTATTTCTAGTTTTACTGACATTATCTATACAGTTTAGAAGTGCAGTCATAGTGCTATGGGAAGGACAGAAGCCATGTTGTGTGGCAGACAGGAGTTCATCCTGTAAGACATAGTTTAACAATTGTTTTTGAATACATTTTTCAAGTATTTTGGAGGGGGAGGTGATTGCTATAAGTCTAAAGTTAGTAATGTCTGTTGAATTTCCTCCTTTGTGCTGAGGGATAATGTGTGACTTTCCAGAGAGAGGGAACATGGAATTCCTGGACTGACCTAGTTATAAGGATTGAGACAGGATAGGCAATGATATTGGCTGCTATTTTAAGGTATTCACTTAGAAGGTCATCAGCTGAATTAGAGCATGGTTTGAGTTTGAGGTATTTTATATAGGATGTGGGCACAAGTTTGAAGGTGAAAGTGGATGTTGTTATAAGTGGCTTGTTGGGCAAGGTTAAGATTAGATGTTGGGAAATCTTTGGTTAGAGATGCTACACTATCTATGAAATAAAAGATAAATTTTGTTGTGGTTTTGATTAAGACATTATTCAGAGAGAGATTAGGGTTGATTTTATGGCGGAGATGCAAAATTCCTTTAATGGCTGTCCAGAATTTTTTAGGGTTGTGTTTACTATTATTCTGAAAGTTGTTATACTATAGTTTTTTTGTCTTAATTAATTTACTTTTTAGTATGACTGTGAAGCATTCTGAAGTTTAAGATACTGTGGTGTTTTATTTTTTTTGCCACTCTTTCCATGGTTTTTCTCTATCCTGCATTAGCATTCTACTCTTTTTGGATAGCCAAATTGCATTGCTTTTTTTTTTTTTTTTAAACAAGAAACATCTTTATTAAAACACTGACTGGGAGGAATTCTTTAGCTGTTCGGCAAAAAACAGTGCAACCTCCAGGGTTTTTTTTAAACAAGAAACATGTTTATTAAATTATCACTTGTGACATAGACAATCATACATTTATATAAATGAAAACAAACCATATTGACATAATCTTAGTTGCAAGCACTTTACATCACAAACCTTCTTCTTTCGGCTTTTCCCGGTTAGGGGTCACCGCAGTGGATCATCTGTCCGCTCATGATTGGCAGTGGAGTTTTTACGGTGTCGAGTTGCCAGCCCGGCGCCCAACCTTCCACAGAAGGGGCACACACCTAGGGCCAATTTAGAGTGTCCAATCCACCTACAGCATGTCTTTGGGATGTGGGAGGAAACCGGAGGAAACCCATGCGACCACAGGGAGGACATGCAGACTCCGCACAGAAGGCACCCCAGCCAAGAATCGAACCTGAGAACCTCTTGCTGTGAAGCGGCAACTCTAACCACTGCCCACTTTACATCACAAACCATACTGACATAATTTTAGTCGGAAACATTATACATCACTTATAATCTACCCAACCATTCAGTCAAATCTTACATAGTGCATTCAATTCCTGTCTTCTTTTAAACCTCACTCCTCCCTTGTATGTACCAAAATTGATTGCACTATTTGTTTTTAGTCCCTTCCTTTTAGAAGATGCAAAACTATTTAGGATAATTCAGGAAAGTTGTATTGAATTCACTTACAGCATAATCTAGGAAGATTTTTAGGAAGAGTCAGTTAACAGTTTATAGGGTAGTAATGAACATTTCTGGGTTAAACTTGGAAAGGCTGCATGTTGTTTTACAAGCATGCAGTTTAAATGGATGTGTGAAATGTCTGGTTATATAGATTGGGAGATGATCAGACATTGTACCTGTGGTGGTGTAATTTGCTAGGGTCTGATACTAGAATCTAGTCTAATACGGAATTTGAGGTCTTGCTATAATTTGTGGGGCTATTATTATTTGTATGAAACCAAGCAAGTTCATGGTAGATGTAGGGAAGTTAAGAGTTTACGTCCAACCAACTGGCATTCACATCACCTAGTAGTACTTTTTCTTGTGGAACTGTTAACAGATATCCAGTGCATGATATCTTCCAGTATAATTGTATTGTCACCAGGAGGGATGTAAAGAACAGTAATACATATTTGTTTATAATTGTTTAATCTCAACAAAGTAATAAGAGGCTCTGATGAACTGAATTTTGGTATTGGTTTGTTGAAAGGGGAAATGTGGTAGTTGTTGGGAAATATTAAAGCAATACCTCCACCTTTACCCTTTATGCGGTCATCACAGGTGTTATTATAGCCAGAAGGTCTAATTTCGGAGTCTTCTACCCTCAGGTCAAATTACAACAAAAAATAATCTGTTTATAGCCAATACAAAGCAATTAACAGAGATGAACAAACTATAACAGGTTTTGTTTCATTTCCTGAGTGCAAAAACCTGGCAGCTAGGGAGACTAAGTAACTGGAATATACAGTGTAATCTATTGGTCAAGAGAGAGGACAGTGGCCAACTTAGTAAGTGGTCATTAGAGTGCAAGGACTACTCTTTTGGAGGAGAGGCATTTAAAGCCAATTTCCAGCACAGGCAGGCACATATCTGACTAGCTGAAGTTAATACATAGCAAGGTCTTCAAGTTAAATTTGCTTACACTGTACAAAGGCAACATTCTCAGTGAAAACGTTTTGGGAGTTTGCCCTTGTGGCAGAGCTCCTGCAGTACTGAAGTCAGATGTACTGACCACAGGCAGTTGAACAATACATTTTCTCAGTGAAAATGTTTGGGAGTTGGGCTTGTGGCAGAGCTCCTACAGTATTGGGATCAGATGTAGTGATCACAGGCTGCTGTACTGTGACAAAATTCTCAGTGAAAACGTTTGGGAGTTTGATCTTGAGGCAGAGTTCCTAAAGTATTGTAGTCGAATGTAGTGAACACAGGCTCTGCACTGTGAGGGAAGTTGGTGACTGAGTGAAAGGTACAAGGCAAGAAACCAACAGTTTACAAGGACTTCACATTTTCCTTTACCTTCATAAACTGTAGCTTTGAAATAGTAGTATTGTGAAAAAAAAATGCAATTACATGTGTGCACATGCGTGTGAAAGTGAAAGACAGAGTGCACATAAATCTCAAGTTCTTTACTCCAGAATTCTGAACAAAGCCAGCAATAACATGGGAACAAAGATTCAAAATCAGGTGCAATTTGTAAGCAGAACAGTAATTCACAAGAGGTTTTGGATAAATGTGCATTTTCTAGACCAAAAGTGGAATGAAATTGTAATGTCTGGCTTTACTGATGGACTGTAATCTGCAGTGATTTACCAGAAAATCAAACATTTTTTTTGATGGACAGAGCAAAAGTATAAAACAAAATCAAGGACATTCTGCAAAATTAGGGACAGTTGAGAGGTATGAGCACTGCATGTATTTTTTTTATTCATTTGATCACAATGAGACTACTAAGGTCTACACAGTCATGGGGGCTACAATTGCTTGCACATTTCTGCATGTACATGTATGTATGTCTGTGTGTGCATCTGAATTTCTGTGCATGTTTGAGAGACCATCTGTTTGTAAGTGTATATATGCAAATGACTGTATTTTGTATGTGATATAAATATTTGCCTAACATATATTTTGAAATAATCAAAAACAGGACTGCTGCCAATAAACCAGGTAGACGTTCCTTATCCAAAGTCACAAGAATAAAATAAAACACCAAAGGATGGAGAAGGAACGAAGCAGGAGCTTAAAACTTATAAAAAATCCACCAAATTTATTATCCAAAGAACAAGAAAAATATTGTATACAAGGATTAGCGCTTTTGCTACAAGATCTCACACTGAATTTCTAGTGCATAGATATGTGGTTGCACTTTAAGACTTGATTCATTCTTGTATATGATAGGCTGTTTTCAATTTGAGTGGATGTATATATAGTAAGAGGCCTTTTTGATGTATTGTTTACGATCTGAAGAAGCTCTTGTAGCGAAAGCGCTAATCCTTGTATGGATACATGGATAATAAATTTGGTGGATTTTTAATAAGTTTTAAGCTCCTGCTTCGTTCCTTCTCCATCCTTTGGTGTTTTATAACATATATTTAGGGTTTAAAATACATCCTCCAACAATTACATATCTTACAGAAACTTTACAGCATTAGGCGGAGGAACTATTTTTTATATTGAAATATAAAAAATATGCTAATAAAACACAAATACAAAGGATTTTACATTATAAAACATTTTCTCAGTGCAATAATGACCTCCAGGGTGGGCATTAAAGGGAAAAAGACTTTCGAACGAAGGCCTAATGCCATAGCCAGCACATTATTTCCCTGTGACATTCACCCTTTTGGGCATTACTGCTTACGTGTTCCACAGCTTAAGAGCAAGTTAGGAACAACTTAAATAACTTAAGAAAACATTTCATTTTATCATGTCCCAATAAATATGGGTAATGCTGAACCAATCTGTTTGTGGGTACACAGTTTACAACTATTGCCTTTGTTTTATCTTCATTAATTTTGTGACCTGAAACGGTCTCAAAATGTTCCATAACACTGAAATGTCCTTTTCTGGTTTTATTAGGTATAAAATAATATCATTTGCAAATAAAGCCAGCTTTTCTTGACTATTAAACCAGTTATATTCTTGAGTTCTTTGTTTTCTTTGCCAACAGTTCTAAATATAACACAAATAAAGCTGAAAGAGGATACTCCTGCCTGTTTCCTCTGCTCAAACAGAACTTAACAGAGAGAAACACACCCACTTTGATTTTCTCCTCCAATCCCTCATATATCCTCCTAATCAACCTTATCATTTTATCAGGGAGTGCAAATGCTTCCATTGCCCTGCTCATAAAATTCCAGCTTACTCTGCCTGGCTGAATACGAGACTGCTCAAGAAGATATGTTTCAAAAAATAATACAATTAGAGGACAGAGCACATAGGGAAAACCTGAGATTTTCTGCTGTACCAGAGAAGCTGGAAGGAACAGACTGTAGTCATTTTCTAGGAGGGTAAAACTTCAAAATTTGAAGATGCACATAGTTTTATATGTTAGTATTAAGTTATTAGGTTTTCGGGGGTATTGGGGGTGTGTTTGTGTTTCTGTTTGAGGGCTTTGAATAGAACAAGAAGTTATGTACTCACCATAACATTCGATGTATGTAGTCCATCTCGCCTCACATTCTTACCCGTGGGTTCGGAGCCGAATGTCGGCTCCGACTCGGCCATACTTTAGCTCAAAGTCTTTCAATTGGCTGGGCTAAGATGGTATCCCATGCTGCACTGCTCTCTATCCCCAGATCTAGTTTGCTGCGAGCACCAGCACTCATTCTCCATGCATAACACCACCTAAGGAAGGAAGAACAAACCAAGAATGAAGGGAACTCTGAAACCAGGCCTAACCTCTAGATCCTCCAGGACGGGGGAAGGTGGGAGGGTAAGTAAGGATGTGAGGCGAGATGGACTACATACATCGAACGTTATGGTGAGTACATAACTTCTTGATGTTATGTAGTCCAATCTCGCCTACATTCTTACCCGTGGGTCCCTAGCACCTAAATCCTGGGAGGCTCAGTGGAAAATACTCCTGAGCACTGTGGAACCAAAATAAGACCTGCCTCTAGATACCACATCTAACTTGTAATGAGTAACAAAGGCGTGAGGAGATGCCCAAGTAGCCACAGCACAAATATCATCCATAGACAATCTGGCCTGAAAAGCTGTAGATGTAGATACAGACCGGGTAGAGTGAGCCTTCACTCGGAATGGTAAATCTCTTCCCCCTGAAGTATAACTGAAAGAAATACAACTGGAAATCCACCTGAACAACGTGAATTTGGAAACAGGAGACCCAATTCTGTTTTCCGAAAATGAAACAAACAACTGATCAGATTTTCTGAGGTCCTTCATTCTGTAAAATCGTAATTGTTTCTGCACATCTAACTGATGAAATTTGAATTTTGCCTTGTTCGAGAACTGAGGAAAAAACACTGGTAATTCAATGGCTTGGTTAAGGTTACTGACGCTACTTTGGGAAGAAAGGAAGGATTCGGTCCGAGAGAAACCCTGTCCTTATGAAAAATCAAATAAGGTGGTTTAATTGATAAAGCTTGAAGCTCCGAAACACGTCTGGCTGACATGATGGCTACCAAAAAGACAGTCTTCCAAGTTAAGAATTTTAAATCACATGTGGCTGCAGGCTCAAAGGGGGTGAAGTAAGACCATGTAGAACAAAGTTTAAGTCCCAAGGCATAACAGGTTCAGAGACAGGAGGACGAAGCAACAAAGTGCCTTTCAGGAAAGCTTTACAGAGTCTATGTGCCATTAGACTAGGTTCGTATGCGACGTGAAAGGTAGAAATCGCCGCCAATTGGACTTTAATGGTTGCAGCAGCTGATCCCTGGTTGAAAAGCATAGAAAGGAACTCCAATACTGACGAGATTGGAGCTGTGTAAGGGTCAATCTATTTGGCATGTGCCCACATGGAAAATCTCTTCCATTTGCTGTAATAAATCTTCCTGGTCGAAGGCTTATGAGAGGAAGATAGAATATGAACCACCTCCGGCAAAAAATGGTGAAGCCTAACTAATGACAGAAGTGGAGTAGCCAAGCTGTCAACCCAGAGGGTCTGAAGAGAGGGATGGAGCTGCCCTGACATGCGAGTCAGTAAGTCTGGTTGTGTGTCCAGAATCCAAGGAGCATCCATGACATAGGGATGGAGAAAGGGAACCAAATTTGACGAGGCCAGTGTGGAGCAATCAGAATCATTTTGCTTCCCAAGGATTGCGCTTTCTGAATAACCTTTGACAGCAAAGGAACCGGAGGGAAGGCATATAGTAGATCGGAGGGCCAATCGTGGACTAGAGCATCCCTGGGTGACTCCCCCAGCCGGAAGCGTAGGTGACTTCTGGATGCCCTGTCCATCTTTATGTGGTAGTAAGCATCCTTGAGGTAGATGGAGCACATCCACACTTCTTTTCCCAACAATGGGAGAATAGATTGCAACATGACCATTCGGAACTTGGACTTTTGCACTTGGGTGTTCAATCGGCTGAGATCCAAAATGGGTCTCCTGTCCCCTGTCCTTTTCGGAACCAAAAAGAATCTGGAGTAAGTTCCTAATCCGATCTGGTCTGAGGGGACATGTTGGATGGCTCCTTTTTCTAGCAGCTTTGAAACCTCTGAAGCTGTAGAATCCCTTTGACTGGGTGGACCATCTGGGATTTTCTTGATTGGAGAGGGAGTTGACGAGAAGGGAATGAGATATCCTCTGGAAATTATTCGTAGAACCCATTGGTCCTAGGTGATACCTTGCCAGGCCTCCGGGTATAGTGAGATTTGACCCCTGACACTGGCTCCGGAAACGTACAGTTGGACCTCCCATCAGGAGCAGTGGTAGGGAGAACCAGAAAAGGAATCGTGGTCTCCCGAGTTACAAGGGCCTCCTCTGCCCCTAGGGCGGCATCTACCTGAATAACCACCCCCTCCCCTGCTGCTGGAGTGGGGTCTCACCTTGTGCATCGGGAAAAAACCTCTGTGATTTCTTGAACCACATCTTTCCACCCCTCTGGGCCTTGGGATAAGGCCTAGAGGGAAGAGAAAAACGGACTCCTATGGCAGACAGAGTTTTTCCCTCTTGCTCGCACCTAGTGAGAGTGTCTTTCACCTTGGTTCTCAGCAAAGAGGAACCATCAAACGGGGCATTGGTGAATGTAGACTTGAAGGCCTCCGTGAAATGACAAAGGCGCATCCAGGCATGTCTCCTAAGAGCAATTCCTGAACTTGCTGCACTACTCGCTCCCTCGGCTGTGTGAGAGATCAGCCTCATGGAGGAGTTCGCAAAAGAATTGAGGGTAGACATCTGAGCATTGCCCTTCTGAGCCACCACCTCAGAAACGTTACCCGTTAGAGTATCTTCAAGCTCCTTTAGGAGATCTCTCTGGAGCCGTGTAAAGTGTGATAAGTAATTCAGTGACCACAAGTAAAGGCCGCTGAAGAAAACGTACGCTTCCCGTACTGGTCCATAGTCCTAGACTCCTTGTTAGGGGGATGGACGACGGAAGAAGTCTCAGCCAATTCCTTCTTGGTGGCCGCTGCCATTACCATGGCATCCAGAGGGACTCCCCTTGGATAGAAATTCCTTATCAGGAGGGGCAGACAAAAATTTATTGGGTCTCCTGGGGACTGGTTCCACAGAGTCAGGGGTTTCCCACACCCTTCAACAAACCAGATCCAAAAGCTCGAAGGGTGGAGACACCCAGGAGGCGGAGGGCTGAGCACCAAAGGCCTTCAGGAACACAGACTCCTCTTCGGAGGGGGTTTTGGATGGCCAGTCACCTCTCTGCTTCAAAATCTCTAGGATGTCAGAGAAAGAAACATCCTCAGAGGATGACTTAGGGGACCCCTCCGATTCCTCGAGGTCGGTGTCTGACGTGAGAGACTCATCTTGGGAATCTATGTGCTTCCTCTTGCACGTTCTCTTTCTGGGTGGCTCTTCAGGCAAAAACTCTGAGGGGCCCTCAGAAATATGGGGACCACTCGGGGTACCCTGAGGCCTTGGGGCTCCGCTGTCAAGAGATAGTGAGCGATCAGCGACCTGCACCGGTGCTGTAGGGGACAGAGTGACCAAACCGTATGCCACTGATAACCTGGCCAGTGCACTCCGCATGTCCTCGAAAGCTGGTCCTCCCAGGTCTGAAGATCGACCAGCTTCCGAAGCCGAGACAGGAGTCAGGCTTCCCCATGCCGAAGCACCGTGGGGGAGACTAGGAGCCGAGAGATGTCCCGAAGCCTCTCCCTCGGGTCCGACCAAGGAATCCTTAGTCCTGAACCCCGTGGATGGCACCGACGGGGTCTGAGCTGACGTCGGAACCGATAAGCCAGGGGGGCTGTCAGAACCGACCTAGGGACATCACAGAGAGCCGAGCACTCTGGCTCCGAAAGCTGAGATGCGCTCGGAGGCGGAAGCATCAATGTAGGTAGAGGGACTGGCTCCAGAGCCAAAAACAATTTTGCCAGTACCAGTGACTGAAGAAGTCTCTGCACCACTCTTTCGACGTCCACATCCGATAAGGTCCTGGAGGATTTGGAGGATAGGGAAGGAGATCGAGACCTGTGAGGAAGAGATACCGGCCTAATGCTAGGCGACCGGCTCTGAACAGGCTCCAAGAAAATCGGAGCTGAAGCAGGTTCCATAGACATTGACACTTCCTGCGGACCCGAGGACAATGGAGCCGAGGATGTCATTGAAGATTTAGCTGTTTTCTCTGGCGGCTCTGATGATACTGATGGAGCCAGGGATCGCTTTTTAGCCTTGGAAGATTTAGATTTTGATGGAGAAGTCTTAAAGCTGGAAGCACTCTCCAAACCCTCCTTGAAGGAGGGTTTCAGAAGTCCCTTCAAAATCAATTAGTTCTTCCTTTCCTGAAGAACAAGAGGGCTAAAAGCATGACAAAAACTACACGATTCCTAGAGGTGAATCGCTCCCAGACAGTACACACAAACAGAATGTCCATCAGTGGTGGACATCTTATAACTACACTTGGTGCACTTCTTAAAGCCCGAGGGCTTATGCTCCTTAGTATCTTTAGACATAGCTACCACAAACACCGAGTAACTAACTCAACAACTAGACCAACGGTCAATCAGCCACAAGCGTGGGAACAGAACAAAAACAGTACACCACAAAGACCTCTAACTAAAATGGTCCTAGACACAAGTACAAGGGGGAGGACTAATTCCTCTAATTTAAACGGTTTTAGCCCAAGGGAAAAAAGTTAGCACACAAGGTAAGCAAGGGGACAGACTAGGTCCTCTAACTGAAATGGGCCTAGCCCATTGGAAACAGCTAGTGGGATACCATAAGAACACGCTAAAAGAAAAAAACTTTTCCACAACACAGTTCAAGATACACACACAAATAGCTATGAAAATAGCTTTTTTGCAAAAAAATTCTCTGCTATAAAGAAGAAAGGGTACTTAGCCACAGCCAAGAGCGAGACCACGTCCGAGCTATATGAGCGGCAAATGAGATCTGGGGATAGAGAGCAGTGCAGCATGGGATACTATCTTAGCCCAGCCAATTGAAAGACTTCGAGCTAAAGTATGGCCGAGTCGGAGCCAACTTTCGGCTCTGAACCCACAGGTAAGAATGTAGGTGAGATTGGACTACATAACATCAAATAGTTCTGTAAGATGTGACATAGGCTCAAATGGATATGACAAGAAACAACTGTATAAAAGATCAACCCGCCAAACAGTGATTGCAGGTAACACAAAAGCTGGAACTAGACACTTAACAAAACACATAAAAGGTGGGAATAACTTTTTAATACAATGATGCTTTCTGTAATGTCTTTAAATGTCAATAGTCTCACAAATAAAAGCAAAAAAGAGAGTGGTGAACTATACTAAAAATGTAGAGTGCAAATAGCTATGCTACAGGAAACACATTTGGAAAGAACTGAACATATGAATTTGAAAAATAAAGGTTTTCAGTGTGGTTATTCAGTGGAATACTTGGGACAAAGGAAAAGAGGATTACTTATATTAATTGCAAGAGGAACTCAGTGATAGAAGAGGATAAAAAGATAATAATGATAGATTTGTAGTACTAAGGGACTACTGGCAAGGGAGGAGGATTACACTGGCATATATTTATACTCCACTGAAAACTGCTATAATGGAGCTTAAGAAAATTCTGGGAGAAATAATCAGCTTTCAGCAAGGAATATTACTTATTTGTGGAGACTGGAATTTGATTTGAAGCAGTGAAGATGTGTCTGGGGAGGCCCAGAAGGGAAAATACAACAAAAACAGGTATATCTTTGAAGAACTTTATGAAAATATTTGGCATGAAAGATGTGAATTCAGTATGAGGAGTTCATAGTGAATTTACATATTATTTATTCTCCAAGACACAAAAACTGGGCTAGGCTAGACATAATTTGCATTTCACAGGAACATGTGCATTTAACTGAAAGTCTTCACAGGCACTCAATAACTATTTCAGATCATGTGCCAGTTGTTGCGTCTTTTGGCTTTTTCCCGGTTAGGGGTCGCCACAGCAGAACTCCGGTCTGCTAATGATTGGCAGTCGATTTTTACGTGCCGAGTTGCTGACCCTGACGCACAACCTTCAACAAAGGTACGCCCATTCACGCATGTCTCCACACAGACGACGCTCTAGCTGATAATCCAGTAATAACTAAAATAAAACACAGGTAATGAAATAAAATTAAGACACTGGTGCCGTCCCACCTGTTGAAAAGAGAGGAATGGGCAGTGGAAATTATTCAGGAGCTATTAAAGAAGACAAATTTCTTCTGAAAATATAGCTAGGGAATTGGATAAAATTAAAGTGGAGCTTAAAAATCGGGTGGAAATAAAAGAAAGGGAGATATGGTTAAGAAGTAACCAGAATTATGAGTGACTGACAAATGTTAAAGTTTTGCAGAATAGGGGGGATCTCACAGAACAAGCGGAGGAGCAAATGCAGAATGATAAACAGAAGGTAAGGGATTACCTTGATATTATGTATCAGTTTAGAAAGACTGCTGTTAAGCAACTGTTTTTTGATGTCCACAAAAACATCCAACAGACCACTCAACGGCTAAGAGATTTTGTTAAAAGTTCAAATGAATTTATTTGGTGAGCGCTTTCGTGGTGTGGATAGACCACTTCATCAGACCTAGAAATAACAAATTATCCAACTCATATATACTTGTAATAATTAAAAAATAACCAATCACAAGTAAGAAATAATTAACCTAAGAAATCCATTCTTAAAAAGACAGCATATCCCTACTACAAAATAAAAAACAGCATCATAGAAAATACTTTACAAAACATACATAGCAGCCCATAAAAACATATTGAAAAGTTTTTGAAGAAATTTTTATGTATATATCTAAAAACTCTCTCTCTGTATAACTTATATGTATGAACATTTTAAAACTTATTTCCTAACCAATGGTCTGGACCTTAATAGGGGTTTAAGAGGTACCCTATCATTCAAACCTTTCCCTTTGTCTGCTTTGAGTCTCACTATCCACCTACTTTCAGTTGTCTCTGTTAGATTCACAATGTTGCCCCCCTCTTTCATTTTCATGAACCATTTCAATAACAAGAAACATAAAGGTGTGTGATACATCTGTGTTGTGCACGTTTCGCCAAGGCATTAGTACAGTCACCATTCCTGATTTTCAGCATATGTTCCCTGATCCTATATCTGAGTTTCCTGTTGGTCTTTCCAACATAAAAGGATGAGCATGTGTTGCAAACAGCTAGATAAACAATATTCATGCTGTTGCAACCTGCTCTAACCTTAAATACAAACTCTGCCTTGATGTCTGAGTGTATAAATTTATTGCTAGTATCAATATATGGTTGCAATTGTAACAGGGAATGGTCCCTTTTTTACCATTCAGGTCATCTGTATCCCTTCTCTTCTTGGGGTAACATAAAAACTGCCTGAGTGATTTCTTATTCTTAAAGGAAAAACTGGGCTTATCACCTACAATAGTGCGTATATCTGGATCTTGTGTTAAAACGGGCCAGTACTTACTGATATCTGTAACTACATGTACATCACTCGAAAACTCAGTAGGCACACGTACATAATTATTCATCCTTTTCTTCTTGTGATTTGTGCTATATGTAGATGAACCCCCCTCATCTGTTTAATATGGTTTCCCAACATCATATCCCAGATCTACTGCATTGGATAGTATCTCTAACTGTTTTTTGATAATAACTCTAGAGCAAAAAACTTTTAGCACGATGACTCAGGTGAAAGAAAATAGAATGGGCTGTCACCAAGCTTAGGGAGCCTATAACAAGGAAGGTAACAAGAGATCCTGGAGAGGTATTAGAAATATTTCGGAAATGTTATGAAAGTCTATATAAAGCACAGAAATATGGAAATCAAGAAAAGGTACAAATGGAAATGTTTATGGAAGCATTAAATATGCCAAGGTTAGAGGTAGAGGAGGTTCAATTACTAACAGTTAGGACAGGAGGAGATGAGATAAAAATGGTGATATACAACCAATCCAAAGGAAAGGCCCCAGGAATTAATGGCATTCCTGTGGAAGTTTGGAAGCTAAGAGGGAAAAAGCTGACAAAGATCTGGAAGGTTTTATTTAACAGGATTTTAAGAGGAGGATAAGTACCAATATCCTGGAAGAAAGGGGTGGTAGCTGTAATACCTAAAGAGGGTAAAGACCCATCAGATCCAGCTTCTTACAGGCCCATTTCAATACTAAACCATGCTTATAAAGTATTTATATAATTGTTAAAAGAATGGGAAAAGTGATGCCATATTTGATAGAAATGGATCAACGTAGTTTTGTGGCGGGAGGCAAACATTTGACAACATCAACAGAGCACTGGTGATCCAGAAGGAAGAAGAATGCAAGAGAATACCACTATTGTTGGTGGGTATTTTTTAAATTATCACTTGTGACATAGGCAAATTTACATTTATACAAAAGTAATCAAACTGTATTAACAAATTAACGTTAATATTATACGTCACCTATATTGCTCTATATCATATAACCTAAGCAGCATTACATAAATTATTCGATTCCTGCCCCCTTTTTTTAAACAAGAAACATCTTTACTAAACCATCACTTATGACACAAGCAATTATACATTTATACAAATGAAAACAAACTGACCCAATCCTAGTTGCAGGCATTTTACATCACAAACCAACTGAGACACTCCCAGCTGCAAACATTATACATCACTTACAATCTATCCAATAATTTTCAGTGAAATATTACATAGCTCATTTAAGTCTTGCCTTCTTTTAAAACCCTGTATGTATTGTTCCCACAATTCCCATTCTTTGTATGTAGTTTGCTCCTACCCTTTTCTAAAGATTTCAATCCCAGTCATTTTATCTCCGTTACTATATTCACTACTTCTAATATAGGCAGCCATCATAATTAGACACAGCAAGGCCTTACCATGTCTAGGTAATGCCAATTCTGTATTACAGCTCAGAAAAATAATCTTCCCCCATCCCACCAATCCACCCACTCCAATAGTGCATCCCACAGTAAAACCTTAAAGTCCGCCAACCCACCGCACTCTCAGAAAATATTTTCCCAAGTACCTCTTTCTTACCAGTCATACCTCCAACAGCTGCAGTCTACCTGAGGAAAAATTCTCTGGAGTCTAAGGGGTATAAAGATATCCATGTAAACATTTCCAAGCAAAAATCCTAAATCTTCTAGATTTTTTTGCATATTTGGGAGGCATATATATATCCTCCCATTGTTTCTTTGTGAATTGCTTATCCATCTCTCTACCCAGTCCTTTCTAACCTCCTCTGATTGATTCTTATAATTACTGTTGGTGGGTCTTCATACAGACAAAGCATTTGACAGAGTAATCTGGGACTTTATGAGCACAGCAATGGAAGCATTTACATTCCCTGATAAAATTATAAGGTTGATTAGGAGACATATGAGGGATCGGAGGTGGACATTAAAGTGGGAGGGTTCCTCTCTGATAATTTTTGCTTGAGAAGAAGAACTAGACAGGGTTGTCCTCTTTCCCCTTTGTTATTTGCATTACATTTAGAACTACTGGCAAAGAATATAAGGGACTCAGAAATTCATGGATATAATTGGTATGGTAGTCAAGAAAAGCTGGCTTTACTTGCAGAGGATATTATTTTATACCCGATAAAAACAGAAAGGCATATTTCAGTGTTGTGGAACATACTGAGACCGTTTCAAATCTTTTTGGAATATAAAATCAATGAAGCTACAACAAAGGCAACAGAGGTAAATTATGTACCCACACACAAATTGGATCAGCAATATCCGTATTTGTGGGGACATGATAAAATGAAGTACTTAATGGTATGGATTAAAAATTATTCTAGTGTGGCAGCTAAGGATATGTGGGAAGTGATTAAAAAAGAAGTTATGTACTCACCATCTGAGTAGGTGTACTTCATTTGTCTTCAACCTTTGGGCTTCGGATCAGACATGGATCCAACATGGCCGCATAGCTAGCATCCGAGCTCTCAGCTCCTCCTCTCTACCCATAATGCCCCCTTGTCTCTCTCCTCCCTTCAGATCGAGTTTGCATAGATAAATGTCATAATCTGAACCAAGGAACATAAAGAATGGCCATGAAAGGTACACTTCTTCAGCACATGGTCAGAACAATAGTAACAAGGCAGGGGGAAGGAGGGGGGATGGTTGAAGACAAATGAAGTACAAGTACTCATATGGAATGTTATGGTGAGTAAATAACTTCTTTAGCTGAAGTATTTGACTATTTGGTCTTCAACCTTTGGGACGGAGTCCCCAGCTACTTAGCACATGGGAGGCTCTCATGGAAGGATATTCCGGAGCACGGCGGAGCCAAAAGAAGTCCTAGCTCTGGAAATTATGTCTAACTTGTAGTGGGAAATGAAGGTATGAGATGAGGACCATGTGGCGGCAGAGCAGATATCATCCAGTGAGACCCTGGACCAGAAAGTCACCGAAGTAGCAATAGACCTGGTAGAATGTGTTTTCACCAGATTCGGCGGAGAGAGCCCTCTTGCTAAATAAGCTCTGGAAATGCATTGGGAAATCCATCTGGCAACTGTGACTTTAGAAACTGGTTTGCCCAAAAAGGCATAAGAAACAAACAACTGGTCAGACTTTCGAAAGGATTTGGTCCTGTCCAAATAGAAGCGTAGTTATTTATGTACATCTAGCAAGTGCAATTTATATTCCCCCTTGTTCTGGAAATGTGGAAAAAAGACTGGCAGGTTGATAGATTGATTTATGTTAGCTTCAGAAGCCACCTTAGGCAAAAAGGATGGATTGGTATGTAAGGAGACTCTATCCTTTTGGAAGATCATATAAGGCACTTTGATAGAAAGAGCTTGGAGTTCTGACACTCTCCTAGCAGAAGTGATGGCTACCAAAAAGGCAGTCTTCCAGGATAAATATTGTAAGTCAATTGTACCTGCAGGTTCAAAGGGGGAGAGACTAGAGCCTGGAGGGCCATAGTAAGGTCCCACTGAGGTGTTGGATCTTTCACCGGAGGGCATAGCAGAAAAGTACCTTTTATAAAGGTCGTGCAGAGCTTGGAAGACGCTAAGGAAGTCACATTGTCACTGATATGGAAATTAGAAATAGCTGCAAGTTGTACTTTTATAGTGGACGAATTAGTGCCCTGTTGGAAAAGATCTGCCAAAGAATCCAGAACAGCTATAGTTGGAGCCGTAAAGGGGTCGAAGGCCCGTTGCGAGGCTCAGATAGAAAAACGCTTCAATTTGCTATGCTAAACTCTTCTGTTGGACAACTTGTGAGCTGCAACCAGAATATCCTTAATGGAGGAAAACAACCTGGGAGTTCTGACAATCATGGGAACTGGAGCAGCCAGGCTGTGAGCTTCAGACTGACCAGATCTGGATGAGGTATCCCCGAGGGATGTGAAATAAGATCCAGAACTGGATCCAGAGTCCAAGGAGGAACTATCGCATGAGACCACAGGGATGGGAACTAGACTTGGCGAGGCCAGAACAGGGCAATGAGGATAATAGTGCTCCCCAGTCTGCGAGCTTTCTGAACAAACTTGGAAATCAAGGGCAAAGGAGGATAGGATAGAGTAGACCGGGTGGCCAAACATGAACCAGAGCGTCTCTATGGGCTTCCCCCTGGGGGGGGTTCAGAACGAAGAACTCACTGTACTTCGCATTGGAAGGAGATGTGAAGAGATCGCAGCAAGGATGACCCCACTTGAGGAAGATTCACTCTGCCACTAAAGGAGTCAGAGACCACTCGTAAGGCAGAAGGATAGACCTGCTGAGCCTGTCCACAAGAATGCTGGACCGACCCGGAATATGCATTGCTACCAGAAAACGACTGGTGGAGTTCGCCCACTCCCACAATCTCATGACTTCGCGACAAAGGGGGTATGATCTGGTTCCCCCATTTGTTGATATGCCAGACTACTGACATTGTCTGTCAGAATGGCAATTGTCCCTAGAGAAAGATGAGCCTGAAGAGCTTGCAATGCTAGAAGCACCGCCCTCATCTCTAGAACGTTGATATGCAAACTGGTCTCGGGTAGGGACCACTTGGACAATCCGTCCCGAGCCATGCCCCCCCCCCAAGCTGGGAGGCATCCGTGGTCATCATGGCTTCGGGCAAGGGTGGAAGAAAGGGATTACCCTTCATAAGATCCGGTGACTGAATCCACCACTGAAGGAAGTCCCTGCATACCAGAGAAATCCGGACCGGGTAAGACAAGGGTAGATCCAGAAGAGACCACTGGACGGCCAGGGTCCATTGAAGAATGCGCATGTGGAGGTGTGCTAAAGGCAATAATTGGATTGTAGCTACCATAGACCCCAAGGCCCCGAGGACTGCTTCCGCCGTCGGAACCTCTGTATGAAGGACCTGTAACAAATGCAGCTTTAGAATGCGTATCCTCTGCGGAGTGAGAAAAACCTGCATCTGTATCACATCCAGCCTTGCTCCAATGAAGTCCAGGCTCTGAACCAGAGTCAGTGCGGATTTGGAAAGATTGATGTTATGCCTAGATGGTTGGCTAAATGCAGAAGAGAGTCCCTGGCATGACACAGCAGATGCTTGGTCGGGGGCAGCAAAGAGCCAGTCATTCAGGTACAGGAAAACGTGGGTACCCTGAAGCCTCAGGTGAGCCGCTACTACTGCCATCACTTTGCTAAACACCCGGAGGCAGTGGTGAGACCAAAGGGGAGGGCTCTGAAATGAAAATGATTGGCTCCTGGCTGGAAGCAGAGGAACCTCAGAGAGCGTCTATCCATTTTGATATGGTAGTAAGCATCTTGGACGTTGATTCAGCACATCCAGTTGTTTGCCTGCAGATAGGGCAGAACAGAAAGGAGAGTGACCATCCAAAATTTCATATTAGTAACTACCAAGTTCAGGGTGGAAAGATCCAGGATGGGTCTTGGGTCCCCCGTCTTCTTTGGCACTAAAAAGAACCTGGAATAGAACCCCAATCCAGACTGGTCTACGGAGACCCTTTGGATGACTCTCCTTCTTAGCAGCTTTTCTATTTCCAAGGCTGCTGCCTCCTTTTGAGCAGGTGGGACATCTGGGAGGTATCTGGGAAGAAGTGGAGGCTGAGTAAAGGGAATGGAATAGCCTCTGGATATGATCTGCAGCACCCAGCGATCATTTGTAACAGACTCCCATGCTGCTGGGTGCAGCAAAAGGCGACCTCGACTGCCTCCAGAGAGGAGCAGTCGGGCAATCCCTCAGGGCTGCTGCCTGGGTCTGTCTAAGACAGGTTCTCGAGACCCAGTATTTTTCAGGTCCCCTATGCCTCTGGGCCAATGCCAATCATAACCCTCTCTGCCTCTGGGGGATGAGTTGTCCTGAGTGTCCAGGGAAAACGTCCAAGACTTCCGGAACCACATCTTCTTTGTCCCTCGCTGATTCCTGGAGAAGGATCTTTGGGGGGGGCAGGTCCCGACGGCAGACAGCGTCTTCCCATCCTTCTCACTCTGGACCAGTGTCCCCTTCATTGACTTCCCAAAAAGGGAAATACCATCATATGAGGCGTTGGTAAAAGACGCCTTGAAGGGGTCAGAAAACTGACACAGCCAGAGCCAGGAATGACATCTGATAGTGATACCTGTAACTGGCCGCCCTAGAGGCTCCCTCCGTAGCATGGGAGAGGAGGTGCATGGATGTATTGGAGATAGCCTTTAGAGTGGCCATGCAGGTGGACAACTTTTTCTTGTTCGCAGCTGACATGGACTCAGGGGTCAATTCTGCGACCTCCTTGACCAGGTCATGCTGCAATAGAGTCAGGTGTGCCATGTAGTTCAGCTCCCTAACAGCAAGGGTCACTGAAGCATACACCCACTTCCCAAAATGGTCCAGCGTACATGACTCGCGGTCATGTGGGTGGACCGTAACGCTTTCCTGGGTGAGCTCTTTCTTGGTGGCTGCTGCCACAACCATAGTATCCACTGGGCACCCTTTAAACCAATGCATTCTGTCTGATGGAGGGCTAAGGACTTTGTTGGGTCATTTCGGGATGGGCTCTACCATGTCCAGTTCCTTCCACACCAGAAATTTTATAAGATCTACCAAGGGATCTGTGGGAGGGGACACCCAGGAAGTAGATGGGCCGGTGCCAAATGCCTCGAGAAACTATGCTTCGTCCGGGGTTGGCTTTTGGGCAGACCCCCCCCTTCTGATGAAGGATTTCCATGATGTCGCCAAATGAAATATCCTCAGGTGGTGGGATCAGGGGGACCCTTCCCCTTCCTCCAAATCAGTGTCTGAAGTGAGGGACTCTGAAGGGAGTCCAAGAGCCTCCTCTTGCACGTTCGTTTGCACGGAGCCTCTTCAGTGGAACTCTCTGGAGAGGACCCGCAAACTTCCTGTTGCTCCCCAACTGGAGCATCTCGGGGCAAAACTGGCACAATGTGTCCCTGAGAGGACAAGATGGTCGGGAACATACCCAATCCAGAGGGGGTCAGGGCTGAATCCGAGGAGGAGATGGTCAAGGGTCTCAAAGGAATCGAGAGGACCCTCTACACCACATCGAATGCAGAAGGGGAATGAACCTCCTTACACAATCCCAATGGAGCCGTACCCCTCCGATCTGACAGGGGAATCGAAGCCAGGACCCAAGATGCCAAGGGAGACACTGCACTCCAACCCACTCGGAGCCGACAGCACCCCCTCGGATCTGATCCCGAGACGACTATGGCTCTGAGAGCTCTGATCTGACATAGTCAGATCCAACCCACTTCAAGGCAACTGCCGGTGTCGAGGAAAGGGGAACTATTGTCGGCACCGACCCCTTGACCCAGAGGGACCTCGGATTCCAGGACTCTGAAACCGCCGGTCAGATCGGAGAAGGAGCGATGGGGAGAGAAAAAAGGTCGCAAGGCACCCCCTTGGGAGGGAGAGGGTGCTGGGCAAGACCACCATCTGAATTTGGGTGCTGATAAACTTCCACATCTTGTCCATAGCCGCTTCACTAAGGCTCCGGGTGGAGCGGGATGAAGACGCCACAGAAGCAGGCTTAGATACACACTGAGGGGTGACAGGCGACCTAACTCTAATTACCTCTGGTTCTGGGGAGAACCTTGGGGAGTGGAGGCAAGGGGAACTAGGCCTGGAAACGGAAGCCATTTTTGGTGGAAGACCGGCCGGTGCAGAGCGGTCAGGGGGACCACTAGAGAGGCCTATCTCTTTTGGCTTTCTCCACTTCCGCAGGCCTCTTGACAGGAGTTTGAGTCACTGAGACCTGGGAATGGGAAGACCTAGAGCTAGAAGAGGCAGGAACAGCCATTCTCAATGTGGGCAAAAGGCCCTTGACAATCAGTTTGCTCATCCTGTCCTGAAGTGCTCTGGGGTTAAACCCAGCACAGATAGGACCGGAGGTATCAAGATGTGCGGCTCCCAGGCACGCCACACCACGCATAGAGTGTGGCCATCAGCCAGAGATAGCTTATGGCCACACTGTGACCAATGCTTGAAACTCAGTTTGGGAGTTTCAGAAATCTCCCAAAGGAGGTCCAAACACACACACACACACACACACACACACACACACACACACACACACACACACACACACACACACACTTAGAACAAAAAGAAAGGAAAGTTTTTTTTTTTTTTTAACCTGGCTGTCGCGGAGAGGAGATGTAAAGAAAAGGAAATGGTAAGATTACAGAAGAAAAATCACTTACAAACCCTCAGAAAATTTGACTACGAAACACTTCACTGCTAAGAGCACGGATCATGCTGCTTACTATATCAGCAGCAAACAAGATCTGAAGGGAGGAAGGAGTCAGGGGGCATTATGAGTAGACGGAAGGAGCTGAGAGCTTGGATCAAAGATGCTATCTGTGCGGTCGTGTCAGATCCAAAGCCCAAAGGTTGAAGACCAAATGAAGTCAACTATTTCAGATGAAAAGATAATACAAAAACTGACCAACTGGAAACTCTGTTACATGGATATGAGTCTACATATAAAAGGTTTTATTTAAACACAGCACCATTTGCTAAAATTATCTGCTGCTGTATGTGAAATGTTACAGTCTTCTCTGACACTACTCTGGAGCACTATAAAACAGGCCAAATTAAAGTACTAAAAGTAACAGCAGTACCAGTAAAGACGCATAAGGAAAACAATTTATCAATCTATAGGAATTTGAACATAAGAAGCACAGCTGATGAAAAGACATATACATTAAAATAAATTTGGATATATTACACAATAACCCTGTTATTAATAGTTCAATAAATCTTAAAAACACTCTTTTAAAGAGTCTCTTGACTTGACATTTTTTATGTCCTTACCGGAATACACCTTGTTTGAATAGATAGGCACTAATGTGACCCCCTTCCAAATATCGTATTTCACATCCTGGCCAGATTTCCTGAAGACTACGCACTCCAGTTCTTGGGACATAGGCATCTTCTTTGGCTTGTACAACAATAATTAGACTAGGGTCAATAGGAACTGTGTAGGCAACAAAAGAACAGAACAATGTATGATGAAACCAAAGTATTTTCAAACACATAATCAAGTAAGCACCAAACCCTTTAACCTTGCTAGCCTACAAAGACACGACAATTGTGCATGTTTGCTTCAATGATCTTAGGAGAACCTGACAATAGTAACTACATGTAAGTAATAGATACAGTAAATCTCAATCATAATGCAAGGAAGTCTGACTCATGACGGAAAGAGACCATCTCAGTCACATTCTCTACTTTATAAACTGCATAATTAGCTGGCATCAGTTATTCACACATCAGCATTACTCTGTCTTTATTTTGCAAGCTAAAACAGGTGACAATAACTATTCACAGACCACAGTTAAAGCAGAAGTTGTACATAGTAAAATAAAATCAAAAACAAGGTTGTACGAGGTGTTCACTGGAATCAGCATTCATAATACCTGAGATTTTAGTTCATGCCAGCTCTGCTGCAAGGTCAGATCTTCAAGCAATGTCCCTGATGTGATGGTACTCCTGTTCTCATGCTTATACCCCTCAGGTAACAGCCACATATATATCCACAAATAAAAGCAGCATTTCCCCATGGGAACTTTAGTTTTACCCCAAAATTCTAACTTACAGTAACCAATACAGTACAAAAACAGTAACAGTACAAGCACACTATTACTACATACATAAATGTTTCTTTACACTATTAGTAAAGCAAAAATAATTTCAAACCCAAATAGCGATGGTATGAGAGTATTTAAGTCTCTTTGTCCCTTAGGGGTCTATAATGCTATGGTGAGTACAGTACATAAATGCTCCATCTTTGGGAACAATCGCTGTTCTATATTTATATCATTTGGGCAGAATCTCAAAGCAGTTTAAAGATGAATCCAGACTCTTGGACATTTAAAACAGGAGCATCTGTAGTACTGCACCAATGACACCCACTATGCTTCTAAAGTGCATAACTAGCCTACAGTATCTTCATAAATAGGTGGACATCTGACTAGATTGCAGCTTCTCACAAGTCTTAAGCTTAATATTCTTAAAATAGGAAGCAGTGGTGGTAAACATTCAAGCAAGCTGCACTCTGGCATTATGACAGTTTTTTTGTTCTATTTGCATACATACAAACATTTCAAGCATGGGCGATAACGCCCTTCTACAGTCTACCAATACAGTTGTACCAAGTGTCTAGGCTGTTCTAAAAATATCTAAACTAGTGCCTACGTTAATGTAATTAGGCAGTCTATTCCACGTACCAGCTACTGTTAGAGAACCAATTACAGAATCTTCTACATAGGTTTTCTGACTATTCTCTACTACTTGATAACCCCAAATATTCCCAGAGGTAGTTGTCCCTAAAATGTCCTATATACATGAATAAGGTCTCCTCTTAAATAACTATATGAGACACTGTGCAAGTTCAGATCTATAAAACTTATAGTTCTATAACTAACCATCAACCAATTGCTTGATATGATTAGAAAAATTCAAAGCTGTATCTATCCATATACCAAAGTCCTTAAATGAATCTACAGTTTCACTGTGTGCTGTATTAAGTATTCACTTTTTGATTTATATCTCCGAAATCTCACATGCTTAGTTTTTGATATATTTATCAGTATATTATTCTCCTTTGCCTAAATGGTCAATTTAGTCAAGTTCAGTTACAGACATGCCTTATGTGTAACACAGAACCAGTTTACCTGATTTTAAGTAATCTGCATTTAGACTGTAGTATACCTCAGATGAAAAAGATAAAGCTGAAAGATTCAATCTAAACAAGTATGGGTCTATGACACAACCGTTTTGGACTCTAACCTCGAATTTCACTTGTCCAATCGCTGTATGATATTTGTCATGTAGCTATCCATCTTAACAGTATATCAATGCCTAGTTGTTCTAATATACTGATCAATGTTCTGTGTATGACCCTATCAAATGCTGAAGTTAAATCTATATAAATTACTTCATAGCACAACTGTTCATTCATAGCTGTTGTTATATTGTTATAGAACACAGTGGCGGCTGGTGACTTCAAATCAAAGGGGGGCTGCAGGAGACAGCTGAATGGGTGGGCCCAATGGGAAGGGAAGGGATGCAGCCAACTAGAAAGGGGAGGAGCTATGCTCAAAACCATAAAAACTGGAACGTTAATTAAATACGCTGCCCTGGGTGTAAAACTGTCATTATGAGAGTCCAATCAAGACAGAATGGAGTGTAGAAGAAAAAAAAAATATTTCAGTGCATTGGCTGCATGACAGCTTACTTAATATCTAGATGGAAACAAAAAGGTTGCAAGGCATAAAAAATAAATGACTTTTTAAATACATTACAGGAATGCCAGTCAAAGTCAAGTATAAGAAAAACAAGCAGCACTCAACTCAAACCACTTATCCTTGCACTGCAGTTCTAATTTTAATTTATATTCAGCTTTATTAAAGTACCAAGTAACATGCTGAAAGTAGCAATCTCTGTGATACCCCCACTTGTAAAAATGTTTCTTATCCAAAAAAGACCTGCTGCCTGACAACAACTATCTACTTGTTTTATGGGGAAAACATGATCAAAGTAAAAAATGAACAGCAAACAAGAAACAAGCTCAAGATAAATTCCTTAAAGGATTATTGCACAGGTTATGTACCACATATGATAGATTGGCATTCTGTTTAGTTTACGGGTAAAGCCTGCAAAGATGACTGCAAGTCTCCAACAAAGGTAATGAGCTTCTTAAAATACTGTAATCTTGTCCTTTATTACATATACTGTCATATGCATTTCAATACCCAAGTCTTATACGTTATCTAGTTATGTAAGTTTTCTCTGCATAGCAACAACAAAAAGGCTTTCAATGTTGGTAATTCTTTAACAGTATGCTTAGTAAAGCTTACTTGCATCTTACAATCTCAGACAAGCTTACCTGATGGTTATGAAAGCATTGCTACTTAAACACAGAGCAACAGGCACTTTCTGAATAATAAGAAGCATAAATCAACAGTACAAAAATATGACAGAAAACTAGAACATTCTGCAAAATCAAGTAAGGACAGATGAAAAGCCACTGTAGTACTTGTCTACCTTGGATGGCGGGATACTCTGCACACTTACACTGCATAACTGCTCCTTGCCATGCTTGGACACATCCAGAGTCGCTACATGGGGGGAGTGGGGTGCAACAAGTATGCCATAATTTGAAATGTCTCTGGCTGACTGTGATGGCCCTGACACATTTGTCATATCTCCCAACCTCAGAGCAAGAAATCTGGACAAGCCATACATAGAAGTGGGACAAAGGCCCAAAAATAAGAATAATATTTAAATATTGCTCTTATAAACTTTCTAATAGAATAGTAGGTCTTGCATTAGTATGAATTTTCTGAAGGGTATGAAATCTGAAACTCAAATGTCTGCCATTATTTTCTAACATCGATCTTTAATGATTTGCCTCTAATTTGCCAGAAAACCACAATTTTTTGAAAAATGGACCAAAAATGTGATGCAAAAATATAAAGTAGCCACACAATACAGCTGGGAACCTGTCAAACAAAGGACACTTTTATAAATATTAGTACTGTTAACTTGAGCAGCTGACAAAATAAACTAATCTACATGCATTTCTGAAATAAAAGTAATCTATAACTCTGATTATTACAGTTATTTATTAATTGTAAATCCTCCACATTTTTTTCCAAAATTGCCATTTTGTGGAGGGATTATTATTAGAGGGAGAGCAACATTTTGAGCCAAAATCAGGGACAGTTGAGAGGTTTGGATATGCCTAATTCTATAAAGCAATTTATTTGCATGTACCTCTCAACCTATTAACACAGGAAATCTGGACAAGGCCAAATATATTGGGGGAACGTACAAACAGTACTAAATATTGCTCTTGTATAAACTTAGTTGATAGAATAACAGGTCTTGCTTTAGCATGCATTTTTCTGAAGGTTATGAAGTCTGAAACTCAATGTCTGTCATCATTTAGTGACTTAATTCCTAAATGATTTGCCAGAAAACCACAAATTTTATGAGGAACAAACTAAAAATAAGAAACAAAAATCTATTTATTCTGTGAAAATCTGGACAGTTGAGGGGTATAGTTCAGCCAGGGCTGTCTTTGAATTTGCTGCCCTACCCCCTCACAAAATCATGGTCGAATGGAGCCTCCCCCTGCAGCCATTCCAATGTCCCATTACTTGGCTATTTCACCCCATTTACCATAAACACTGTAATGTGCATACTGCTTTACTTCTACGATGATTTGGATTTCATTTGAAAGTTTTATTTTGCATTTTACAGCACAAACACTAAGACATTTGCTAAACAATGCAATGTAGTCTCACAATGAAAACAGACTTAGTATTAAAACTTCTCTGCCCTTGAACCAGCATTGAAATCCACATTCAAAGAAAATACATTTGGCTAGTATAAAGATTAACTTTGGTCTGTTTTCAAATGACAGGCCCCTTGCACACAAGACATACATATGTTGTGTGATATACCTTCCTGATTGTATTAAATTATATTCCTTGTATAATACAGTACAGTTGTTAGAGAGCGTTTTTTTAAATTTATTGTTTTTAACATTTTCCAGTAAACAATGAAATAAAATGCATGCACCAATGACGACAAAACTGCACAATTGAGAACATTTCCATCATAAAAGTCTACTCAAACTTCTACAATCCACCAGTATCAGTAAATATGCACAATCTCTGCAGAAGTAAAAGTCATCTATCAAATTCCACATTAAAGAGATCTGTAACTAATGAAGAGGTTGCTGTTTCATCTACAAATAAAGTGCCTGCATCTTCACCAAAGAGGACATTCTCAGTACGGCAGCATCCACCCCCTGTGGGAGCAGAACCCACAGCCTTTTGCATCAAAAGCAAGTACACTACCTGTTGTGCTATTAACAATGCAAGCAGACTTAGCATAAGCAGCACTAAACTTCTCTTCCCCTGCACCTCTCAGCTCCTTGTAAAATCTATTCGACACTCAACTGTATATCTCTCAACTTCGCAGCACACGAAATCTGGAAAAAGCCAAAATTTATTGGGGGGGGGGGGCAAAAGCCCAAAAACCAGGGACACATTTTAAACATTGCTTGTATAATCTTGGAAAGTCGCTAATATAAAATGCTGTGTTACCACCATACATTTCACTGCCAAGTCTTGAACCCAGGACTCTGTGCAAAACAGTCAGAGCAACATACCACTATGCCAAATCAACTGTTTTATGAAAGAGAAGACTGAAACTTAAATGGCTACCATTTAGTGAATTCAATTCTCACCATAGCTGTCAACCTCTTAGCACAAAACACCTGGACAAAGTCAGTAATGGGGGAATACAGCCCTGAAGCATATACATTGAATTCAGTTCTCACCACAGCTCTCAACCTTAGCACAAAACACCTGGACAAAGCCAATAATGGGGGAATACAGTCCCAAAAATAGGGACAAATTTCAATTATTCATCTTATAAACTTAGAGAATTGCTAGAATAAAAGGTTTTGTGCTACTATGTGTTTTCTAAAGAATATGAAGTCTGAAATTCAAATTCCTCTCAATTTTATTTAATAAGAAGTTATGTACTCACCATAACGTTCCATCTGAGTAGGTATCTTCATTTGTCTGCAACCTGTGGGATACGGATCCGATCTCGGATCCGAGCCGGCAACTTCTAACATAGCATATATCCGAGCTCCTAGCTCCTCCCCCTACCCATAATCCCCTGCCTGCCCTAACTGACCTCAGATCAAGTTTGCCCATATCACAACAGATAATAGGTGTCCCAACGGGAACATATGTGACAACACAAGAGAGATCCAATAGGTCAGGGGGAAGGAGGGGGGAATGGTTGCAGACAAATGAAGATACCTACTCAGATGGAACGTTATGGTGAGTACATAACTTCTTAATCTGAAGTAGGAACTTCATTTGTCAGCAACCTGTGGGACAGAGTCCCCAGCTACCTAAGCCTTGGGTGGCCTTCATGGAAGGATATTCCGGAGCACCGCAGAGCCAAAGGACGCTCTACCTCGGGAAATAACATCTATTTTATAATGGCTGATAAAGGTGTGAGATGAAGCCCAAGTGGCTGCGGAACAAATGTCATCCAGTGGAACCCTAGCCTGAAAAGCTGCAGAAGTGGCAACAGCCCTTGTAGAATGAGCCCGGACTCTTTGAGGAGCAGGCCTTCCCGAACTTTGATAAGCTAACAGAATACAACTCGAAATCCATCTGGAGAGAGAAACTTTCGAAACTGATTTTCCAAAATTATTTTTGGCAAAGGAGATAAACAACTGATCGGATTGTCTATGACCAGCAGTTCTGTGAATATAAAAACGTAATTGTCTGTGTACGTCCAAAGAATGAAGCTTGTACTCTCCTTTGTTATGAAAGTTGGGGAAAAACACTGGGAGATTGATGGATTGATTGATGTTCGCTTCTGAAGATATCTTAGGTAGAAAGGACGGATTGATTCTGAGGTAAACCCTATCTGGGTGGAAAACCAAATATGGTGGTTTGACAAAGGGCTTGTAATTCGATACCCTTTTGGCTGATGTTATGGCCACCAAAAGGCTGTCTTCCAGGAGAGGTATTTAAGATCAACCGTGGCAGCCGGTTCGAATGGAGGACCAGTCAGGGACTGCAAGACTAAGGATAAATCCCATGGGGGTACCACCTCTTTAACTGGAGGTCTAAGGAGAAAGGTGCCCTTAAGGAAGGTCTTGCACAGTTTGGAAGTCATAATAGGGCCAGACTCTTGTCCTACATGATAGTATGAGATTGCTGCTAACTGTACCTTGACTGTGGAAGAACTAGCCCCTGGTGAAAGAGAGAGGTTAGGAATTCTAAAATCGATGATATTGGGGCTGTAAACGGGTCTAAACGACGGTGTTTTGCCCAAATGGAGAAACGTTTCCACTTACTCCGATAAACCTTCCTGGTGGAAGGCTTATGAGCTGCTACAAGAATGGCTTTAACCGGTGATGAGATCCCGGGAGTCCTTATGAGAAGTGGAACTGGAGCAACCAAGCCGTCAGCTTGAGGTTGACCAGATTTGGAGTTGGAAGACCGAGAGGATGCGAGATGAGATCCGGAATGGGATCCAGAATCCATGGTGGATTCACTAGGTGAGACCATAGATAGGGGAACCACGTCTGACGAGGCCAGAATGGGGCAATGAGGATCATTCTGCTCCCCAGCTGCCTGGCTTTCTGTAGTAATTTCAACATCAGGGGTAGAGGAGGGTAAGCATAAAGCAGACCGGAGGCCAAGCCTGAAGTAGAGAGTCTCGGGACTTCCCGGAGGGGGATCAGAGCCAGTAATCGCCGATTTTGTGTTTGAAGGAGAGGCAAAAAGATCGCAACAAGGTCGCCCCAACGGGCAAATACTTGCTCTGCCACTCGGTGGTTGAGAGACCACTCGTGGAGTCAGGATAGTACGACTGAGCCTGTCCGCTAAAAGGTTGGACTTTCCCGGAATGTGCGTTGCTATGAGAAAGCGGTTGGTGGAAATCGCCCATTCCCACACTCTCATGGCCTCGCGGCAAAGGGGATAAGACCTGGTTCCTCCTTGTTTGTTGATGTACCAGACTACCGACATATTGTCTGTCTGTATCGCAATTGTCCCTACAGGAAGAGAGTTGTGTAGTGCTTGCAACATCAAAAGCACTGCTCTCATCTCTAGGACGTTGATATGCAAAGAGGTCTCTCACGCCGCTCCAAGTGCCTTGGACTGTTCTGCCTGAAAAATGCCCCCCCCACCCCAGGCGAGATGCGTCCGTGGTCACTGTGTCGACTGGTGGAGGTAATGAGAAGGGGCGGCCCATGTGGAGGTTGGGAGACTGGAGCCACCACAGGAGCGATTTTCTGCAGACCTTGCTTAAGGAAACGGGGTGAGACAGCGGGTTGCGAGAAAGGGACCATTGTACCTGGAGGGTCCACTGTAGAATCCTCATATTCAGCCGGGCCAATGGTAGCAGAGGGATTGCAGCCGCCATCGATCCTAGGGCCCTCAGAATCAATTCCGCCGAAGGAGTTTGCAGATGAAGAATGGCCTGCACGTGTAACACCAGGTTCCGAAGTCGGTCCGGGGTTAGGAACGCAAGCATCTGTCTGGAATCCAGTCTTGCCCCTATAAAATCTAGTATCTGTGTAGGGGTGAGAGAGGATTTGGTCATGTTGAGGGTTAATCCTAATAGAGGAGCCAGACCAAGAAAATAGTCCCTGCCTGAGCAAAGTAGATGCCTTGTTGGGGCTGTGAGGAGCCAGTCGTCCAGGTATGGAAAGACCTGAATTCCCTGGAGTCTCAGGTGAGCCGCTACTACCGCTAGAACCTTGGTGAACACCCTGGGGGCTGAGGTGAGACCGAAGGGGAGGACTCTGAATTGAAATGGCTGGCTCCCAGCCGAAGCGGAGGAACCTCCTGGAGCCTGTCCACTAGAACGTGATAGTACGCATCCTTGAGGTCTATAGAGCACATCCAGTCGCCTCTCGCAATAAGGGGAGGACGGATTGCAACGTGACCATTCGAACTTTTGTTTGGGTACCGCCAGGTTTAGGAAAGAGAGGTCAAGGATGGACCTCAAGTCCCCCGTCTTTTTTGGCACCAGAAAGAACCTGGAGTAAAACCCTGTTCCGAGTTGCTCTGTGGGGTCGGGCTGGATGGCTCTTTTGTAGAAGCTGCTGGATTTCTGCAGCGCCTTCTTTTGACTGGGTGGGACGTCGGGAAGGCTTCTGATTCTGGGATTGGCTATGAAGGGAATTAGGTAACCTCTGGATATGATGCGAAGCACCCAGCGATCTGTTGTTATGGACTCCCATTCTGCCAGGTGCTTCGAAAAACGCCCCCCGACTGCCTCCAGAGTGGAGCAGTCGGGGAACCCCTCAGGGGTTCTGCGTGGGCCTCTCAGAGAAAGGTTCTCTGGACCCAAAATTCCTCGGACCCCCTCTGCCTCTGGGGCGGCGTCCTCCCTGTCCTCCTCTGCCACGAGAGGACTGGTTTTCCTGAGCAGACTGAGAATGATGCGATTTTCGGAACCACATCTTCTTCTGACCCTTTTGGTTCTTGGAAAAGGACCTCTGGGGCGCAGAGAAGCGGACTCCGACGGCAGACAAGGTCTTCCCGTCTTTCTCGCTCTGGACAAGAGTATCGCGAACGGTTTTGCCGAACAGTGCAGAACCATCGAAGGGGGCATTCGAAGGGCGCTTAAAAGGCTCCGAGAAGTCACAATGACGGAGCCAGGCCTGTCTCCTCATGACAAGCCCTACTCCGCCTGCTCTAGCGGCTCCCTCTGTAGCATGAGACAGCAGCCGCATAGAGGTATTAGAGACAGAGCGGCGGGTGGCCATTCGGGAAGAGTACAAATCCTTGTCTTCCTCCGACATGGACCCGGGAAGCAGCGTATTCTTAATTAGGTCCCGCTGCATCCTAATAACGTGTGCCATATAGTTCAAGGCCCTCATAGAAGGTCGCTGAACTGAAGGCCCGCTTCCCAAGACGGTCCATCGCGCGAGACTCCTTGCTCGGAGGATGAACCGTGGGGCTCTCCTGAGCCAACTCTTTCTAGTGGCAGCAGCCACCAACATGGCATCCACGGGGACCTCTGCTACAATGTAATCTCTCTGCAGGGGCTCAAAATTTTGTCTGGGCGCTTGGGATCGGCTCTACGGTGTCCGGTTCCTTCCAAGCCCTAGAGGATATAAGATCCACTAGGGGGTCGGGCGGAGGGGACACCCAAGAGGTAGATGGTCCTGCCTCAAACGCCTCAAGGAATACGGACTCGTCAGAGGAAGCCTTGGGGGCAGACCACCCACCTCTGATCTTGAGCATTTCCATGATGTCTCCAAAGGAGACATCCTCAGGGGGTGATCTCGGGGAGCCTTCCCCTTCATCCAGGTCCGTATCTTCTGTGAGACTCTCAGAGGAGTCTATGTGCCTCCTTTTGCACTTTGCCTTATGAGGGATCTCCTCGGGGGGGCTGTCCGAGGAGTCCTCACGGGCCGTGATCTGTTCCACTGGAACACCTAAAGGCGCTGAGGCAGGCTGCCCGGAGGTCCGGATGAGGGGAGCCAGGATCAGCTGAGAAGGAGTGCAGGGGGGAGCCGAAGCCAGGACCGGAGGCCTGGAAGCACTCGACAGTGCCCTCTCCACCGCAGCAAAGGCCGAGGGGGAGCCGCACTCAGAAGGATCCGAGATCCGACTCCCACTCGGATCCGAAGGGTGGATCGGACCCGGTGCCGAGAACGTCGGATCCAAAGGACCAGTGTGCTCCGACCAGGCCGGAGCTGACAGCACACCGAATCCCTCGGATCCAAAGCTCGGCCCACGGCTCCGAGAGGTCGGATCCGACAAACTCGAGGGAATAGTCGGAGCCGATGTGCCCAACACGGTCGGCTCCGACCTACCCCCGGATCCAACGTGGCTCGGTTCCGAGCGCTCCGAGCCCGAAATGCGGGTCGGAGAAGGAGCTATAGGAGCGAAAAAAGGGGTCAAGCTCCCCCCCAGAGAGGGGGGAGGCAAGAGCACTCCCATCTGCATCTGGGCCTGGATGAACCTCCTCATCATCCGGTCCATATCCGCATCAGACATGCTGAAAGTAGACCTCGACAAGGCCACCGAGGCAGACCTGGAGTGTCGCCTCGATGACCTCGACGGGAATCGGATCGCCTCCTCCTCGGGACCCGGGGAAAAGCAAGGGGATCGGGTCCGAGGAGGAGAAGAACGAGAAGACTTGGACGGGGAAGCCCTCTTGGCGGGCGGGGCCGAAGAAGAGTCTTCGGCCCGCCGCTTAAGGTGCTTCTCCCGCCGCTTCTCTCTCCTGGCCTCCCTATCCTCCGTAGCCGAAGTGGGAGGTTGAGTCCCGGTCGGAGGAAGGGAGGCAGGGGTGGCCGCTACTGGGGTAGCGGCACCGAAAGACCGGAGGCCGAAGCAGAGTCTGGGGTAGAAGACCGGCCAGAACTAGCTTCGACCTTCGATCCTTGAGTGCCCTGGGGTTGAACGCAGCGCAAATCACGCAACCAGAAGAGAGGTGTTCAACCCCAAGGCACCTAACGCACCGAGTGTGGCCATCAGCCGGTGAAAGCTTGTGACCACACTCGGTGCATTTCGAAAAAATTGCTTTAGGGGCCTCCGACATAATAAAATAAGCACACTCACTAGGCCCCTAATCCAGTCACACACACACGCTACGACCAGAGGGGGAGGGAGAATTATATTAACAAAAAACTAAAGATAGAAGTAGGGGTAAACTTATCGCACACACACCAGTCACTCAAGAAGAAATATAAAAAACTTTTTCTCACAAACGCCAAGAGCTCGACACCTAGCTGTTGCTTCGAAGAGCGGCAAACTAGATCTGAGGTCAGTTAGGGCAGGCAGGGGATTATGGGTAGGGGGAGGAGCTAGGAGCTCGGATCTATGCTATGTTAGAAGTTGCCGGCTCGGATCCGAGATCGGATCTGTATCCCACAGGTTGCTGACAAATGAAGTTCCTACTTCAGATCATTTGTTAACCTGGAAAGTCTGACTTGGAACAAAAGCCAAATTTTAGCAAAGGCCCAGGGAGAAATACTGCAGACATATGTCTTTGTAACATGGGAGGACACCAGAGCAAACCCACACACAAGCACAGGGAGGACATGCAGACTCCACTCAGAAGGCACCCCAGCCAAGAATCAAACCAGAGAACCTCTAGCTGTGAGGCAACAATGCTACCACTGAACCATCAACTATCTAAGGAATATGAATTACAAATTCAGAAACCACAGATTTTATGATGAACAGAACAAAATATGACGCAAAAATCTGCAAAAGTTTCACAGATGGTGGTGGGTAGGGAATTCAGGCTCTTGTTACCTGAACCCAGGATACAGGTTTCAAGCCTGAGGTATTCTCTAACTACCACCAGCAAGTATCCTGAGTTCTCTCTATAGCTACCAGTATAAATCAACTGGGGCATTACACACACACACAGGTGACCATTACACTGCTAAATCTCAGAGCATTAAAAATGTGATCCTTAATAAGAGTCAGAAATAGAAGCACTTTCTTATTTTTCACAATAAATGCTCTTTTTATATTAGACCCTACATAGTATATGACTGGGAATCTCTGTATAGGCTTATTTTATTTATTTAATAATGTATGCCCTCATAACCAGGTCTGACTTCTGGAGGAAATCATAAAATCCGTCAGGATTTGAGCCAGAAATCATACTGCTGTGCCTAAATCATAGCAAATGAGTGGTATAGAGACCATCAATCGATAACAGCTGTTTGAACAACTGTGGCTGTATACTTCAGAAGTTTTAATGCAACCAAATATATGAATAAATATAACTGCTTCACAGGAATGTACATTCTCAGCTTACTGCTGTCACAATACAGTGTGTACCCATTGTGACCCCCTCACTCACCTTGAACATCTTAACTCAAGAGTCAAGCAGGCAAGCAAAAAGTTAAAAATAACTTGGGACAATAGGCCAAAATCAGGGACAGATACTGCTTTAAATACTTAAAAAGTTGTCAAAATAATAGGTTTGGCATTAGCATGCTTTTTCTGAAAGCAACACTGAGACTCTAGACTTTGTCAGTAACTGCAGTCCTTGCTAATTTGCCTGGGAAACACAAACGTTACAAAGCCAGGTACAAAGCATGAGACAAAACCAGACACATTCTGTGAAATAAGGGATGCGCGCACACACACACACACACACACACGTGACCAAAACTAATTAAGGTGCTTGTGTGACTGTTACCTTATACCACAAAGATTTGACTTTGATTAAATGAATAAATAAATAAATACATAATTAACTGCCACACTGGACTGTATGTTATCAACTCACTGTTGTCATAATACAATGTACAGTCTATAGCAATCCAGCTCTGTCTCCATATGTCTATCAACTTCTTAGCATAAAAATGAAGTAATATAAAGAATATCAAAATCAAGGACATACATTACCCTATAATACACTTATAAAGGTACTATATTAACAAGGCTTTACACATTAGCATATTTTTCCTAAAGGCTATTACATCTGAAACAAAAATTGATGTTACTAGTTAGTGACAGCAATGTCACACATTTGCCAGAAAAAAGACAAACTTCACAAGGAACAGACAAAAATATCAATCAAAATGGGATGCATTCTGTGAAAATTGGGACAGTTCAGAAAATCTTTGCCCTCCCATGCATGCATCCTTCTGTACACACACTACCTGCAATGATAGTAACATCCACCACTTCATCTGCTGTGCAAAATAAAGTCCAAACGGCAGCGATAATAACATCCAAAATTGCTGGCTCTGCAAAATAAAATCCAAACAACTTTGTCCGCGCGTGCCGGAATACACACTTCTGGTTTCCATTCCTGTTCCAGGACTGCTGACCTTGCAGTCCGATCCCCTTCCAGTCTATGCGGTTAGCACCGCATAGACGTCTGGGGCATCGGCAGTCTGCTGCCTTCTTCCTGAATACGGACTGGTAAGACTGCAGTCCAGATTCACTTTCTATGTGAAGTTAGTGGATTGTTTGGATTGCACCATTGTGGTACACACAGCTGGGGGGGGGCTACAGTCCGATATCACAAGCCCCCACTGATAGATTAATTACCACCTGTAAAATGATCTATTTACAACACATGCATGCTAATATATGGCTTCAAGTCCCAACCTTTCCAGTTCTGACCATAAATTATCCAATATAACCTTCCCCATTATTTTTCCACAATATGAGAGTAAACTGATAGGCCTGTATGACTCTGGGTTTGTCCTACTCCCCTTTCCCTTAAAGACAGGTTTAACAGGTGCATGTCTCCAATCATGTGGAATATCTCCATATTTAATACAACCTAGTAAATAAAATATATAATGGTACTGTAAAAGTTCATGCCAAAGTGTTCAGTCATTACTACTAATCCCATCTCCTCTCTGTGCTTTGCTTGTATCCAGTTTACGTAATTCTTTTTCAATATAATCTAATTTGATTTCAGTATCTAAAGTTACCTGGATATCACTAGGACAATTTATTACCCCTTTGTACAGCCGAACTGCTCTGCAGAAGATTTTGTAAATATATCTATAATCTTTGTCTGAGAATAAATTTTAGACTCTACATACAGTTTATCAATGTGTTTGTCTTTACTCCTACCACATCTTATGGGTCTATAAAATAGTTTTCTATTCTGCTCAATATCTTTCTATAAATATTCTTCAATTTTTTTCTGGATTGTGTCTCACACTAATGTTTGTCTGTTTCAACATTTGTCAAGAAAAACTGCAATACACTCATCTGAGGTATCCTTTATGCAGTCTGCATGGGTTTTCTTAGAGGTCTACGGCTTTTTCCTACATCCCAAAGTTAAGCCAAATGGTGAACTGCTGACCCCTTAAATTGCCTCTGTGTATGCATCCTGTAACAGGCAGGTCATCTATCTGGACTTCTTTTTGCCTTACACCTGCTGATTATCTGGATAGGTTCAGGCCCCACCCCAGTCGCCTTGAACAGAGTAAAGGAGGTACTAGAAAATGAATGAATGAAAAAGCAATATGATGAGCAAGCCACTTTGACAGGGTTCCTCTGGCCATAAGCAGACATTGTTTACCTGGTATGAATAAAAGTCTCCATCAGTTTTGTGATATTTCTGGGTCTTTCCACATAATTTCTGTGTAGTTTAAGCACAAATAAAATTAATATAACCATCTTTTTTTTCTCACTGTCTTGTCTTGAAAGAAAAGTGTCAACTGAAATAACCAGTATGTTCTTGTCATACCAGTTAATCTGTGTTGGGATCCTCCTCATTGGGTCTACAACTGCGAAGAACACCAGACAATATAAAATCCCTATTGCAGGGAGAAGCCTAAGAGACAGACAAACAAAAGCTAATAAGGAAAAGTCCTGGATTAATGAAGCACACAGAGGCTTGATTCGTATAATCACTGTCCAAGCAATAAATGCTTGGTGAAGGTGTGAAACAATGACCAAGTGCTCATGGTATAAATGTCAGCAATGAGCACCTTTTTAAACCAAACTCTGGAAGGATCCACACACCTAAGTAGACTGACAAAAGCTCTTTCCAATGGTAATTTATCACCTGATGCAAAAGGTAACAGCTGATAAACCCATGGCAAATGACAGCACCTTTCTCCTAAAGTAGAAAACAACTGTTCTGTTTTCCAAAACTCATGTATTCACTCCCAGATCATCAGTTGACATTGCACAGTCAGACTGTGAAGGGCCTTCTTCCTCCAGGTTCTGTCCCCAAAATGACAGCAGGGAGCTTAATGGACTGGGTCAGCTATAATTCTGACATCACTTTTTAGAACAAACTGTGGGTTAATGCCCTAGGGATACTCCATTCTTGTCAAAGACCAGGTATCATTCCCTACAGATGAGGTCCTGAAGCTCTGAGATCCAGGAAACAGAACTGATAACTACCAAGAACAGTATCTCCCAGCTAACAAAATTCAAAGCCACTGAAAAGTACAGTTTTGTACCTACCATAAATGTAGATGTTCGAGTGCTAATACAGCTGCAGTCATAACAGATGGGTTCTCCTGCCATCAGGCGGGTCCCTCCGTCGGCCGAATTCCAAAGTCTAGGTCCGGCGTCGGTTGTCGTCGCTTCTTCCCTGACGTCAGTGCGACAGGGGTATAAAAGAACCAGCCGACGCCATTTTCCTCAGTTTTTCTTGCCCCAGATGTCAGGTGCCCCCAGAAGGAAGGCAATACATAAATTTGTGTAATAAAGCAATGCCATATAATCAAAATACAATAGTTGCAAGCAAATACACCATAAATGAATACCCCAATCAGGTTGTATGAGGAGGTGTTAGCCAAAAGGCCTGTCCCAAGAGGGGAAGGAGGGAGGGAAACCTGGACTGCAGCTGTATTAGCACTCGAACATCTACATTTATGGTGGGTACAAAACTGTACTATGTTCATCATGCATACAGCTGCAGTCATAACAGATGGGTAGAATCCCAAAGCTAAGAAAGGGGTGGTAGGCACTAGGTGGAACTAGGAGGAGCCAGGATGCCCTGCAAGACTGCAGTGGCAAAGCCTGCTCTAGTTTTGGAGTATAATGGTAGGTGGTAGTGCTTGGAGAAGGTATGCACAGAACTCCAAGTGGCTGCTTCCAAAATATCTTTGGTAGGAACTCCTCTGAGGAAAGCTGCAGAGGTAGCTGTGGCCCTTGTGGAGTGAGATCTGATGCCTGCAGGTACAGTTTTACCATGAAAAGAGTAACAAAAGCGTATGCAGTGGGCTATCCATTTTGAAATTGTCCGTTTGGAAATTGGCTTCCCTTGAGCTCCTATAGCATAGGACACAAAGAGCTGTTCTGATTTTCTGAAAGGCTTTGTTCTGTCCAAATAATAACAGCTGTCTGTGGATGTCCAAGGAATGTAGTAGTCTCTCCCCTTTGTTTTGAGGATTAGGGTAAAAGGTAGGTAAGTGTATAGCCTGATTCAAAGCTACCCTGGATACCACCTTTGGCATAAAGGATGGGTTGGTTCGTAAGGATACTCTGTCCTGATGGAAGATGATAAAAGGCTGCACAGCCATGAGGGCTTGTAGTTCCGATACCCTATGAGCTGAGGTGATAGCCAGAAGGAAAGCTGTTTTCCAGGACAAATATTGCAAATCTGTTGAGGCAGCTGGCTCAAAAGGAGGCAAGGTCAGCTTTTCTAGAATGAAATTGAGGTCCCAAGCAGGTATTGGTTGTTTCCTTGGGGGTTTTATATTCTTAGCCCCTCTGAGGAACTGTCTTAAGAGGGGGTGAGAGAATAAAGGTGGATCAGTGTTGTATTCTGCAGAAATGGCTGAGGCATGGATTTTGATGGAGGAGAATGAAAGTCCACTGCATAGCAGCTCAGCTAGATACTGTAATATTTGAGGTAAATTCAGTTTTCCAGGATTCTGGCCCTTATTCTCATTCCAGGCACAAAACAGTTTCCATTTTGCGGAGTAAGCTTTTCTAGTAGACGGCCTTCTGGCCTCCAAAATGACATCCTGCACCTCCTTGGAGAGTAGTGTCTGTTGTGATGTTAAGGAATCTTCCATGCGGCCAGATTGAGTGTTTTCAGCTGACTGTGAAGAGTTTTGAAGCTGTGCTGAGTCAGAAGAAGAGGCATTAGAGGTAGGGTCCATGGAGGGGACAGGCTCCTCAGGAGTGGGTACCAGTGCTGTCTTGGCCAGTCTGGAGCAATGAGAATCATCTTTGGTCTGTCTGCTCTGGTTTTTAATAGAACTTTGGGCAGCAGAGGAAGAGGTGGAAAGGCATAAACTGTCATTGTTGTCCAACTGAAAGAGAGAGCGTCCACTCTCCAGGCCTTTGGATGAAAAGTCCTTGAGCAGAATTTTGTCAATTGGTGATTTTTGTGGGAGGCAAAGAGATCTATGTCTGGCCTTCCCCATGCTTGAATTATCTCTGTAAAAACTTGAGGATGCAACTTCCATTCGTGTGGATCTGTCATATTTCTGCTTAGGTTGTCTGCCAGTGTGTTTTCCTTGCCTGGCAAGTACTGTGCTTGAAGTTAGATTTGTAATTCCAGAGCCATGTTCCAAAGTAACATGGCCAGCCTGCATACGGGGTATGAATGGGTTCCTCCCTGTTTGTTTATGTACCACATTACAGTGGTGTTGTCTGTCCTTATCAATAGTTGACCTGGATGCAGAAGGTCTTTGAAAGCTATAATAGCATTTATTACTGCTAGCATTTCCTTTTGATTGATGTGAAGGTGCTTTTCTTTTTGGGACCATTTGCCCTGAATGTACCGATCTGTCATGTGCGCCCCCCAGGGGTAGTCCGAGGCGTCTGTTGTGATGACTTGATTTGCTTGAGGCTTGCAGAATGGGAGACCTGTGTTTGTTTGGCATGCTTGAGCCCACCACAGAAATTCCTTTTGAAGACATGGAATTAGTGGTATTATTGTTTCCAAACTGTGGCTATGTTGGGACCATAGGTTTTTCAGGTACCATTGAAGTTTCCTCATATGCAGCTTTGCACATGGGATTAGTAGAATGCAAGATGCCATGAATCCCAGAGCCTGCAGGATTTTCCTTGCAGTCAGCCTGGTGAAATTTGCTAGTGTTCTGAAGTATTGAGTTAGTTGCCCTGCTTCTCTGGCGTGAGGTAGGCCATCTGGGTGTTTGTGTCCAAGTTGGCACCCAGGAAAATTATTTTCTGAGAGGGTATTAGCCTTGATTTCTTTTTGTTGACTGTGTATTCCCAGAGAATTCAACAACATTATTACAAAAGCCAGATGTTTCAGAAGTATGTGCTTGCTGTCCGCTTGGATCAGGCAGTCGTCCAAATATGGGTATATTTGTATCCCTTGAAGTCTGCAGTAGGCAATTACTGATGCCAGGCATTTCGTGAATACTCTGGGCAGTAGATAAGCCAAAGGGCAATGCAGAGAATTGATAATGGGTTGAACCTGCAAGAAATCTGAGGTATCTTCTGCAATTTTGTCTGATTGGGACATGCAGGTATGCCTCCTTGAGGTCCAATGTTACCAGCCAAGACTCCTTGCCCAGCATGGGAAGAAGCTGCTGTAATGTGAGCATCCTGAATTTTGGTACGAGTAAAAATGTGTTTAGGATGGATAGGTCCAAAATAGGTCTCCAATCTTTTCCCTTCCTTGGTACCAGGAATAGTCTGGAATAAAACCTTGACCTTGTTCGTGAGTAGGTACCTCTTGAATAGCTTTCATGTCCATGAGATCTGAAATTTGTCTTTGTGCCTCTGCCCTTTGATAGTGTGGCAGGTTTGGCATGCCTCTCATTTTTGGAAGGGTGTGAAAATGGAATCTGTAGCCTCTGTTTATAATGTCCAGGATCCATTTGTCTTTTGTGACAATATGCCAATTTTTTGAAAATAGTGCCAGTTTTCTGCCTAAGGGTGCTGCCATTTGAGCCTTGCTTGGCATGCAAAGGGGACAGTCATTGGGCTTGCTTTCTGAATGGCTGCGAACTATCCTCACCACCTCTTTGGGTAGGAGCTTGCCATTGTCTGCCTCTAAACGATCCTTGAGATTGCCCTCTGCCCCTCGGGCGCCTGTATCTACCTCTTTGGGGTCTGTCCGTGGCTGGAAAGGACCAATTTTTGGAAGGCCAATTTCTACTGAAACGTGGAGGTTGTACCTGTAGAAAATCTTTCACTGTTTGCACTGATTTAGCCTTTTCCTCCATTTTCTTTAATACCTCCTCAGCTTTAACACCAAATAATACATCCTTTTGTAGAGGGGCATCTAGTAATTTAACATTGACATGATCTGGTAAGGTTTGCTCCTTGAGCCAGGCATGTCTACGTATGACTGATCCTGTAACAGCAGCTCTACATGAGGCCTCTAGAGCATCAAAACCACATTGCAAGGTATGTTTACCCACTTGTTCTGCACTATGCATCAAATCCTGCAACTCCTTCAAGTCTGGTTGTTCAGGTTGTGACATTTTACTTCTCAACTATGATAACAGAAACTATTGGTACTTTAGCATATGGAACTGGCAGTTTAATGCCCTCATGGTTAAGGTGGCCGAGGTGTATACCTTTTTTCCCCACCTTTCTAAGGATCTGGAATCTCTCTCGGAAGGTAATGGATTTTTAACAGTGGAGGCCTTAATTCCCTTGGGGCCCTGTGAGATAGTTTCTGGGTCAGCTGCATGGCTTTTGTATAAAAATTGGTGTGAGCCAGGAACCCGGTAGTACCTGTCGGGCTTGACTGGGGCTGGAGGTAAGGAATCTGGGTTAAGGCAGGCCTCCGAGTACACATCATCTAGTATGTCTAAGACAGGAGGTATAGCCAGAGGCCTGTGCTGAGGTAGCAAGAGAAAATCCCTAAGCCTTTTCTTGGAATCTGAGTACTCTTGGCCTTCCCAGTGGAAGTGTTCCCTTAAGGTATGCAAGGTTTCCCCAAATGAGTAATCCTCTGGGGGGGAGACAGAGGGAATGGACTCCTCTGCATCAGAATCTTCAAAAGGGGAGTAAGAATGTTCCTGTTCATCAGAGTGCTCTGAAATAATGGAGGCCTGGTCAGAGGAGGGGAATTCTTCCTCCACTCTGGGCCTTTTGTCCGGGGATGAGAACCCTGATAAGAGTAATTTAATCCTCAGCCATTTTAAGCATCTCTTTCTAGGCATGGGGCCTGGAGAAGGGCCCTGTGTAGCTTGTGTCTTAGAAGGCAGGGCGGCGTTAGACTGAGTGGAAGCCGTGATGGAAAAGAAGAGGAAGGTCTGAAGACACCTTGAGAGGAGGCAGACCTGTCTACATTTTGAAATTCACCACCAGGAGTGGCTTCGGTATCTGTAGTCGGGTGTGGGCCGAGGAGCCTGCGACTGGCACAGAAGACACCACCAATGAAGTGTCGCCGGTAGGGGCTGCGTAGGCGCCTCGCTGAGAACCAGACCACCTGTAGTCGGCTTTGGCGTGGTGTTGGTAGAGGCTGCGGACCTCGTGTGTCGGTCCTTATCTTTGTGTTTAGACAAAACTGGAGTCGGAGTATCCGACGACATAATATAGTTAAATTTTTTGCCAAAATAGTGCTGGGCGAACTCCGCCCGACGCTTAATGGTGCGTTTGTTGAATGTAGCACAAAAACGACAGACCGAGGCGTCGTTCTCTGGGCCTAAGCAAGGAATGCAGAGGGAATGAAAATCCTTATGCGGTATTTGCTTCCCACATGAAATACAATTATTAACTTTGTCTGACATTGGTCTGAGGCAAGAAAAGTTTCCCCAACGGGGTACTTAACTTTCAAGAAGACTTTGGTTGCAAAATTTTCGTAATTTCAGGAGCTGGCCGACCGGCACTTGCGAACTGCTTCTGCTTCGGGCACCACGCGGCAAGAAAGCCTGGGGAAAATGGCATCGGCTGGTTCTTTTATACCCCTGTTGCACTGACGTCAGGGAAGAAGCGACGACAACCGACGCCGGACCTAGACTTTGGAATTCGGCCGACCGAGGACCCGCCTGACGGCAGGAGAACCCATCTGTTATGACTGCAGCTGTATGCACGATGAACATCCACACACTTTAACAGTAGACAGGCAAGCCTGTCAGTTATGACAATCCATTCTCAAGACGATAAGGGTTTCTTCAAGAAGGGCATTAGGGCAAAATCCTGTTAGGGAACGGTTTGATCAGTTAGTGATGGGCTACTGCCCTACCCCCCGCACATCACCACGATGGGTAGAACTGACTGACAGATGTGCACTTTCCATGGAACAGATGAGGCTTGAATCATACAGGTGCCAGAGGTGAGACAGAAGCACTTGCATGCTGTCTAAATGGGACAGTACAAGACAGTTCTCCACCCATAAGAACAACCTCTTCTACTTGGCAGAGTATACTTGCAGATGGAAGGCTTCACAGTGGTCTTCACCACTTTCAGCACTCCAGCTATTTAGTCTTGCAGGATTCAAAGGATGAAGCCAGATGTCACCCCAGGCACAGAGAACGTCCCTTGGCTTAAATCAGAAGGATTTCCTATACTGTAAGCGACCTGAAACTATACCCTACTGACTAACAAAGGGAAACAGATGAGCTTTGGTCTATCCCCTCTGAATTTTTCTTTTTATACTGTCATGTTTATTTTCTTCCAGATGATTGATCACTGTACATAACAGTGAAATCCGGAAATAAAATCCAGTTATCTTTAACAAGAGTTTTATCACTGGATATAATACCTACGAGAATTCCCTGAAGTCTGACGTGTGTGTGTGTGTGTATATATTATATATATAAAACACGCACACAATTATATAGATATACATATATTTTTATATTTTATATATATATGGTTTCACTTCAGTATCTTCAAATACTGAAACACCGAAACTGTAATGGCCGAAACCAAAACGCCAATGTTTCAGTATTCCAAAATACTGAAGTGCCACATAACATAACAAAAAAGAAAACACTATCCCCCTACTTAAATATACCAACTCCGAGATTGCGCTACAGTGGAGGAAAGGGAAATCTCCTGTTCCATACCATATGCGGAAGCGCAGAACAGGAGATTTGCCATGTCCCCACTAATGTGCAATCATGGGGACGGTATATTTTAGTGAGGGGGGTGCAGGGGGCTTGTCCCCCTGCAGAAACAGTACTTTTCTTAATTTTAAGTGTGTTCTTAGCACCGCTTCAGTATTTCGAAATACTGAAATATCGGCGTTCTGATGTCGGCCATTAGAGCTTCAGTGTTTCAGTATTTCGAGATACTGAAGTAAAACTTATATATATATATATATATATATATATATATATATACACACACACACACACACACACATATCGATACTGCGCTAGCACATTGCATCAATCAAGATTCACATACATTACTATTAAACTTAAAATCTACATTCTTTCTTTGGCCCTTACTGTTATACAATAGACATGTAAATACAATGGTTAACCAATAAATTCAAGAAAGAGCACTTGAGAAGGAGCAAAACAACACCGGACAAGGATCACAACACTTTATTCAAAAACATCAGTGCTTTAACAGAATCACTGGGTTTTCGTCTACCAAATAAGACTTCATCAGATGCAAAACCTAAACTGAAATGAAATACTTAAATACAGGAAATCACATACCAACCACCAATGACACTAAAATTCTAGTTAATCAGTTGTAAAATTATCCACTTCACAATTCATGCAAATAAATAAACATCATTAACTATGTTGAACCAAAAGAAGTAAATGATAAACTAGGTTACTAATAAATATATAATCTTTTATATTCAAATATACAAAAATAAAAAACTGTATTCATTAAAATGCACAAGCTCATTCTTAAAGAGTTCTATCCCTATCTATTGTCAAGGCCACATATTGCATGTACATTGGAAGGTGAAAAAAACAAAAATGAATCCACCAAGATGTGGTAAAATGTATGTGAAAATGTTATAAAATATAAAAAATAAAAAAATTCATTACCAAAACGTCTATAAATACATAAAATATTATGAACTATAAAATGTGAAATATAAAATATAAATTGTATGGACAATATAAAATGACCATTTGTAAAAAAAACATTTATGAAAACAATGTGAAAAGGAACATTTGCAATACCAGTATAAAGCAAACCAAAGATCATAATTTAGCGGCTCAAAACTGGAGCTAGGGAGACATGTTCGTTAAGCCCAGGGAATTTGTTGGCTTCTAAAATAATCTGCCAGTAAACTTCCCTATGCTAAATTTTTGTCTCCCAAGGCCCCTATCTGACATCCACCGGTACAAAAAATAGAAACCTAGCTGTATCACAAAAACTAGTGTATGTTTATACAATGCATTTTTTTCACTTTTGGTCTTAACTTCATAATAGTGTTCATATATTCTCAATTTCATAATAGTGTTCATATGTTCTCTTCCTAAATCTATGTTCAGTCTTACCAATATAAAATGCATTGCATGCCTCACACTGGGCTATATAAACCACCCCTAACTTATTACAATTTGTGTAGGTCTTTCCTGCTATATACTTATTCCTACCTCTAATATACATCCCCTCACTGTCAGTAATGTAGGGACACTGAGAACATGCTCCACATTTAAAGGTACCAACCCTTTTGTTCTTGTATTTGTTTGTATGGTCATTATTGTGATCCAATAAATCCTTTATACTTAGCCCTTTCTTAAATATGCACTTAAGGGGCTTGCAAAAATATTGTCCACATTGAATAGACTGGCAAATTGTTCCCATTCCTTTTCAATAATACTTTTGCTCACATTAGCATCACCATTATAGTTGGTCACAAACGCTCCTTTAAAATCATCCTCATTCTCAGGCGAGTCCATCCTCTCATTTCTAGGCGTTAAAGTATCAGCATCATTCCCTAAAAGAGGTATAAATTTATCCTTCGTCCCATCTAAAACTTCTTGCCTTACTTCCTTAATCAGCTTTATGGGATAATCCCTCTCCTTAAACATACCTTTCAATAATTTGCATTCACTGTAAAAATCCAACTCATTAGAAGTCATCCTACTCCCCCTGTCCCAACAAGTACTCTGTGGTAGGGTATCTTGCTGCTCCAATGCCCGAAGTCCCAGTGTAGTGGACTATGTCAACTGCAAGCCAGAGGTCATGTATAAAAGTGGCATTCCAGTGCCAAAGGTGCCAACTGTGAACCTGCTGAGGTGAGTGCCCTCTCCATATCCTGGAAGGCAGGCCAGCCAGAAGAGGGATGGGAGCCTGGAACTGAGAAAGACAACTTCGTAACAGAGGTAACACCCTGCTCCGACAAGCTTGCCTCCAGGGAAAAAGCTGCGAGAGGATGGTGCCGTAGAAAAAATTGGTGCCGTACTAGGGGTCACAGTGCCTACAGATCAGTCATGGTCTCGAGGGTGGGCCAGCTCCGATTGAACTGTGGACCACAGTGTAGGCTCCAGAACCATGGTAACATCCACCAGTGGAACCAAAAAACCTGGCACCAGGACAGGCATCGCCATCGCAGGCTCCAAAACCTGTGGGGAGGTTGAAGGAGGAATACATTTTGGAGTCTGTGGAGAAAAGTCCTTCACTCCAGGTGGGAGGGAGGTTTTAGATGGATTTGGGATGCCTCTGGCCACAAGGAGCTGATCCACAAGTCTCACTACGTCGAGCTCCGAAAGGCTCCTGCTGGAATGGGTTGACATTCCCGATGGAGATTCAGGCCGATCAAGGAATGGACTTAGCTGGTGGTCAACTGATGGAGAATATCTGGTCCTGGCCAGTGTCTCGACCTTCGGCACCATGGTCAAAAGACTGGAAGGTTATGATTGGGGGGGGTTGACCAGTTTTAATGGAGAGACTATTTTTGGTGCCGAGAGGGTCTGTGATACCATGGAAGGAGTTGGTACTGTGGGAGAAGTAGTCATTGTTGGTTCCATGGTCTAGGACAACACCGTGGATGGAGTTTTAGACTCCGGTGCTGACACAGGTGTTGGTTAGTTTTGCAATTTTTGGTTCTGTATGAATTTTGGGCCTTAGTGGTTTTCGAATCCTGAGGATGAGGAGATGATGGCACTGACTGGCTCCTCTTCTTCGACTCTTTTTTTAGGAGGGGTTGAGCCCTCCACCTCAGATAAAGCCTCTGAGAAAGGGGTTTTAAGAAACCCTTCAGCATTAGTTTACTCATACGCTTGGCTAAGGTGTGGGCACCAAAGCCCTTACAGAGCTTGCAGGGGGGTTGAACTTTTAAGTGTGGTACCCCCCAGGCAACAGACACAGGAGAGATGGCCGTCAGAGTTTGACATCTTCCTGCCACATTTATCACATTGTTTGAAACCAGTAGTGCCCCTTTTGTCTGCCATTATACTAATATCCAGACAACAGCAATGAAAAAAAAACAGCAATTCAACAGTAACAAAGATATACTGTCACGATAGGCCACATACACATGCACAAAGAAAGGAATGTTTTTTTTTATTACCAACAATGGTAAAGGAGAGAAATACCCAAAAGGGTAATGGAAAGGAGAAGAAAAATACCAATGATGTTTTATATATATATATATATATATATATATAAAATATATATAAATTACCAAAACTAAGGGAAGGGCCTGTACCAATGATGGTACTAAGAAATAACAGTAAAGGTCACTATTTAGTGAAAAAATGAAACACAGCTTGAGAGCTGGTCTGACATGTCTTGAAACTCTACGTGGCAAACGAGATCTGAGGAGAGGGTCACTATGGGTAATCTTAGCTCGAGAGTTTTTGGCTGGCGCGGAATTGTTATATCGGCAGAGTAATTTCCGAGGATGGAACAGAGACCCATCTGCCATGAATGAATGAAGATTAATAACATCAGATCATACATTATGTATTTGCCAGAACATTAGATTAAGCTGGCATCTGTCCAGACACTGGAACTGATGGACTGGTCACTGAAGCTGCATTATCATCATGCCAACAACAAAACTCTAGCTAGCGGGAGCTCCTCCCCTTTCCCAGAAAGCAGTACTCCCAGCTGATTCCCAGACCAAGTGAAACATGCTATCCTAGTAAGCATTATAGGTATAATGAAGGAAGATATCCCCGAGAATACAGATAATTTAGTAACCAAGAAATTAAGTTCTCTGGTGCTCCTTCTAGGCTCCTCCAAATAGGGCAATTTAGAGGAGATTCTGTGGGTGGTTCTAGTTATCTGGACAGATGCCAGTGAAACGTAATCCTCTGATAAGCACACAACTTACGTACTTAAGCTGACCCTGAAACTGAAGGACAGAATCTTCAGTGGAAGTGCTAGACTGGAGCACATGCCCCCTCTGTGCAACTGTGTGCCCTAGTATGTACCCCAGTCCCTTGAGGAGTAAAAAAGGTCAGTTTTTTTTTTACGTACTCCACAAGTCAAGCTAAAGCCAATCACAATACCACATTGCTTTATCCACTTACAGATTAAGAACTTTCATTTCATACAATCTCAGGAGAAAAGATTCTCATCTGCACTAAGAAATGCAGCTCACATTTCAATCCCTGTCAAACAAAGAATCACACAGTGAGTGTAAAATTCTGGATTCAAGTATTTTCAATCATAAAATGTAGACAACACTCTGATGAAATAAACATTCCCCCCAACATAAATGTACTGTCCTGTATGTATGTGCGGATCACAATCATCAAACCATATGTTGAATAGGGTACAGTTTAGCAATAATCCAAAGCTGGGTGTTGGTAATGTTGTATTTACCCATGGTTGGCATGGCTTGATCACAGCTGCAAATAAAGTCAGCCACGGGTAAATCCACCATTACCACACCCACTGATGGACAATTGCTATTAAACAATGACATTATTTAAGAAGAAAAGTTTAAACCTTTTGTAAATAATGTCATTGCAGAAAAAAACATTAATATTCTTCTGCAGCTTCTCCTCTGCAGGGGACTTCGAAGGCATTTTACTGTGCATGCATAGAGCAAGCAAGTGCTAATGTTTGTACAGTATGTTAGGCAGAATGCAGATTCTACTATATTTTTTATTTGAGATTCAAGAGTGTAGTGTGCACAAGTCTTACTGTTTACGCAAGTATACCTGAACACTCCTGACATTTTTTTTACTTTTCTATTTAATATTTTGTGTAATGGTTTCTTTTGAGGAGGGTGGAAATTTGTTTTCTACCTGTCCAGGTACCTTATTTTCTCTCCTGTGTCGAATAGAAAATTTAGCTGCTGCTGGTTAGACTTTTGTTAATAATGCTGATTTTACAACAGGCATGTTTTAGAATATTAATGAGATTTAAGTGTATAATCTGTTTTACTGATGTCATATTTGCTCATGCTCACTCCTCCCCAACCAACCAGATAATAGTCCTATCCTTTTTTGCAGGGAGCTTTCAGACTACCAATTTATATGCATACTGCCTTTAAGGTTATACCAACTCAAAAAATAAGGGAAGTACATTTACTACCTTTCCTCTGAGTAAGTGCATCCTCAAGAACAGCATATATAAAATGTGAGTGAGGCCAAGGCCTACCCCCACCTACAAAAATTACCTCAACATTCATATTTGTATAGTGCAGTGCAATGGTCTAATAGATAGTACCACGACTGTATACAATACACCTCTGGTCAGTAAATCAAAGCAGACCCACCGAATGCTTACATACAAGTCAATGCAAAAATAAAGGCATAACCAATTATACCAAATCATGATAGCTCCAGAATTATAGTATGGATGAAACATATCCAAGGATATCTGAATGCCTTTGAAAGGAAGAACTTAGAGGCCAATGAGAGCTACAGTTCAGAATAGGTTAGATTCATGCTTTATTTCATATCACACTTCTATCCTCAATGGTAGACCCAAACTGTTGTTAATACATAAAGTAAATAATCAGCCTGAAATCAAGCAAAGTGAGACCTCACCTAGTCAGATTTTGATCACACTGAACAACACAGTAGTCCAGTATCTCAAAACATCAAAACTTGTGTAAATACTTGAGTCACTCACAAGAATTTTATTAAGGACCATTCGGTTAACAGAATTTGAACAGTCTTAACATTGGGAGAAAGAAGGCTCATTTGACATTTAACACCATTTTATTCTGAACCATAGAAATATTTCCCTCTAGAGATTAACAGTAGAGTGCTTTTGCAATCTGTACTGTGAATCATTCTGCAGTACTTACCTGAGAAATTTGCTACATGAGTACATTCATCCATTACTCCTTTCATAAACAGTAGAGCTTCCCTCTGAAGACTGGTTCTGCGTTTCTCTGTTTTCTTTTTTTGTTCATCTTCTGTACACGGATGCGCATTATTATTTACATCTGTTACAGTTTCATTACGGAAACTGACTTTTGAGGGTCCTTGAAACAAAAGCCCTTCTGCAGAGGCACTTATGGTAGCAGGTCTGGCAGTACTGAAGGGAGAAACAGTTTTTGTTGGTATATGCTTGTTAGCACTGGGAAAGTGCAGCATGTTAGTAGCAAGATCCAGATGCTGCAAACTGTCCAAGCTGAAAGGAGCATTCTTAAAAAAATCTTGGCCCATTTTAAAAGAATCATTCTGCATGTCAAAAGAAAAATAAAAACAATTAGCAAGATGACTGCAGTAAGCTAACAAGTTTTATTACTCTATATAGCTAACAGAGTTACGAGTACCTACAGTAACGGTGTCAAAAATGCATTTTCTTTGGTTGACTGCACTACAAAACCTTAGGCTGTCTTAACTGGTAACATACTCGTACAATAATGGACTCAGAACAAAAATGATCACTCACCATAGATGTATGTATGTGTGTGTGTGTGTGTTACCTTTAATAGTGAACAGATCCTTCAAATGAGTCCTGAACATAAAATTAATTTGAATGAAATTCAACATAATTAATCAACACATTCTCTAGAATCCCCTTACATACAAAGGCAAACAAGAAATACTGTGTATTATCTATGTTTTTACTGTAAATGTTCACAATATTGTACTTCAAAGTCCTTTCCTCTACCTTCATTGCTCATTTTATTACATACATCTCTCTTCAGTGCTTAAGAATAGTCTGTGTTAATCCAGTGAAGAGTGACAGTAGTGCATGTGAGCAGACTAATGTACACTAACTCATCAACATAAAGAAAAGCTATGAAGTATGCAAGTTAAAACTCAGCATATCAAAAGGTCTTTGAGGGAACTCTCTGCATATAGGGAATGATCAGGATTTCCACCTCCAAGGCCTTTCTCTTGGCATAAAATTCTTGGATCTTCTAGCTCCTTCACTGGGGTGCATACATCTCCTGTTGCTACATGCTAGGATTACAATGGCAGAAAAATACTTTCAGCCCAATGCTCCACAGTTCAAATACCATGAAAATGAACAAATAGACCTGGAAAGATAACAAAAAATGTTAACTTTGCAAAGCCTACTGCAATATCCAACCACCAGGTAGGCAGACTGTACAAAGAGAGAAGATATAATCATTATTCACTAAGATGTTACATCCAACTACAACGAAACCTGTGCAGTAAAGTATTGGCTAAGTTCCCAAGCACTACCTAAATTTTCAGGAGGAGGCAGAAGTAAGAATGGCCGTAAAAGTAAGCGCTTAGAGAGACAAGTTCTGGAATAATGAGACGCTAGAGGACGTCTCACTCCTGGAATTGTGTCTTACCAAGTGCACCTGGCTCAATTGTTTGAAAGAAAGACATTATAGAAATGAGCACTGGAAGTAAATACACGTGATGAAGTGTCATTTTAGCAGAACTGTCAATGGTGTGTGGTTCACTAAGAAAAAATGCCGCAGAAATTAATTCATTAGGGCTTTTTTTCTTAAGCTATGTGTAGGCCCTTTTTACTTTGAAGTAAATGAGTTCAACATGTGGTTCACATTGCTGAACGTTTCTATGATTCACAGGTAAAACCTGAGTTGACTGTGCAAAGGAAAAATATAAAGAACTGTCCCCTAACCAGGACTGACCTCGTCCCTCAGAAAGGGAGCAGGGGAAGTAGATAGGCTGGTTTATGAAGAGACATACCCTCTCAACCTCTTGGCACAAGAAATCTTGACAAAGCTTAAAATAATGGGAGAGGTGGGGAAAATAAAGGCCCCAAAATAGGGAAAATTTTTAAATATTGCTCTTATAAACTTGCTAGAATAACAGGATTTGAGTTATGCATTTTCCAAGTCTGAAACTCAAAATATGTCATTATTTGGTGATCTCAATGTGATTTGCCATAAAACCTCAAATTGTATGAGGAACAGACCAAATATACACAGCAAAAATCTGGACAGTTGAATTGGTATAAGAGATACAGCTCACTTCAAGGAAGAAAATGAAAGTTACGTACTTGCCATAATGCTCGAGCCATGTCATCTTTTTACATCCATCTCAACAAATGGGCATATCTGATACAAACGGATTACAGTTTGGCACCTAAACAAGACTTCTTTAGCTCCAAGGATTAGGCTCCCTCCTTTCTCATAATGCACCACCACTTTACCAGCCCTTAGATTAAGTTTGCCCTATCAGCAACACATCACTAATAAACAAGGGACACCCTTACAAGACAGGTACACACCAGTATAAAGCTGAGAATAAGTCAAGGCTCTGGTTAAAATCAGTGCAGCCCAACGGGAGCCATGGAAAGGTGACAATATGGTAGGGGAGGATGGTAGGGGTGGATGGAAGAAGACAACATGGATTTAGCATTATGGTAAGTAGAGAATTTCATATCCAATGACTTTTCTATCTACCTCAACAAATGGGTCACAGTTCTCAGCTACATAAACCCTGGGAAGCAGTATGAAGTATCTTCCGAGAATGGTGGAACCAAAGGCAGCCCATGATCTAGATTAGAGAACAAGTTTATAATGAGAAATGAAGTCATCAACAGGCTATGTTGCAGATGCACAAATATCAATGTGGACACTGCTAAAGAAATCCATAGATGTTGCCACCTCTCTTGGTGGAGTGAGCCTTCAGTTTGAAGGTCAAAGACAAACCTCTGGACATACAAACAAATGCTAAGCATTCAGAGAGACACCTGGACAAGGTAACTTTAGAAACTCCACAGCCCAACTGCAGTTTGTAAAAGGAGACAAAAAGCTGGTCAGCTCTCTGAAAGTCTTCCATCTAATGTAAATAAAAACATAACTAAAGGTGAACATCCAAATAAGGCAATTGGCATTCATCTCTTAGAATAACCAAGGCAAATGACAAGTGTATGGTCTGGTTTGAGGTAGTCATTCACACCAACTCGGGAAGAAAATCTGAATTAGTTCTGGGAGACGCCCTGTCCTTGTGATCAGATATGGAGGCTTGCACAACAACACTTGCAATTCAGAAATTCTCCTGGTTGATGACATGACCACTAAGAAAAGCATCTTCCAAGAAACAAAAATTTAAGTCAGAGGTATTAACAGATCAGAATGGTGGAAGTGTAAGGTCGTGTAGCAATATAGTAATGTCCAAAGGAGATACTGGGTCCCTCACAGGTGGATGTAACAAAAAGTCCCTCTCAAGAAGGCTTTAGATAATCTAATAGAGTCAGTAAGAGTTTGATTTTCATATGATCATAGGAGATTACTAGGATATCGACCTGGATGTCATTTTAAGCCTATCCAATTCATCACAATGTAATAGCATACAAATGCTAGTCAATAGTTAAGATTGCATTTAGTGATGACTCCACATGTCCAGGAGGGTTGTGGGCTCTATCCCTGGTAAGAATTTATGGTGCCCCATCCATTCATCCAGGTTCCTCTTGAACAGTGTCATGGCGGTGCTCTGTTTCACATGAATTGGTAGCCTGTTCCAAAGATGCGGCAGTTGCTGGGAGACCAATCTGCCCCTCCAGCACAAGTCACAGGCCATATTTAGGTCCCTGGAATGGGTAGCGCTAGTCCTGTTTGATTTAAGGATATGCAGCAAGTTCATTAGGTTTGGGTCTTGGACTGCTCTGTAGGCCAAGCATAAGTCTCCTCTAAGACGTCTAGACCTAATGGAGTATAGTGACAGGGACTATAGTCTGTCTGTGTAAGGCAAATGCTGGAGCCCCTTGATCTTCTTTGTTAGAAACCTCTGAGGTGTTTCTAATTGCTGAAAGTGCTTAGTATTGTACATGCCAAATGGGGTATTATACTCAATTATGGGCTGGATAAGTGCCAAGTATAGGGGGGTTATAACTTCTTTTCTTTTGCTCTCGAGGTGATGCCTTTACTAATCAAGTGTGCTACAGAAAGCTTTTCTTACTACAACAGACACATAGTGGTCAAAGTTAAGGTTACAGTCAACTTGTGATCCCAGGTCCCTTACCACTTCATGGGTACTTAGGGTATTGTTGATTTGATAGTGTGAGGGAACACTGTTTGTGCCGAAGGGAATGATGATGCATTTCTTTGCATTCAGTTTGAGACCATGACTAATACACCAGTTGCTGATCTGCGTGAGACCCTTCTGGAGTACACCGATATCATTTGGGGATTCAATGATTGCACCTAGTTTGCAATCATCTGCAAACTTGGTCAGCCACAACCCCTTAGTTTTGACCTGAACTTCTGAGAAGTATATACTAAAGTGCAGGGGGGGCCCAGCACTGACCCCTGTGGCACCCCACTGGTAACAGATCTGCTGGTTGATGTGGAGTCACCCACTTTAATAGCATGTATCCGGTTTGTGATCCAGTTGGCAACCCATTTTACAATGAAGGGGTTTACCTTCAGTTTGCTAAGCCTGAATATGGGATTGTGTCGAAAGCCTTTGCCAGGCCGAGGTATGCTGTGTGCACAGATTTGCCCTCAATGGCCTTGGTCACATTTTAAAAGAAATCCGCCAGATTTAACAGGCAGGATCTGCCCTTCATGAAGCCAAATTGGGTAGGATCCAGGGTTTGGAGGTCACCTATGTCTTTATTTATGAGGCCCATAACGATACGTTCCATGGCCTTACAGATGAGGCTGGTCAGGCTTATGGGTCTGTAACTCCCTGGGTCTGTTGCTAGGCCACCTCTGCGGAGGGGAATAATGGTTGCTGTTCTCCATTCCACTGGAACAAAGCCTGTGGTTCGGCTATGACTGAAAAAGGTACTTAGTGGTGATGCTTTTTCATGTTTTAGTCTGTTTAGAAGACAGCCTGGGATGTCATCCGGTCCTACACAGGCTGTATTTTTTTGCCTTGGACAAGGCTTTGAGGACCTGCTCTTCAGATATGTAGGATGAGGAGGTTGGGGGAAGGTTTGTTGTAAGTTACGAGGGGATAAGGGAGTGAAATTTTCACCAAACCTATCAGTTAGCAGGTTTGCTATCTCTGTGGGGTCACAGTGTGTGTGATATCGTTGACCACTAGTTCTGCACATGCTTGGGTCCTACCCTTTAAGTTACACATACATAGCAGTAAAAGGCCCTATGGTTATCCTTGGCTGTACTTGCTAAGTTTCTCTCATAGGAGCCCTTGGAGGATTTGACAAGTTGTCTTATTTGCCTGTTGAGGCTGAGGAGGGTTCTTTTCCATTGCTGGGGCCTTCCCTTCGTTTTCTTAGACAGCAAACTTTTGAATTTATTGTAAAGTTTGTTGATGCTGGAGGCCTTCCCTTCATTTTCTTGGACAGCAAACCTTTGCATTTATTGTAAAGTTTGTTGCTACTGGATGTCCACCATGGCAGCTTGTTTTTACTTGGGGCTCTGGCTTTGATTCTTCCTGGTACTGACAAGTTTATACACTCATGCAAGTGATTGTACAGAGCTTTAGTGTAAGCTTCAGTGTATTTACCACTTCCAACTTGGGGTGGGGTTGGAATGCATTTATACCTTCACCTAGGAGGGTATAGTTTGCCTTGGTGAAGTTTTTTAGTCTGATTTCACCCTTTGTGAGTTCTGGTGTTAGTGCCATCTCAAAGGTGACCGATTTGTGGTCAGTTTTAACTAATGAGGGTCCACCAGTTGTGGCAGTGCACCTGTTTGACATGCTAGTGAGGATCAGATCCAGAATGTTTGTTCCCTTGTTGGGCTATGGGTGATTTGTTCCAGGGCATTTGAATTAACAAAGTCAAGGAACAGGGCTAGCATAAGTTTCCCAGTTGATGGTGGGATAACTGAAATCCACCATAACCAGTGTGTTCAGTAAAATTTGGATCGTCTCCAGTTTGGTCAAGTAGGCTTTGTGGGCATTGTGACCCATGGAGGGGGATCTATAACTGGCTATGACTTGTATGGGGGTCTTACCCACCATAATCTGCACCTGGAATAACTCTTTGGAGCTGTCCAGTCTAACTAGATGGGATTTGAATTAATCTCTGATACAGACAAACACTGCCTCCTTTGGTTTTCACATGCTCATTTTTCAGTCTAAAGGTGTGGAAGCCATTGTAGCCTTGCAAGGCCGAGGTACTCTCTGAGGTCCTGAACCAGGTTTCTGTGACTTCACAGACATCTACATCTTCTAGTGATAGACATGCTTCCAGGGAATGCAGTTTTTGGTTTAATCTCCTAGCATTTAGCATCATGACCCTTATTTCATTCGGATTGGTTAATTTCATGTTGGTATTGCGGTTTTCGAGACCTTGACTAAAAAGGCACTATGGAGAAGGCAAGAGCCTTTGTCAGCAGCTGAAAGTCTAGAAGTGCCAGGTGCAAACCTTCATTAGCAAAGCAGCGAGGTTTGTCGACCATGGCTTCCTAGGCTGAAAGGAACTGTATCCCCTTTGAAAGACACCAATGAGCCAATTATTTAAATCAATTTTTTTCCAGTTTTAACCTAAATGAAGACTGGAAATAGTTGCCAACTGGACCTTGATTGTTGAGTAACTGGCCCCTGAAAGAGAAAGCCTCACTAAAAAAATCCAAGACAGAAGAAATTGGAGCCGGGAAAGGGTCTAGTCCCTTGGGATAAGCCCAAATTGAAAACCTTTTCAATTTGCTTCTGTAAACTTTACTAGAAGAAGGATTTTGAGAAGAGACAAGAATGTGAACCACATCAGAGGAGAGCTTGGAACTTCTGGCTATCATTGGAGAAATCAAGCAGTTAGACTCACTGATTTCATGTCTGGGTGAGATATCAAATCCAGAGCTGGATCTAGAACCCAAGTGGGAGTGGGATTGTATTAGATAATGCCAGAGTAAGGGGAATCAAACCTGGTGGTGCCAAAAGGGAGCAATGAAAAAGTACAGTTTTGTACCTACCACTTAAATGTGAATCATTGATGTGTTCACTGCTGCCAGTCATCACACTTGGGTTATCCGTCAGGTGTGCGGTCGCAGTCAGGCGAGGAATTCCAGTCTCTTAGGGTTGTGGGTTGCGCTCTTCCCACAATCCCAGTGTGAGGTATATATAATGCAACTAGCGCCAGCATTTTCAATTTTTCTTGCCCCAGATGTCAGGTCATTAGTACCAAATGGGTGGGGCTCAAACAAACACAAACAAAATTGACTAAAAGCAAATACATCAGTAAGGCATAGAGATTTTTCAGAAGATGGAGGGGGATGGAGGTAACTGGACTACATAGGGTGAACACTCGAACATCTACATTTTCGAACATACAAAAAGCATGGTATGTGTTCATTGTTACTATGTTCATTGTATGTCACACTTGGGGTTGAATACCAAAGTTAAGGGGGGGGGTATCATAGAGGGTTAGTGGAGGGATAAGGCCTGGCAATAAGGCCCAGCTGATCTGTTCTGGACTTAAGAGGCCAAGAGGTAGTAAAAGAGTAAAGAGGTAAGGTGGTAACTGAACTCAGGTTGCAGCTTCTAAAATTTCCTTGGTTGATTTCCTAGAGAGAGGGGCTGTAGAGGTAGGTGTTGCCTAGGTGAGTGTGATCTAATGGTAGAAGGAACTGGTTTTCATGATGGGTATATTGAAAGCATTGATGCAATGACCTATCCATTTAGAAATGGTTTGCTTAGATTAGCGCCTTCCTGCTGCTGTATAGCCTTCAACAAGGAAGCTGTCAGTTTTCACAGAGAGCCTTAGTTGTGTTTCTGTAATGCTTGAAGCTGCCTGCTGAATGTCAGGGAATGTGAGTCTCTCACCTTTGTTCTGTGGTTGGGAAGAAGGTGGGTAGAGGATTGGATTCAAAGCTACACTGGAAAACAAACCAGGGCAGAAGGGAAGGAAGGATTGGTTAAATGAGAAATCTTGATGAAAAATGAGTGGAGAAGGTTCCACCATTAGGTACTTGCTGCAGACTCTGAGACTCTCTAGCTGAAGTTATTGCTAAGACAGGGCAGTCTTCAAGATAGGAACTGAAGATCTGCAGGCTGGTTCAAATAAAGGAGTGCGAAGATCTTTTTTCCAAGCTGGTTGTCGGGGTAGGGCTCAACTAGGTGGTCTAATGTTGGTCTAATGTTTTGCTGCCTTAGAGGGGATGTGAAATAAGGTGGATCCGTGTTGCTAGTGAGCTGAAATAAGCTGAAGCATAGTTTAATTGAGGAAAAGAGAGTCCTTTGTACAACACATCTCAGCTATTCAGCTAAATACTGTAGATCGTGAGGCATGTAGTGTTATTGGCAGCTTGCTTCCAGGCACAAACCTTTTCATTTGTCCGAATAAGCCTTCCCGGTCAAGCCTTCCTGGTGCTTCCAACACACATCAGAACTCCATTTGTCGAATGGTTTGGTTGTTTAATTGATTTGCTTTGCAGCCAGATTTAAAATGCAGATGTAAAGTGTGAAGAGCTGGTTGTTTTGTTGTGTGAGCAAATGTGGCAGCGAGGCAATATCCATTGCACTGTAGGCCATATTCCAGTGTAAGCGGGTACCAGTGCTGGCACTTGGTATCTGGGGGCTATGAATCGGGTGCAGTCTCAATTTGAACTTCAAAGAACCTTTGTGAGGAGGTAATGGAGAGCAGGTGCTGTCAGAAATTCCACCATGTTTGCCTTGCACTAGGCCACTTTCTGCAGAAACGTGGTTACGAGTGGTGTCGGGAGATAAGCATAAAGGAGTCCCGGAGGCCAAGTATGGACCACAGCATCCCACAAAAACTGTCCCTCTTCTGGGATCAGGGCAAAATACCTGCTACATTTGGTACTGGATGGGGATGCAAATACACCACAGTAGGGCTAGCCTCAGCAGCTGAAAGTCTCAAATGCCACTGTTGGATTTAGAGGTAACCCATGAGGCAGGAGAATAGACCTGCTCAGTGTGTCCTCCAGAATATTGGATTTCCCCATGATGTGTGTTGTCAGAAGAAAGCTCTGGGAAGACATTGCTCAGTGGCAACCCCTCATGGCTTCCCAGCATAGGGCAAATGATTGGGTTCCGTCCAGTTTGTTGATGTAACAGACAGCCAACATGCTGTCCATCTGGACCTCAATCACACCCCCGGAGAGGCAATCCTGAAAGGTCTGCAAGGCTATGAGGAATGCAGGTCTATAGTTAATCATCAAACAGCACATTCGTTGAATGACTGTTTGCCAAATACTAATTGTCAAATCCTCTATTAATCGAATGGCCATATCATCATAATGATTTTCATTGAATGATGATTGTTGGCTACCATAAAGGAAGCTTTACCAAATACTTACTGGTAACATACCTACAAGGAAACTTTCCCCTTTCCCCACTGCAGTGCGACCTCGGAGTTGGTATATATAATTAGTGGGTGTGTGGGGGGTATAGCCCCCACATAATGAGTGTCCAGTATTATAGCAGTGTTCCTCTTGTGGGGGGGATACCCCCACCCCTTGGTAATTATATATACCAACACCAAGGTCCAGAATTAATGGACATGCTCCACCTCAAAAAATCCAAGTCCCTTAGAGCTACATGCTCCAGGGACCTAAACCTCAGCACAAAAATAAATAGGACATGCTGGAGGGACAGATTCATTTCCCAAAGGCTCCCCTCACTCTGGAATAGAATCCCAATTCATGTTAGACATAGCCCCTCGCTGACCCTCAAATTTGGATGCGGATGGGAAATCCTGGGATCTCTCCTGTGTCCCTGCTAGACAGAGGCAGAGGCTAATCTAATAGGGAGGCGGAAGCCAAATACACTCTGGCTAGGCTTATAAATGCCCTAGGGCAGATAGCCTAGTATCTACCTATGAACCAGGTCACACTATAGTGGGGAAAGGGCAGGTTTCCTTATAGGTACATTACTGGTAAGTAAGTATTTGGTAATGCTTCCTTTATGGTGGCCACCTACCATAATCCAATGAAAATCATTACAATGAAACGGCCATTCAATTAAATGAAGTTTCGACAATTACTATTTGGCAAACAGCCGTTCAATGAACGTGCTGTTCAATGATTAACCACAGACCCAAGGACCGTCGGCATCTGCAGGACACTAATGTGAAGCTTGGCATCGGTTGGTGACCAAGCACTCTGGACTGTTCTCCATTCGCAATGCCTCCCATCTCAGGAGGAAGGCAATTGTGGTCACTGTGGCCGGTGGGGAAGAAGCCTGAAATGGCAACCCAGACAGACTAGAGGAGAAGCTCATCCACCACTGAATATAGTATGCCGGCAAACTGGGATGAGACTGATTGGATAAATCCACTGGCTGATGAAGAATGGACTACTGAAGGACCATCATGTAGAATCATGTGTAAGGGCTGAGGAAGCTGGATGCTGCCACAAATGCATGGATACAGAGAAGCAAATGAGCTGGGGGACACTGGTGCAGCTTAAGCTGAGGAAACTAGCATTTGTAGTGATGACAGTCTGAACTACAAAAGTTTTGATATCTTAAGAAGTGTCCAAGTGGCACCTTATAAATTCTATTCCCTGAACTGGTTTCTGGGTGTATTTTTTGACAGTAATCCCAATGATGAGCACAGGCAGAATAAGGAGTCTCTGGCTAAGATAAAGGTGTCCTTCAGGGTGCCTATGAAGAGCCAGTCATCTAGATAAGGGGACACTCAGCATCCCCGCAACCTGAACTGTGCAGCTGCCATTGCCATGGACTTGGTGAACACTAAGGGGGAATGACTATGGTGAGACCAAATGGCAGTGCCTGGAATTGATACTGACTGGCTCCCAAGCAGAAGCATAGGAACTCCCTTGACTACCTGGTTATTTTAATGTGATGATAGGCATCTTGGAAATCCACCAAGCACATCCAATTGTCCTTTATCCACCAAGCACATCCAATTGTCCTTTCTAAGCAGAAGCAAGAAAGACTGCATTGTCACCATCCAGAGTGACATCTGTTTCACAAAGGCATTCAGTCTGCTGAAGTCTAAAATTGGTCTGATGTCCCCATTATTCTTTGGAACTAAAACAATTTTCAATAGACTCTGCACCCGCTTTGGTCTAGTGGGACCTCCTGGATGGCTTGTTAGTCTAACAGCTTTGCAATCTCTACAGCTTCTGTCCTTTATTGAGGGGGTGGGACATCTGGAAGGGCTTTTAGACTCTGATCAGTTGGGGGGGTGTGGAACAAAGTAGCTTCTGGAAATTATTTTCAGCATTCAAGAATCTTGTGTGATGGCTGAAGAGACGTGTGGGTGCAGTGACAGACGTTCCTGTAGTTCTTCCAGAACAGGGCAGTCGGGCAATTATTCAAGAACACTAGAAAGTTGTGTCAGGGAAATAAGCGTAAAACCCCTGAAGTTGCCAATCATGTCTGCCACTTGGGTGACATCAATTAGTATTCCAAAGAGCTTTGTCTCTAGGACTGTCCAGGGTGAAACCTCTGGGATTACTGAAACCACAGATACTTCCCACTTTTCTGGTTGCAAGAAAAAGTCCTTTGAGGGGTGAAGAAATGAATGGCAACATTAGACAGGGTCTTGTCCTCCTGCTCACTACTTGCAAGAGTTTTTTTAGCCTTGGGAACAAATAGGGATATCCCATCAAGGGAGGCATTAATGAATGTCGAAGTTCCCCACAAAGTTACATAAGCAAATTCAGGCATGGTGTCTGACGACAATGCCAGTACTTGATGCCCGAAATTCTTATCTGCTGCATTAGACAGAAAGTGCATGCATGTATTATAGACTGCAAAGTGGTAACTGGGACCCCAGCAACTTCCTGAACTCCAAAGATTTGACATCAGAAACAGCCTTACAGACTTGCTTATCCAAGTCTCTCTGAAGGCAAGTAAGATGGGCCATTCAAGTTCAACATCCGCAATGCAAAGTTCGCCAAAGCATATACTCACATTCTGAATCTGTTCAATGACAGGCACTCTCTGTTCAAGGGATGAACAGTTGAACTCTCTTCAGACAGTTCCTTCTTTGTGGTTGTGGCCACCATGATGGCATCCACAGTGGGTCCTTTACTCCAGTTGTCCTGTCCCTGGGGGAATGAAAACCTTTTCTGGTTTGTGGGAATGGGTTTCAACATATCAGATTCCTTCCGTGCCCTCTGGGAGACAAGGCCGATGACATCATCTGCAGGAGGAACCACCCAAGAAGTAGACAGGTCAGACCCAAAGGCATCAAGGAGCATTGACTCCTTCCGGGAAGTGGCATCAGTGGAGCAGCCTCTCTTTTTGTCTTAACAATTCAATAAGGTCTCTGAAGGAGATATCTTCCAACAGAGACTTTGGGAACCCCTTTCACTTCACTGAGATCAGTACCTTCTGTGAGGGACTCCTGAGGGAAGGACAAAATGCCTCCTCTTGTATAGATGTTTCCTGACTTTCCCCACAATGGGCACATCAGGGGAGGAACTGAAAGCATCAAGGAAGCACAGAGGCTGGAGTTACCCAACACCAATAGGGACTGGCTGTCATGATGATAGGGAGCGAGTCAAAATAGAGTACCAGAAGAAGCAAGGGTAGATCTGACTGCAAATGAGGTGCCCCCTCTCCTGAATGGGAAAATATCCTCTTGAATGCCTAAACCAAAGATGGTCCTGAGGAGGGCCTTTTCTGACCTAAGGATCTAGACAGGAGTTCCTGCCTCGATGCAGCACTCCTCTGGTCCAAGGCCAATGCTGGAGCAAAGCTCTTGAGAGTTGAAGTGCCAACAGGCAAGGATGGCTCAGAGCACTTTCCAGTTGACCCCCAATCTTGTAGCCTGGTACCAATCCCTCTGATCCAGGACCCACTGAGGTCCAAAGTAGTCAGAGTCGAAACGATCAGACTACCAAGTCCGACTGGGGCACCACAAGGGAAACACCAGGATTCAAAACCACCAGACTTGCCCCCTCTCCTGAATTGGAAAATATCCTCTTGAATGCCTAAACCAAAAATGGTCCTGAGGAGGTGGCTCTTGAAGGCCATCCTGTAGCCTGGCACCAACCCTTCAGCTCCAGGACCCACTGAGGTCCAAAGTAGTCCGAGTCAAAGATGATCAGACTACCAAGTCTGACTAGGTCAAATTTAGGAACAAGCAGCCAGAACAGGAGTAGGTTGGAGAATGGCAGCATGGATTTGACTTTGTTTTGAGCCAGACCAGAAATCAGTGAAAAGTTTTGTTTGTAAAGGGAAGAAATAAAAATGGAAGGGACTGCCCCATGAAAAAGAAGACAGTTAAATAGCCAAAGTTAAACTAGCTAAAGACACTAAGAACAAACAGACAGATACAATCCCAGACAGAAACCTAACAGACTGACTAAACAAAGTGATAAAGCAATTATCTGGAAATCCTGAACTCTCCACAAGTGCAGAGCCAAGGAGACCACGTTTTGCTTTCAAAAGCAGCAAATGAGAACTGATGGCTGGTAGAGTTGTGGTGCATTATGGGAAGGGAAGGAGCCTGAGACTTGGATCAAAGTCATCGCGTTTATTTGCTAAACTCTTGATATGTTCAGCTCCAATATATCAATTTGCTGAAGTGAATAGAAGAGACATAAGATGATTGGACAGTTCTAAGGGGCACAAACTCCTCTGATCCTGCTGGTGAAGGTAATGGCCATCAAATTCACTGTTGTCCAAGATATGAACTTTGTGTCTTCAGAGCTAGCCAGTATGAGTGGAAGACAAACATGCATGCATGGTAACCTTGAAAGTTAAAGTCTGAAGAAAGATTTTTCAACAGTGGGTGAAGATGCATAGTCCCATTATGGACCTGCAATACAAGCCTGTGCTGAGCTACTGATCTGCCATCCACAAGGCTGCTATGAGTAAAAGTGATGGAAACAAATTCTGATCACAAAACAACCAAGATCTAAGTCAGATTAATGGCCAAGACAGGACAGAGAAGTACGGAAGCTTAGAGATTGAGGTACAGGACAGCACTTCTCCACCAAAATGAAGCAATTCTTCCACTTAGGGAGGAATCTGACACTGGCAAAAGCATTTATTGGAACATTTATTTTGGGTACTATGAGAACCCCCCCCCTTGAAAAAAAATCTCAGATTGCAAACATAAATCACCCAGAGTAATACAAAATTTCAGAAAGTTATATATTCTTTAAACTGCTTTCAAATCTTGGTCTTGAAAGATGACCAATGAACATGAATGAAAATTAAAGGACTGACCATTCACTTCAGAAGCAAAAAAAAGAAGTTAGGCGTTTCGTCCAGGCTTCATCCAGTGGAAACAGTGTATGGCTACAGCCTCTTACCTGCAGAGGTATCGGACTGCTAGAAACTATCTGGCCTGTCATCTAACATTTAAATTTGGATGTAGCTCAACCATGTTATGACTTTCTGTAGTAATATCCTTATGGTGAACAGCTATAAAACTTTCATAAGAACCCAATATGTTTTTCCACCCCTCACCTAAAAGTCAGGCAGATGTAATGGCAAGGGTAGAACTGTGAAGGGTGGAAGGTACCTCTGCTACTGAGAAAAATGCCAGTGACATACTTAGAATGAAAAAGATGTTAGACGTATGGAAGAAACAAAGCTAAATTATGTGGACATTTATGACAGCACTGTAAAGAGAAACTACTGCAGCAAGTGGAGAATAATTCCTTTAAGGCAAAATGTCAAGCGACATACTTGCAAGTTCATCACCTGCAAAGGCGTACACCAGCAGAACTCTAGGACAAGTGGATGATGTAAGAATAGAAGCATGCAATAATTTTACGTAATAGGTCAAATGAACCAGGCTACCAGTACTACAGAATGGAGGAAGGTGGCCAAATGTTGATTTGAGTTTCCACAATGTGGCAAATGATGTAACAAAAATTAGTGGGGAGTGAAAGTTTTTGGCATCCCCTGGTTAGGGAAGAAGTGACAAGGAAGACAAGAGAAACAGACTAAAGGAAACAGAAAAGGATAGCTGTGAATATGGAGTGCAAGAAGACAAAGAAACTATCAAGGGTGAAATGTTTTGGAAAAATTAAACAGAATCTGGAAATAAAGTTTTGAAGAGGAATGCATAACCAAAATATCAAAAAACAGAAACACAAAGGAATAACTAGGAGTGACAACATATGGGAGAAACATCAGAATGACGCAAGTCTATTCTTACTTATTTACTTTGGCCTAGAAAGAAAAGCTCCAATGTACACGTGTACATGATGAAAATTTACACCACCAAAGTACAGTTTAACGGTTAATCATAAACTACACATTTGTAACAGAAGGAGATGTTCATACACTGCAAAAGATTATTGTGAAATTCACACATTAGTCACATGAGGGGGTAGTCACACAAACACTTGGCTCTTAGATGAAGTTTTAGTTACTGAGAATTTTTTCCACTTACTTTAATGGAATGTACTTAAAGTAGCTACATCTTTTACTTAAATACATGATATTGCACTTATGTTCAAAACTGGTCTGAGATAAAATACCTAGCTAGCTTTAAAAACACAACCACTGTCTCAAGCTAAGTGCTCGATCTAATTAGCTCTGCACATTAGTGCTAAGCATTTGTAAATACCTCTCTCAGTTCTGCATGAAAAATATTTACATTTCAGAAGGTTTATGTAGACTTACGCAGATCTACATTTACAAGTTCTAAAATGTAACCATAACAGTATAGGTACTGAAATGCAAACTAGATATCTACTATGTGAAAATGTGAATATGATGAATACTTGCAAAAGAAAGACTACAATTAAAACTATCAATTAAGTAGACTAAATGTGACTGCTTATCTGCTGTCTGAAGGAAAGAAAAGCTATATACCTACCACAATGATAGATCCATATCCAATACCATTCAACCTCTATGACTAGCTGCCCTAGGCACTCATCAGCTGAGCACCTTGAAAACTTTACCCAAGCTTTCCTGCTCTCAACTCTCAATGTTCTGAATCTCCGCTTCTCTACTCTTCTGATCTCTAAGGCGCCCATGCTTAGCAAGCACAACAGGAAAAAAAATCAGCCAGCAGCATACATACTACTCACAACCTCAAATACTCTCATTCTCACAAAACCCTTCCAGAGTTACCCTGACTAGGGGTAGATGGTGGTGGGTTGGCATGTTGGCCTGGATAGATATGGCTCATGAAAAGCTATCACTATTGGAAGTACACATCATCTGCACTTTGCATGATCTAGTCTTCCCACTTCAACTGATAGGACAGTCTCCAACTCTTCCTCTTGGATAGCATCATAACAGAATAACTGATGAGTGTAGACCCACAGACATACCTTCACCCTGAGATTACATCCAACTTACAGTGTCTTGTGAAAGTATGTAGAAAAGCTCATGTGAAAGCCGCACAAATGTCATCTATTAACACAACTTTGGAAAAGGCCTCAGCAGTAGTCACTGCTGTAGCAGAATTTCATTTTTGCTTGCTAGGTAATTTTCTGTTATATTTTTGATGAAGTACAATATACTCAGAAAGCCATACAGACAGAATAAAGTACAGTCGTGTAAAATCTTACCATAACTGTAGATTTCCTACTCTTGGTAGCCCAACTTCCGGCCAGTATACCAAAATCTTTAGGATTTTACAGATGATGTATGTCACATGCATGCTCCCTGCTCAAGGCGTTGGGCATAAGGGTGACAATATGGATGCACACCTCAGAACTGAATAGCCCCAGGAGGAACAACAGTCCAAGGAGAGGAGGAGGAACATGTGCATCCTAAAAAAAGAAGAAAAAAAGGGGATGGAGGAGGGAGTAAAGAGAAGGACATCTACAGTTATGGTAAGATTTTACACAACTGTACTATGTGCTTCCATGTCACTGTCACAGTATTCTTCACAAAAGGGAGTATACAAGAGCTTAATAGGAAACTTGGGAGGAGGAAAGCCCAGAATAACCCCCTAGAAAACCATGCAAGACAGCTCTGGCAAAGCCAGCTCTTGCTTTGGAAACAACATCCAATTTGCAATGCTTAGTAAAGCTATGGACACAGGACCAATTAGCAGCCTCCAGGATGGAATTGGCATCCAATCCTTTGAAAAAAAGCACCAGAAGAAGCCACAACCCTGGTAGAATGAGCCTTTACATAAGCAGAAAAGCTTTTTTCATGAAAGGAGTAACAAAAAGAAATGGTCTTAGAGACCCATGAAGAAATGGTCTGCTTAGAAACAGCCAAACCCAGAGATCTAGGATGAAAAGAAATAAAAAGTTGCTCAGACTTGTGAATGGCCTTAGTCTTATCAAAATAATATCTGAGCTGTCTATGCAAATCCAAGGTGTGAATAACCTTCTCACTAGCAGATTGTGGAGAAGGAAAAATATGAGCAAATTAATAAGCTGATTAAGAGACGATTCATTAATCACCTTGAGCATAAAAGAAGGATTAGTATAAAGAGACCTTGTCCTTATAAAAAAAAAAAAAAAAAAAAAACGCCATAAGGGCTTGAAGCTCACACACCTGTTTAGCTGAAGTAAGGGCCAAAAGAACAGTCTTCAATGTACAACATTGCAAGGAATCTGAAGCCTCAAAGAAGCCAGAGTTAATATTTCAAGAACAAAAGTAAGGTCCCAGGACTAATACAAAGGACACCTTTAAAAATTGTTTGACCTCAAACATGGAAGTCAAAGGAGGATTCAAAAGCAGGCAAGCAGAAATAGTTGAAAGGTAAGCTCCAACTGAAGAATATGCCAACCCAGCATGGAGCAATTCACACAAATAATAGACAACCAGAGGAATCTCCAAAGAAAGGGGATCCATGTTACAAGCAAGGCACCAGACAGAAAATCTGTTCCATTTGGACATATAGGATTTCTTGGTAGTGGGTTTCCTGGCCTCCTGCAGAACCTGAAGCACGATCTCAGAAAAAAGGTGCCTAAAAGGGATTAAAAACCCTATCAAAAACAGTGCTAGATGAAGACTGGGCAAGGAAGGATGGGTGAAAGATCCTTTAGCTAGGTGCAGGAGGAGATGGAAATAGTGCTGTCTGGGCCAAAAGGGAGTCAACAACAAGATTTTGGAGGAGTCTTGCTCTATCTTGAGCAGGACCCCCGGTATGACAGGAAGGGGAGGGAAGGCACATCCCCTTCCAAGAAAAAGAGAGGATGTCCACCTTCCAGGCCAAAGGACTTGAGACTCCGGTGCAAAAACAGGAAATTGTCTGTTCACAGGGGAGGCAAAAAGGTTTACCTGAGGAGCACCCCACTGGTGGACAATGTCCAAAAACAAGTTTTTGTGAAGCATCCATTTGTGTGCCTGTGTTATGAACTTGCTCAAAGAGTCTGCAACAATGTTTTGCTCTGAAGGAATATAAACAACCTGAAGTGTCACTTGATATTGGACAACTAGATCCCTAACTTGAAAAGCTAGTCTGCACAGAAGGTGGGACCATGTTCCCCACTTGCTTTTTGATTTACCACATTACTGTGGTATTGTCTGTAAAGATTTTGATAGGCCCTGGAAGAAAAAGGGTATGAAAGGCTTGAAGGGCTAGAAGGAAAGCTCTCATCTCTTTGATGTTGATGTAGTCTGACCTCTGATGAATGATGTAGAGACCCTGCACCTTGAGAGGGCTGAAAGAAGCAATCCACCCTGTGTCTGAGGCATCTGAAAAAAGTTCCTGAGAGGGGACTGGGGGGCTGGAAAGGAAGCCCTGGGCTGAGAGTCAGCTGATGAATCCACCACTGAAGCTCTAGCTGGAGGAATGAAAGAGGGACTAGAAGGTCTAGAGGATGACAGTGTTGGAGCCAGACTGGCTTTAGGAACCACTGTTAACTTCCTCATATGGAGTTTGGCTAGAGGTAGTACAAGAATGGTGGAAGCCACGAATCCCAGAGCCCACAGAAATTCCCTGGCCATAACTGAAACTTGAAGTACGGACTGAAAAAAGGCAATTAGAGTAAGAGCGTTAGGCGGCGGCAGTGACGCCAGCATATGAATGGTCTGGAGCCTGCAATTGAGAAAAACATGATCTTGATAAGGAATCAGGACGGATATCTGGAAAGTTATCGTAAGCCCTAGGTTCTTGCAAAAGGCAAATCGCATAGTGAAGGTGCTGAAGCAAGGTCTCTGGGGAGGAAGCCTGAATCTGTAGGTTGTCTAAGAAAGGAAAGATCTGTATCCCCCCTCATCCTGCAAAAGGCAATCACAGGAGTGAGACATTTGGTAAAAATCCTTGGGGCAGTAGAGAGACCAAATGGCAAAGCACAGAATTGAAACTGCAAGGAAGAAACAGAGAAATGCAAATATTTACTGAAATGGGGATGAATAGGGATGTGAAGATAAACATCCTTGAGATCCAGAGAGGCCAGGAAAGCATGATGATGAAATAGAGGAAACAGAGTGTGAAGGGCAGCACCCAGAAGGAAGAGATCTTCAGAAAGGTGTTCAGAAAGGTCCAGAATGGGCCTCCAGGTGCCTTCTTTCCTGGAAAACAAAAACATTTTGGAATAAAACCCCTTCACTTCCAGGGGAGTGGGAACTGCTTGGATGGTACATTGAGACAAAAGGCCTTGAAGTACATGCTGAAAGGCAGCTGTTCCTGAGAAGTTTGGGGAATGCCCAGAAAAAGGGGGGGAGGGATTTCTGCATCATGAAGTATCCATAACGGACGATGGAGAGAACCCAGGAATCCTGACTGATCCTTAAACAATTGGGAAGGGACAAAGGAACCTGACTCACGACAGAGGAAAGCAGACTGTTAGACAGAACCTGGCTTTTTTAACACCTTTATTGAATTAACACTTGTGATAGGCAAATTTACATTTGTATAAAAGTAATCAAACTGTATTAAGAAGTTCACGTTTACAAACATTATACTTCATGTATATTGCTATATATTCTATAACCTAAGCATTATTACACAAATTATTCAATTCCTGCGCTTTTTTTTTTAAAGAAACATCTTTATGAAACCATCACTTATGACACAGGCAATCATACATTTATATAAATGAAAACAAACCTCACAGACCCAATCATAGTTGCAAGCATTTTACATCACAAACCATACCGACACACTCCTAGTTGCAAACATTATACATCACTTATAATCTACTAAATCATTCATAGTCAAACATTACACAGCTCATTTAAGTCCTGCCTTCTTTTAAACCTCGTTCCTACCCTGTATGTACTGCTCACACAATTCCCATGTTTTAGGATCATAGGAGGTTACTAGGCTAATGGTCCTGGGGCCCTTATAAGCCTAGCCAAGAGTTTATCCCCAAAAAGAAACCTCAGCCAGCACATCTCTCCCCTATCAATGAGGAACAAAAGTGGAACCCCTGGGAAAAACTTGTGGTTTCCCATTCACTCATCCAGGTTGCGCTTGAAGAGGGTCGGCAAGGTACTCTATTTGACGTGTATAGGAAGTCTATTCCACAGACAGGACAGCCTCTGGGAGACAAACCTCTCTCTCCAGCAGGTTTTGTTGATGTCACATATTAGATTTAGGCCTTTTGAGCAGGTAATGCATGGGGAGTTAGACTTGCGCATATGAAGCATCTCTAGTTGGGCAGGGTCTGATACTGCTTTACAAGCGAGACAAGGATCACCTCTAAGCAATCTGTACGATACCAGGTAGAGTGATAGTGATTTGAGCATGTCCGCATAGGACAGGTGTTGGAGGCCATGGATTCTCTTTGTGAGGTATTTCTGTGGTCTTTCCAGTTGGTGCAGGTGTTTGGAGAGGTACATACCAAACATGGCGTTATACTCAATTATAGGCCTAATGAGGGAGGAGTACAGGAAGGTAATAACCTTTTTTTCTGGATGCAATCCCTTTATTTATGAGATGAACCAAGAAAAAGGCTTTTCTGACCACTGCTGCTATATGATGGTCGAAAGTGAGATTGTTGTCAACCCGAGTACCCAGATCTCTCGCCACAGGTTGTCTGCTAAGGGGGTTGCTGTTGATGTGGTAATCAGTAGGGGCCATGCTTTTTGCTGAATGGTATGATAATACATTTTTTTGCATTTAACTTAAGGCCATGACTTTGGCACCAGTTATTTGTTGCAATGAGACCCTCTTGCAGTATGTTAACAAAATTTGGGGAGTCAAATGACAGCACCCAAACTTTGTCAGCCACAGACCCTTTGTCTTTGCCTGGACATCTGAGAAGTAGATGCCAAATAGTAGGTGTCCCAGGATAGATCCCTGGGGGACACCACTAGTGACAGGTCTGCTGTCAGAGGTGGTGGCACCTATTTTGATCTTGTGGGTCCTACTGGTGAGCCAGTTGGCCACCCACCTGACGAGATAGGGATTTATGCCAAGTTGAGTTAGCTTTTTGATGATGCCAGAGTCGGGGATTGTGTCAAAGGCCTTGGCCAAGTCAAGGTAAGCTGTATGTACTGACTCTTCCTCATCCAGGGCCTTGCTGACAGTCTCAAAGAAGTCAACCAAGTTCAACAGGCAAGATCTGCCCCTGGCAAATCCGAAATGGGTGGGGTAAAGTGCTTGCTGGAGATGGTGCAGAATATAGCCTCCTATGTAGTTTGCTTTTACCCTTTTCTAAAGATCTCAATTCCAGTCATTTTTGTCTCCGTTACAATTTTCACTACTTCTAGTATAGTTGGTTTGGATTCCGATTTCCATTTTCTAGTAATTGCTTTTCTGGCAGCCACCATAATTAGACAAGGCAAGGCTTAATCATGTCTAGGCAATTCCGATTCTGTATCATAGCTCAGAAAAATCATCTCCTTCATCAAACCAATCTGCCCACCCAGCATCTCCGACAGTGCATTCTGCAGGGAATCCTTAAAGTCCACCAACTCACTGCACCCCAGAAAATACGTCCCAAATTACCTCTTTATTCCCCGTCACACCTCCAACATTTGCTGTCTACCCGAGGTAAAATGCTCTACAGTCTACTTTGGGTATAAATATATCTATGCAAAGATTTCCAAGCAAAAATCCTAAATCTTCTAGATTCTGTTGCATATTTGGGAGATATACATATATTCTCCCATTGTTTCTTTCTGAATTGCTTATCCAATCACTGATTGAGTCTTACAATTATTGTGCAATATTTTATACGGTCTACTAATTATTCCTTTTTTAATGGCAGCTTCTCTTTTAGATTCTACTAAAAACTCTACCAGTGCTTGTCTTTTGTTTAGAAGCTCCCTATTTCTTTCTCTTTACCTATACCCTGATATCAATCCTTGATAGGGAAAGTAATCTCTAATCTGCAGTCCAAACATATTCTAAATTCTTGGTGTCTTCCCATTCTATCATCTTTCCCCCTCTACTTATTTGCTCCCAATACCTTGGTTCCTTTGCCATTTTTTTTTTCAAATCCCAGCGTTCTCTTGCCTACTGTCTATATCTGTAATTGCAGTCATCCCTATCGGCAGAATATCCTTTCTCCATTCCCGGGTTGGCTTAGTTCTTAGAATACTTTCTGCCACTTTATAGATATAATGCTCTGTATGACTATTATTTTCCTTACATGACTGCATCCAAAATCCCAGTCCCTCATTCTCTCCTTGTTTCTTGAGCTTCCCCCATTTCAACATCATTCCTTTCCACTTTGAATTATAGTTTTCCGCTTGTGCTATGTATAGGAGCCTTAACTGTGTAGCTCTGAAATACCCCTTCAAATAGGGTAATTCCAAACTGCCCTGTTCTACTGGAAGAATCGGCTTATCCCACTTGACTCTTGCCGTCTTCACCTCCCAAATAAAGTCCTTCAGCTCTTTATTAAATGCTATCCACAACTTCTCCTCTGGTTGATAAAAATATGCCTGACCTGTGTATAAGACTAATGCGACAAAAAACATTTTAACTGCTTGTATTTTACTACCCATATCCATACAACAAAGCTTCCATTTTCTCAGTTTTTGTATTATCTTTTGTTTAGTCTTTCCCCATGTACCCTTAGCTGCCACACCAGAATCATTTTTAATCCATACTCCTAAATATTTCACTTTATCATGCCCCCATCAATATGGACACTGCTGATCCAATTCATATGTGGGTACATAATTTACTGCTCCTGCCTTTGTTTTAGCTTCATTAATTTTGTATCCCAAAAAAGATTTGAAACTGTCTCAAAATGTTCCACAACACTAATGTCTCTTTCTGGTTTTGTCAAGTATAAAAATATCATCTGCAAAAAGAGCCAGCTTTTCTGGACTACCATACCAATTATACCCTTTTATTTCTGAGTCCCTTATTTTCTTTTCCAAAGATTCTAAATATAATGAAATAGCAAATGGTTCCTCTCTTCAAGCATAAATTATAAGAGAGGACCCCACCCACTTTAATGTTTGCCTCCAATCTTTCATATATCCTCCTAATCAACCTTATATATTTTTTTCAGGAAATGCAAATGCTTCCATTGCCCTGCTCATAAAGTCCCAGCATACTCTGTTCAAATGCTTTCTCTGCATCAAGACCCACCAACAACAATAGTATTTTCTTACATTCTGCTTCTCTCTGGATCATCAATGTTCTGTTATTGTTGTCAAATATTTGCCTCCCCTCCACAAAACCACAATGATCCATATCTATCAATTTTGGCATTACTTTTGCCATTCTTTTAGCCATTACAGACATGAACATTTATATTCGTGGTTTAGTATTGAAATGGGCCTGTATGAAGGTGGATCTGATGGATCTTTACCCTCTTTAGGTATTACAGCTACCACTGCTTTCTTCCAGGATGTTGGTATTTTTCCTCCTCTTAAAATACTGTTTAACAAACCTTACAAATCTGTATCAGTTTTTTCCCTCCTAGCTTCCAACCTTCCACAGGAATACCATCTATTACTGGGAACTTTCCTGTAGCTTGGTTATACATATCCTTCTTTCCTATCCATTAGTAACTGAGCCTCATCTACCTCTAACTTTGGCATATTTAATTTTTCAATAAACATTTCCATTTTTTCTTGATTTCCATATTTCTCTGCTTTATACAGATTTTCACAGAACTTTCAAAATATTTCTAATACTGTTACAGGATCTCTTGTTACCTTCCTTGTTATAGGCTCCCTAAGCTCGGAGAAAGACCTTTCTACTTTGTTGAATGAGTTATTGTGCTAAACATTTTTGGGCTCTAGTGTTATCAAAACGTAGTTGCTTAACTGCAATCTTTCAAAACTCATGTATATTATCGAGGTAATTGCTTATTTTCTGCTTAGGATTCTGCAGTTGATCCTCTTCTAGTTCTGTGAGATTACCTCTATTTTGCAATACTTTAACATTTATCATTCCCTCTGAATAATTCTTATTACTCTTAACCATAATTCCCTTTCTTTTATTTCCACTGTATTTTTAAACTCCACTTTAATTTTATCTCACTCCCTAGCTACATTTTCAGAAGTAATTTATATCCCCTTGAATATCTCCTAAATAATTTCCACTACCCATTCCTTAAAGTCTTCTCTTTTCAACAGATAGGTGGGAAAACACCAATATCTCATTTTTATTTCATTATTCTATGTTTTTATTTTAGTTATTTGTGCATGATCTGAAATAGTGTATATCAAGACCTTCAATTAAATGCAGATGTTCCTGTAAAATGTAAATACTGTCTAGCCTAGCCCAATTTTTATATCTTTGGAATATGTAACTTCCTATTACTGAATTTGCATCTTCCATGCCAAATATTTTCATAAATTTCTTCAAAGATCTACCCTCCTTTGTTATACTTTCCCTTCTGGGTCCCAGACAAATCTTCACTGCTCCAAATCAAATTCCAGTCCCCACCTATAATAAATATTCCTTGCTGAAAACTGATAATTTGTCATAGAATTTTCTTAAGCTCCATTATATCAGTTTTAAGTGGAATATAAACACATGCAAGTGTAATCCTCCTACCTTGCCAGTAGCCCCTTAGCAGTATAAATCTGCCATTAACTTTTTTATTCTCTTCTATCACTACTGGAGCTCCTCTTGCAATTAATAAAGGTATTCATCTTTTCCTTAGTCCCAGATATTTTGCTGAATAATCATCCTGAAAATCTTTCTTTATCAAATTCACATGTTCAGTTCTTTACAAGTGAGTCTCCTGTAACACAGCTATTTGCACTCTACATTTTTAATATAGTTCAGTATTCTTTCTTTTTTGCATGTATGTGTGATACCACTGGCATTTAAAGATATTACAGAAAGCATCATTGTATTAAAAAGTTATTCCCACCTTTTATATGTATAACACCTTTTTGTTAAATGTCTAGTTCCAGCTTTTGTGTTACATGTATACACTGTTTGGCGGGTTGAATTTCTATATAGTTGTTTTTTGTCATATCTGTTTCAGCCTGTCACGTCTTACAAAACCTTTTGTTTTACTGAAAGCCCTCAAACAAACAAATAAATCCCCAATACCCCCTACAACCTATTAATTTAGTACTAATACACAAACTATGCACATCTTCAAATTCTGAAGTTTTACCTTCCTAATAGGAACAAATGTCCCAAACTGACAGCCACACTCACAAACTTGAGTTAACCTAAAAGAAAGGTTATCCATTCCAAGATGCATGGTGCAGCCTGTGCTTCTACTAAGTACTAACTCGTTTTGGCTTATCTTTATAGCTCTCCCTGCTGGGAAAACCACTGAATGCTTTCAGAGAACATTATCTCCTGGACAGTTTCTCTTTTCTCCCCCCCCCAGCCAATCACTCTCCACCAGACTGTAACCAATTTTTTATCAGATTGTCTCCATGGAGACATGAGACCCAGGCAGCCAATTTCTCATTATCAGATTGTCTCCATGGAGACATGAGGGTCAGGTACAGAACTGCTACTAAGCATACATTCCATTTGTTACAAAAAAGCCTAATATTCAATATTCTTTTTTATTTACTTGCTTTATCTTCAAGTTTATTACTAACTCAACCTAAGGTCATTACTCTAGTCATTCCCTCATGCAAGAATGATAAAAAGCAAATTAACTGTTCTTTTGTCATGCTCTTTTAATGAGGCTTTTATTTACATCACAGTGCCTACATTTCCTTAAAAACTGAAGAATGAGAGAAAGGAGAAAGAAAGAAAGGAAAAAAAAACATCAGCATCTATTTACAATCCTTGTTACACTTAAAAATAACTGAGAAAACTTTACTTTATAGCTTGCAAATAAAACCATACATCAGAAAAATAGTACTATTAAGGAAAAAATGTTTTATTTACTCCCACTTAAGTTTCTTCCCTCTCTTCACCTCCCCAAAGCATTTTTCCGAACACTAATGCCATGAAGTAGGGCATACACTTTACAGTCCCTACAAGTCTAAGAAATTCTGAATGAATAAGTCCAATATTTCCAGATTTTCTTGTTCTGTCATATTTCACAGGTATAATTACTGCATTGTAATCCATATTAAGTTATTGGTTTTATTACTGTTCATCTCCATCTCCCAAATCTGGTCTCTGCTTCATTTCCAACATGCTCTCAATTCTTTTAGTCAACTCTCATCCTCCCTTCTTCTCTCAAACATTTTTCATTGAAAACAGTGGAAAAGGTCTCACAGGTACAGTCTTTCTGTGGTCTTTATTACCAGAAGCAGAACCTCCTTTGGTTTCACAGCTCACTTTTTGTTGGACAAACTTTTGTATCTCCTCCTTGGTATGTACTTCATTGTCAGAATCAGCTACTTCTGCTGGTAGGATTGCTTCTTTACTATTAAAGGTCCAAGTTGCTTTCTCATAGCTAGGTTTGGAGCATACACATGATGTATCTTTTCAACTAAAAACTCCTGCTGTGGAAAACCAGTCCAGTTGCTTATTTGTGCTTTCATAAAATTAATGCAGTCTATCCTTCTAGCTTCTCTGGTACAGCTGAAAATCTTAGGTTCTCCCCACATGGTCTGTCCTACAATTCTATTATTTTTTGAAACATCTCTTCCTGAACAGTTTCATATTTAGCCAGCCTTTTCTTCATTTCAGCCTCAGATTTTTGCAGCTTTATCACCTCATCTGAATATCTGTTTAAAGCTACTTCAATTTTTCCAGCCTTTTGTTGTTTGTGTTGATATACTCCATCAGTGTTTTGTTTATTTTAACCAGGTCTGTGTGTAGTTGTCTTATATCTACCTGTAGATTATTGTAAGTCATGTCTGTAGGTTGCAATGCTTTTTGCTGAACAGCTGCAGAACTTTCCCCTAATCAGTGTTTCTACTTCACCTTTTGTAGCCGATTTTTCCAGGTACTCTGTATTTCTTTCTTCTTGGCATCCAGGCAATAAACTTACTTGCCAGTTACTGAAATTCACCCATAAACACAAAAGCCTTCTGGCCTTCTCTGTTGAGTTTCTGGTTTTGCACTGGGAGAGCTAGAGTTAAGTTGTTACTCAATGTGTAGCCATCTTGGAAGTCCAGAGAGAACCTGGCTTGTCTGGAAAAGGAGGTTTTTGAGTAGCAGGCATCCAAACAGATGTAGCAGTAGGAGCCCATCTAGAACCCTTCTTACCTTTGGGAGGAGAGTGAGACTACCTATAAACACAAGCAGACTTAGAGATAATTCCTCTGAAATTTAGGAATAGGAGAAACAAAAATATGCTTCAATACCTGCAATAATTTGTCCTCATCTTGCAGGGACTTAAAAAGGTCACCAATTGCAGAACCAAAGAAACTTTTATCAAGGGGAGCATCCAACACTTTAGCCTTAATATAATCAGGCAAAAGCTGGAGGTGAAGCCCAGAGTAGCTTTTCAACATAGAACCAAAAGCAGCAGCTCTAGAAGAAGCATCAGCTGCATCACAACTACATTTAATAGAATGGCAAGCCACTTGGGAAGAGCAGTCCAACAAAGAGAGGGCCAAAACCTTCTCCTTACAATCAGGAAGGTTAGAGGCAACCTGAAAGGCCAGAGAAAGAACAGCTAAGACATACCTGGTCATATGGGTCTTGATAATTAATAGCCCGAAAGGCTAGGGTATCAGGAGTATACACCTCTTTGCCCAGCTGTTCCATTGCCCTACCATCCTTCTCAGAAGGAAACAATTTAGTAGAAGGCAAGAGGTTAGAAGGCTTGTCAGAAGAGACGGACACAACGGATGGGTCAGCAGAAGGACATTTGTAGAGAAACTTACATTCATCAGGCACCTTATAAAACCTGTCAGGTTTTTTACGAGGATGGAGGTTGGGAATCAGGAGTCAGAGAAGCTGCTGAAAAAGTGTCCAACAGGGCAGCCAGGATTGGAGGAACAATAGATGGCTTAGGGGACTCCATCTGGAGGAGTTCATAGTACCTTTTTGGAAGTCAGAAATGCAAGAACAGTCCCATTTAAAAAAAATTCCATCATATGAGAGAGAGTATCCCCAAAAGAGAGTTCCTCAAAGGGAGAATCTGAGGTAATGGAATCTTCCTCCTCAGAACTAAAGTCTAGTGGAGAGGGAATCAGAGAAGTATGCCAAGGATTCTTCCCCCAAGTCCAATTCTTCATCAGAAGACTCCTGCTCCCTAGGCCTCTTAAGTGGAGTACAGCAGCAAGGAGGGGTCAGGGAAAGAAACTCCCTGAGGAGGCTTCAATGCCATGAGTGAATTAACTCATTCCCTCCAGTACAGCTCTGTGTATGTACCTTTAACTCCCCGTGGGTGTGGCTTGAGTCTTTAAAAAAATTAAGTTATCACCTTGCAGTTCTAACAAATACTTATTGATAGAGGTCAAACATCAATATAATTGTCTTTGCTTTCATGTAGGATTCAAGAGAAAATATTCTGATACATTGTATGTAGCATGGTTTTGGAATTATTAATGCTAATATGAACAAGCAATATTTGATGTCTAGGGGTGCCAGCAGGAGGTAACTGCACAAATGCCTGGAGGCACACACTGCTGTAATGATTTAAAAAATGCTGTGTAAAATCCTGTCATTCACACTGAGGATCTTTGGGAGCAGGGAACAGGTGTTCAGTTTTCTTCTTCTTCTTTAGAGGTACATTAGCCCTAAAGACTTTAGGAGTTTCGAACCACTGCTGACTCTCAATGTAGTGCAAATCTCCTCCCGAACAAGAATCTGTGGTAAATCCCTCAGATATGATCAGCCGAGGTTCCATCTCAACATCCATAATGGATGTCTGCAGGGCCATCAAGGACATGTGAGGAGCCGAATCCATGCCAGCCTCTGAAGTGGTCATGGCAGAAGAATCCGATGGAGCTGGACAATCTTTTGGGTTTTCACCAGGCTTGACAGAGATGTCCAGGGGAGGTGGTACATCAGCCTAATGTGACAATATTTTTGGTCTTCTTCTTGGCCAATGGCCGACCTTTGGGACGATATGATTCTGCCATAGCAGCCTGCATCAACAACTTGACCATTCTCCAGGTAGACAGACAAGGAGAAAAGACAACTACATAGGGTCTTGAGGACAAATGCTTGATAAATCAAGCTCTTACTATAGTAGTGAGAAGCACCCAAGCAAAAGAGATGCTGCTTATGATGGTCCTTACAGGGAATCTGTCTCCCACACTGATATTTTCCATTTCTGGATGGCATGTAAACTAATAAACCAAAAGAAAAAGGAGATACGAAAAAAAACCCAGTGGGGCAATTATCTGATAAAGGCTTGGTAACCAGCACAAATGAAGGAGCATTCAAACTGATGATCGAAGAAGGCATTCAGACTGGCAGCAGAGTTCTGAGGTATGCAGGTCTGTACATCACCTTTATGCCCTATAATGTGAGAGGGAAGCATGTGTGTGATATACATCTAAAACATCCTAAGGCTTTTGTATACTGGCTGGACATTGGGCTACCCTTGGCAGAGGATCCCTTTAGTGAAGACTACTGCTATAGTGATATGGAAGGATATCTTTAGATACTTTCTAGTCCAGTCTGTTAGAAGAACTGCCTGCCCAGGAATGTGTGTTGATATGAAAAAGCAATAAGATGAGACTGCTCACTTCCACAACTTCATGGCCTCATAATACAGGGGATACGAGTTGCTCCCTGCTTGTTGACATATACCATTGCTATGCTGTCTGAGTGGAAGGAAACTGCAGCCTGAAGAAGAAAGTCCTGTATGACCTGCAACTTTTCCACATTATAAATGCACGGTATCCTTTTTCTAGTACCTAGTCCCTTAGACTATAATGACCTAAAAACACTATCCTAGCCCAGGGCAGGGGCAAATATAATGATGGTCATACTCTGAGACCAAGGACAGATAGGACTGGAGAGAACCTCAATGGGGTGGTGAAGCCACCAAAACAGATGTTAGAGGTGCACATGTGAAATCTTTATCTGGTTTCTCACAGGATCTTTACATTGAGAATATGAATACTGAACCTTGAGGGTCCATTGCAAGGCCCTTAGACAATAATTTGAGTAGGGTAGCATGAATACAGTTACCATAAGAGTTAAAACAGTAATACAGTTGCTGTTTTTAGAAAAGAGGCTGCAACTCTGACTGGAGAGCTACAGTTTTTCTAATGGATGGCTGAAGGGGCAAAACACAGTGACTGAGCATCACCCTACAAAGGTCAATACTTTTGATGGCTTCATCTTAGATTTTTATTTATTTATTTTTTTAAGAGTTCACTGAGCTCCCCAGCAACTGGAATGACTGGAGCAGGCACTTAAGACACTTCCTTGCTCGAATCAGTGACTCCTGAGTGGGGGCAGCTAAGAGCTTGTCATTCAAGTAAATAAACCTTTGGACACAGCAAGCCTAAGATGAGCTGTCACTCAGGTCATGCATTTGGTGAATAACCTGGTGGCTATGGTGGGACCAAATGAGTGGCCCAAACTGAAAACTATTGTTGCCTTCCCTAAAGCACAGGACGTTTCTGGACTCCTAGGTTATTCTGATGTGCTGGTATGTACCTTAAAGGTCTAAAGAGCTCATTCGATCTCTCACTATTAGACACAGGACTGACTGCAATGACCATCCAGAACTTTACTTTCAGTACATAGAAAGACTGCTGAGGTCCTTTGTTTTCTTTGGTACCACACACAGCTTTGAATATTATCAGACTTTTTCTGTTTCGGTGGGATTGCTCTTTTACATAACAGGCTAATGACCTCTTTTCTGGCAACAATGTTCTGATGAGGGTGAACATCTATAATGGGAAAGAATAGCTGCAGAGGAGGTGCCATTAGGGATGGTTCAGATTTTTGCTTTAATTCCTACCTCCTGCACCCATACAGAGACAATTCGTAGGTAGGATGTATAATGTGTTTCAGTGCTGAATTACCACACCCACTTCTGCATGGGCTTAGTCAGCACAACAGCTCACTCACCCTCATGGTGGCACTGCCATTTCACCCTGCCTCTACCAGGAAAATCAGATCTCACACACAGGCACATCACATACTCCCTTAAGATAGAAACAAGCAGGTTCTGCCCCCTCATTCCTCTGTCTCCCCTTCTAATGACTCCTGTGCCAGGTCTATTAATCAAACCCAAGCTGTCTGGGCTGCAGTCATAGCTTCATCTCTATGTGCCATGAAACTAGGTAAAACCTTTTTTTATTCACAGAGCTAGTTATTATCCTCACAGACTGCATATCTTCTTTGATATTACTTAGTAAAGAAGTTTTTCCATAAATCAACTCATCTTTCATAATACAGGTTACAAGTCTTTTTTGCAAAAAAATGTTACATGGTTTGATTTAATAGTCATAATTTAAAAACACTTGCATATACTCTCACCCCATGGCAGTGAGGCAAGGCATCTGACTGTGCTGCTTGAGGAATAGAGGATTGAGTGGCTAATGCCAAATTCTTTTTCCTGGGAGAACCACTGCTTAGATGTAGCAAGTGAGAAGCTGGAGCAACACATCAAATTCAAAGGAGTGTAGAGGGATGTGCTTAAGGCAACACTGCATTCTCAGTCCCAAGTTAGGGACAGTTGTTCTTCTCCGCATGTCCCCCTTCACCTCTCTCTGATAGAACTTGGGAAGGAAATGAAAGTCAGGGGCAAAAAATTTTTTTAAAAAAATGTTTGTGCAGCCAATGCAGTATACATTCCCTTGGAACAATTAAGGTGGTGCACATGCAGGACTCTGACACTACCCTATCACAGGATGGGAGAGCCTCCTCAACGACTCATTCCCATCTCTCCCCAGCTGTTACTAGACCAGCTCAATAACAGTACCCAGGTTAGCTAGGGCATAGGTATGTCTTTTACCAATTTGCATCACAAAACTGGGGAAAAAGTCATCACTTATTAAACAAACATGCTGTTTTTTGCTCTTTACTGTGTGCATTTTCATTTAACTTCATTCAGTAATAATGGATTCTGGACCCACTCTGAAAAACAGGCATCCACTAGTTGAACTGCTGTCTCAATATAAAAAAGCTTGTTGACCACTTCAAGTAGATGTGACAGTCATTTTTTTGACGTGTCTTTACCACAATTATTATATCAATCTGTGCAGAAAGTTGTTTTCTTTTGTGCTTCTCTCTCTTCTGCTTACATACACTCACCTCATCACAGCTCCCCAGTCATTGACAAAATAATTCTGTTTCTTGAGTCACAGAGCTGGATTGCTGAAAAACCCAACTGTAATGATGGCTTTGTTTTTTTTTTGCCCTACAGTTGCCATTTTTATCTCTATCATGAAACTGTATTAAAGGATAACTCCATATGTCTACGATTCAATGGAAGCAAAAGGCAATTCATATAGCTAACCAGTAAGTAGGTCATACTCTGACGGCATGCTTTCAAGCAGTTCTTTCACACCTACTCACATAACAAAAAAAATATAAGTTGCTTACCTTTCCAATCATTTCACACCATCTTAATAAGCAACTCTTCTGTAGATGAAAAGGTAAAATAAATCACATCATTCTGAAGTTTTGCAATGAAAAAAATGCTAGTTTGCATTTTTAGTATGCCCGTTCTCTCTCTCTATTTTTTTTTCAAATAGAACACCTCTTCGACTCGTACAAAAATATATGCAGACAGAAAAAAGGAGGTATGTGCTTAAAGTACAAATCATGATGTTTCTTACTGTTAATGCTAACAGTATTTTAGTTTAGAAATCCAAGGGAGAAAAGGTGTCTAAAAGGTTCCTGGAATAACTATGAAGACAATGTACAGAAAAAAGAAGTTGCTTACTTAACCATAACATTCCATCTGTGTGATCCATTTTCATTCTTCCTCAACTGATGGGTTTGGATCCGATCCTCATCTCTCACTCGGCCGTTACTAAAGCTCATGGCAACCAAAAAACTCTCAAGCTTCTCCCTTAACCATAATGCATCAACTCCAAGTTACCTCAGATCTTGTTTGCTGATTTTTTAGCAGAATAAAATATTTACTATGCATAAATATAGGTGATGTAAAATTGTGTGTACTCAATACAGAAAGAAACTATATCTAGATTTCAATATAATGACAGTGATGTTCCTTTAAGAGCACATTCTTCCAGAAGTTTGTAAAATGAAAGGATGGGGGTTGGTGGACAGGAAGTTGAGGAAGAATAAGAAGTTATGTACTCACCATAATGTTCCATCTGAGTAGATAAACTTCATTTGTCAGCAACCTGTGGAACATGTGGGTATCGGATCCGACTTCGGATCCGAGCCGGCAGTTTTCAACAGCTTAAGATCCGAGCTCCTAGCTCCTCCGTCTACCCATAAACCCCTGCCAACCCTGACTGACCTCAGATCAAGTTTGCCTTCAAGTAGCAACTGCTACAGATTTACCAATTTCAAATGTCATCTCTGAAGACAGCAAAAATGAATAATCGAAGGTCAGGGGTAAGGAGGGGGGGATGGTTGCTGACAAATGAAGTTTAGCTACTCAGATGGAACGTTATGGTGAGTACATAACTTCTTAATCTGAAGTAGTTAACTTCATTTGTGCAGCAACCTGTGGGACAGAGTCCCCAGCTACCTGAATCTTGGGCGGCCATCATGGAAGGATGTTCCGGACCACTGCAGAGCCAAAGGATGCTCTCCCTCTGGAGATAATATCCAGCTTATAATGGTTGATAAAAGTATGAGATGAGGCCCAAGTGGCAGCCGAACAAATATCATCTAAAGGTACCCTGGATCTAAAAGCAGCAGAGGTAGACATAGATCGGGTGGAGTGGGCACGGACTCCCTGAGGCGCGGGCCTACCAGAACTTTCATAAGCCAAAACAATACATTGCGAGATCCATCGAGACAACGTAACTTTGGATACCGATTTACCCAAATTCCTTTTGGCAAAGGAGACGAACAACTGGTCGGATTGCCTATGACCAGATGTCCTGTGAATATAGAATCGAAGTTGTCTATGCACATCCGAGTGTAGTTTGTAATCTCCTTTGTTGTGATAGTTGGGAAAGAAGACTGGCAGATTAATGGACTGGTTAATATTAGATTCAGAAGCAACTTTAGGGAGAAAGGAGGGATTGGTCCTGAGGGAGACTCTATCCTTGTGGAAGGTTAGATACAGGGGTTTGACACAAAGGGCCTGAATTTCAGAAACTCTTCTGGCAGAGGTGATGGCGACGAGAAAGGCCGTCTTCCAAGACAAATACTTAAGTTCCACTGAAGCTGCAGGCTCAAAGGGGGGAGCTGTCAAAGCCTGAAGCACTAACGACAAATCCCACAGAGGTACCACTTCCTTTACCGGAGGTCTGAGCAGGAAGGTGCCCTTCAGGAAGGTCTTGCACAGCTCTGAAGTGATAAAGGGACGCAGATCATGTCCGACATGGTAGTGAGAGATAGCTGCTAGTTGAACCTTGACAGTGGAACAGCTAGCTCCCTGATGAAATAATCCTGATAAGAAGTCTAGCACCGCAGGTAAAGGAGCTGTGAAGGGATCCAAGTTTTGACGTTCTGCCCAGATAGAGAAATGTCTCCATTTGCTACTGTAAACCTTCCTAGTAGAAGGCTTGTGGGCTGCAACTAGAATAGCTTTGACTGGGGAAGAGATGCCGGGAGTCCTGGCTAGGAGTGGAACTGGAGCAGCCAAGCTGTGAGAGCTTGAGGCTGTCCAGATTCGGGGTCGGGAGACCCAGAGGGTGGGAGATCAGATCCGGGAAGAGGATCTATAATCCAAGGACGATTCACCAGATGAGACCAAAGGTAAGGAAACCAGGTTTGACGAGGCCAGAATGGGGCAATGAGGATAATCCTGCTCCCCAACCGACTGACTTTCTGTAGAAACTTTAGCATTAGGGAGAGAGGTGGATAAGCATAAAGCAGACTGGGAGGCCAAACATGCACCAGAGCGTCTCTCGGGGATTCCCCAACTTCGGGAATTAAAGCGAAATAGCTGTTGCATTTGGCGTTTGAAGGAGAGGCGAAAAGAATGCAACAGGGCTGCCCCCATATGGCAAAAATCTGATTCGCTACGTGCGGATTGAGAGACCACTCGTAAGGGGAAAGGATGGTGCGACTGAGTTTGTCCACCAGGATGTTGGACTGTCCCGGAATGTGTGTTGCAATGAGAAAACAGTTGGTGGAGATCGCCCATTCCCACACTCTCATGGCCTCTTGAAAGAGCGGGCAAGACCTGGTTCCCCCTTGTTTGTTGATGTACCAGACAACTGACATGTTGTCCGTCTGGATCACAATTGTCCCTACAGGAAGAAGGTCTTGAAGTGCTTGCAACACTAACTGCACTGCCCTCATCTCTAGGACATTGATATGCAAAGAGGTCTCCGTATTGTTCCCCGTGCCTTGGACAGTCCTGCCCGAAGAGTGCCCCCCCACCCGAGGTGAGAGGTGTCCATAGTCACTGTGGCCAGGGGAGGGGCCATAGAGAAGGGGCGTCCCGTGTGGATATCCGGAGATTGCAGCCACCACACGAGAGCCCTCTTGCAAGCCCTGCTGAGGGAAATGGGATGACTTAGAGGGTAGTGAAGAAAGGACCACTGGACTTGGAGGGTCTACTGTAAGACCCTCATGTTCAGACGTGCCATAGGTAACAAGTTGATTGCCGCTGCCATTGAGCCTAGAGCCCTCAGGACCAACTCCACCGAAGGAGATGATAGAAAGATGGCCCGCACATGAAACCTCAGGGTTCAAAGTCTCTCTGGGGTTAAGAAGGCTACAAGATCGATTGTGTTTAACCTGGCCCCGATGAAATCTATGACTCGGGCCGGGGTGAGAGCAGATTTGTCTATATTTATTGTGACCCTAGCCAGGGAGCAAGGCGAAGAAAGTAATCCCTGGCTGTACAGAGTAGATGCCTTGTCAAGGCGGTCAGGAGCCAGTCGTCCAGGTACGGAAAAACCTGTATTCCCTGGAGCCTCAGGGTGGGCTGCTATCACCGCTGGCACTTTGGTAAACACCCTGGGGGCTGAAGCGAGACCAAAGGGGAGAGCCCTGAATTGGTAATGACTGGCCCCTAGCCGGAAGCAGAGAAACCTCCTGGATCGTCTGTCCATTAGAATATGATAGTATGCATCCTTGAGGTCTATCGAGCACATCCAATCGTTCTCCCGTAATAGGGGGAGAATAGACTGAAGAGTGACCATCCAGAACTTTTCTTTGGTTACTGAAAGGTTCAAAAGGGAGAGATTGAGGATTGGTCTTAAGACACCCGTCTTTTTTGGCACCAAAAAGAACCTGGAGTAAAAACCCGATCTGAGCTGATTTGGGGGGACGTGTTGGATGGCTCTTTTTTTTTAGGAGCTGCCGGATTTCCGCAGTGCGACCTCCCTCTGATCGGGTGGGACATCGGGGAGGTGTTTGGGGAAGAGAAGAGGGCAAGAGAAGGGGATCTGGTAACCTCTGGATATGATGCGAAGCACCCAGCGGTCTGTCGTGATGGACTCCCAAGCTGCCAGATGCCTCGAGAAACGCCCCCGACTGCCTCCAGAGTGGAGCAGTTGGGCAACCCTTCAGGGCTGTTGTGTGGGCTGGTCAGAGAAAGGTTCTCTGGACCCAAAGTTCTTCGGGCCCCCTCTGCCTCTAGGGCGGTGTCCTCCTTGTCCTCCTCTGCCATGGAAGGACTGGGGGTCCGGAACGGACTGGGACTGTTGCGACTTCCGAAACCACATCATCTTCTGTCCCTTTTGGTTCTTGGAGAAAGACCTCTGGGGAGCAGAGAAGCGGACTCCGACGGCAGACAACGTCTTCCCGTCCTTTTCTCTCTGGACCAAGGTGTCGCGAACGGTCTTCCCAAATAGGGCAGAACCATCAAAAGGGGCATTTGCGAAAGATGCCTTGAAGGGTTCCGTGAAATCACAATGCCGGAGCCAGGCCTAATGCCTAATGATGAGACCTGCTCTGCTGGCTCTAGCGGCTCCTTCCATGGCATGGGATAGTAGCCGCATAGAGGTATTGGAAATGGACCTAAGAGTGGCCATACGGGTAGAGTACAACTGTTTGTCCTCCACCGACATGGACTCCGGGGGCAATGCAGCGTATTCTTTAATAAGATCACGCTGCAGCCGAATAACGTGTGCCATGTAGTTCAGTGACCTCACCGAGAAGGACGCTGAACTAAACACCCACTTCCCTAAGCGGTCCATCGCTCGGGTCTCCTTGCCCGGGGGGTGGACCGAGGGGCTCTCCTGAGCTAGTTCCCTCTTAGTGGCCGCCATCAACATGGCATTTATGGGGGGACCCTTGCTCCAATGGGGACTGTCGGCAGGGGGACTGAGGATCCTGTCAGGGCGCTTCGGGACCGGCTCCACAGTGTCCGGCTCCTTCCACGCCCTGGTGGTAATCAGGTCCACCAGGGGGTCGGCCGGAGGGGACACCCAAGAGGTAGAAGGGCCTGCTTCAAATGCCTCCAGGAACACGGCTTTGTCCGAGGTCGGCTTTGGGGCAGACCACCCCCCTCTGATCCTGAGCATTTCCATGATGTCCCCAAAGGGGACATCCTCGGAGGGGGTGACCTTGGGGAGCCTTCCCCCTCCTCCAAATCCGTGTCTTCAGTTAAGGACTTAGGGGAGTCCAAGTGCCTCCTCTTGCACTTCCACTTGTGGGGGATCTCGGGGGGGGGGGCTGTCCGAGGAGGCCTCCCCAGCAACATCCTGTTCCAAGGAAACGACCTGGGACATTGAAGCAGGCTGTCCCTGGGGCCGGGTGATGCAAGTCAGACCCAACAGAGGAGGAGTGCGGGGCAGAGCTGTGGCAAGGACCGGGGGCCTGGAAGCAGTCGACAGAGCCCTTTCCACCACGTCGAACGCCGAGGGAGAGCTGCTCTCTCTGGGATCCGAGAGCGAGCCCTCACTCGGATCCAACAGGCGGATCGGGGCCGGCACCGAAGCAATCGGATCAGACGGCCCAGTATGCTCCGACCTGGACGTCGCCGAAGGCATACTGAAACCCTCAGATCCGAAGCTCAGCCCTTGGCTCCGAGAGCTCGGATCCGACAAAAATGGAACAGATAGGCTCGAGGGAAGAGTCGGCGCTGACCCACCCCCGGTTCCAAGGCTGCCTGGCTCTGAAGGCTCCGAACCCAGGAAACGGGACGGAGAAGGAGCTATCGGGGCAAAGAAAGGGGTCGAGCTCCCCCTGGAGGGGGGGGTAGGCAGGAGCACTCCCATCTGCAGTTGGGCCTGGAGGAATCTTCGCATCATCCGGTCCAAGTCTGCGTCGGAAAGGCTGCGCGTAGATCTAGAAGAGGCCACCGAGGTAGAACGGGAGTGCCGCCTTGATGACCTCGAAGGAGATCAGGTCTCCTCCTCCTCAGGACCCGGTGAAAAACAAGGGGACCGGATCCGAGGAGGAGGAGAACGGGAAGCCCTGGAGGGAGAAGACCGCTTAGCCGGGGGAGCCGAAGCGGAGGCCTCGGCCCACCACTTGTGGTGCTTCTCCCACCTCTTGTCTTTCCTGGCCTCCCTCTCCTCCGGGCCTACAGCAGGAGGTTGAGTACCGGCCGGGGGAGAGGCAGGAGTGGCCGCCGCTGAAGCCGCGGAGGTAGCCACAGTAGGACCGGAGGCCGAAGCCGAATCTGGGGGCAAGAGACCCGCCAGGATCAGCTTGGATCTCCGGTCCTTGAGTGCCCTGGGGTTAAACGCCACGCAGATGGTACACCCAGAGGAAAGGTGTCCAACCCCAAGGCACAGAACACACAGAGTGTGGCCATCAGCCGGTGAAAGCTTATTGCCATACTCAGTGCACTTCGAAAAGATAGGTTTTGGGGCCTCAGACATTTTTAAACTAAAGAAGCACACATGCTAGGCCCCAACACACACACACAGACCCTAACGAACCAGCGAGGGAGAGGGAGGGAAAAATATATAAACTAAAGAAGATTTAAGCTAAGGGAAACAGGTACGGACCTAACACACGGTACTCGCACCAAAAGTACAGAAAAAAAGTAAAAATGTTTCTATTTTTCTCTCACAGAAATTCGCTAACGACGGAGCTCGAGAATCCAGCTGCTGACAACAAGCGCGGCAAACTAGATCTGAGGTCAGTCAGGGTTGGCAGGGGTTTATGGGTAGAGGGAGGAGCTAGGAGCTCGGATCTAAGCTGTTGAAAACTGCCGGCTCAGATCCGAAGTCGGATCTGATACCCACAGGTTCCACAGGTTGCTGCACAAATGAAGTTAACTACTTCAGATTGAAAATGGACAACACAAATGGAACTTTATGGTAAGTACATAACTTCTTTATCTGATAATTTTCATTCTATACTCAGCTGATGGGACAGAATCACCAACTACCTCTAATCCCTGGTGGTCTCTAAGAAAGGATATTCCTAAGTGGAGTTGAACCAAATGATACTCTACCCCTGGAGACCAGATTAAATTTGTAATGAGTAATAAAAGTATGGGGAGTAGGCCAAGTTGCTGATGCACATATGTCATCTACGGGCACTCTGGAAAGAAAAATTGAAGAAGTTGCTATGGACCTAGTCAAATGAGCTTGTACCTGCTGTGGTAAGTTAATACTGAATTTGCTACAGACAAATGAAATGCAATCAGTTAGCCATCTGGCTAAAGTTACTTTTGAGACTGGTTTGCCCAATTTCAGTTCTTCAAAGGAAACAAACAACTGGTCTGTTTTCCTGATGTGTTTTGTAATAAGACAGGTAAAAATGTAATTGTCTGTAAACATCCAATAAATGTAACATGTATTCACCTTTCTTTGCAAAATTATGAAAGAATACTGGGAAATTAATGGATTGATTAATATTAGATTCTGACACCACCTTGGGAAGGAGGAGGCATTAGTCTGTAGTGTCACTCTATCCTTGTGAAAAATCATGTAGGGAAGTTTTGAACACAAGGCTTGAATCTCTGAAATTCTTCTAGAAGAGGTAATGGCTACTAGAAAAATAGTTTTCCAAGTAAGATACTTAAGGTCACATTTAGCTGCTGGTTCAAAGGGAGAATTTATCAGAGCTTGCAGTATCAGACTGAGTTCCCATGGGAAAGTAGTGTCCTTAAATGGAGGTCTCAAAAGTAGAGTGCCTCGCTCTGCACAATTTGCGAGAGGCAACTGAAAAACCTTCAAAACTAATGTGAAAATCAAATATTGCTACTAACTGAATTTTAATGGTTGAGGAATTGACCCCTTCTTTAAAAAGTGAGGCTAAAAACTACGGTATGTTATGTACTGGAGCTGAAAAAGGGTCCACTTGATTTTGTTGTGTCCAATAAACAAATCTTTTCCATTTACTCATATAAAGTTTTCTTGTTGAAGGTTTATGGGAAGATAACAGAATATGTCAGACAGAGGAAGAGAAATATTGGTTGTCTCGCTATGAACAGAACTAGAGAAACCAGGCCATGAGCCTGAGATTTGACATGTCAGGATGGAGCATGATCGTCAGGTGAAACGGGAGGTCTGGAGTTGGATCCAGGACCCACGGTTGGTGATGTGAGGCCAAGGAAAGGAAACCAAATCTGTAGAAGCCAGTATAGTGCAATAAGGATGACTTTGCTCTTTACCCTGACAGTTTTCTTTAGAAAGTTTGGAATTAATGGGATTGGTGGGTAGGCAGAAAGAAGACTGGAGGGGGCAATCGTGAAGTAGAGCATCCTGGGTGACTCCCCCTAAGGGGGGATTAGTGCAAAATAGTTGCTGCATTTGTTGTTTACAGGAGAAGCAAAAAGATCACAGCAAGGCTGGCCCCATTGACGAACAATCTTTTCTGTCACATTCTTGTTGATAGACCACTTGTGATGTAGAAGACTGAACCCGTTCAATTTGTCTGCTATCACAATGGACTTCCCCGGAATGTGCATTGCTATGAAAAAGTGGTTGGATGAGATTGCCCATTGCCACATTCTGAGTGCTTCTCGATACAAAAGGTATGATCTGGTTCCTCCTTGTTTGCTGATATACCAAACTACTGACATATTGTCCATTTGAATTGCAATCGTTCCCAAAGGGAGAGCATCCTGGAAGGCCTGTAACTCTAAGAGCACTGCTCTCATCTCTAGGACACTGATATGCAAATTGGCCTTTTTGGGGGGGACCAAGTGCCTTGGACTGTTTTCCCCAGAAAATGCCCTCCCCCACCCCACCTGGGAAACGTCCATGGTCACTATGGCTGAGGGGAAATGAATGGATGGCCTTGTAGAACATGATCTGACTGAATCCACCACCTGATATCCCTCTTGCATGTCTGAGTAATTTGAATCAGAGTTGACATGGGTTGGTAAAGTATTGACCATTGTGTTGTTAACATCCATTGGAAAAACCTAATGTAAAATGTGGCTAAAGGTAGTAGTGATATCGCTGGTGACATTGATTCTAGAGCTTGAAGGACCAAGCAAGCTGAAATCTTGGTAGTGCAGATTATTTTCCTGACCTGTTATCTTACAGTTTGAACCCTTGAGGGAGGCAGTGAAGCTATAATTGACTTTGCATTGAAAAATGCTCCTACGAATTCCAAATTTTGAGCTGGCTCCAATTGAGACTTGTTGCAGTTTATGGTTATTCCCACATAAGAAAAAGTCTAGGGAACCTAATCTCTTGCCCATATCAACTGATGCCTAGTTGGAGTGGTAATAACCCAGTTATCTAGACAAGGAAACACCCGGAATCCCAGCAGTCTCAAGTGAGTTGTTACTACTGCCATACATTTGGTGAACACTCTGGGGGCTGTGGTGAGGCCAAAGGGCAGAATCCTGAACTGATGATGACTAGCTCCCAGCCAGAAGCTTAAGTACCTTCTGGATTGTCTGTTCATCTTTATGTGATAGTACGCATCCTGAAGGTCTATCAAGCACATCCGATTGCCCTTGCCCAGTAAAAGGAGAACAGACTCAACCATAACCATCTTAAACTTGGTGTGTTGAACTGACTTGTTGACGTTGCTGAGATCCAAAATTGGTCTCCAGTCCCCTGTTTATTTTGACACTAAAAAGAACCTTGTGTAACTTCCGGATTCTATCTGGTCTAGTGGACCTCTTGAAGGACTCTTTTATAGCACTTTTATATTAGAAATGCTGCTTCTTCCCTCTGACTGGGTGAGATATCTGGGATTTTTTTGAGATTTGCGGTGGAAATGAAAAGGGTATTATATAGTTTCTGGAAATAATTCTCTGCACCCAAGCATCTTTTATGTCTAGCCAGGCTCCGTGGAGCAGGGATAATCGACCCCCCTGACTGCCTCCTGAGGTGGACACAATTGGGCCTTCTGTGAGGAGTGCTGGTGGTGTCTTGTCCAAGAAAGAATCTCTGGACCCCTGGTTTTGAGGGCCTCCTCTGCCATGGGAGTGGCGACCACTGGAGTTCTCTCCTCTGCCCTGGGGAGGGGGGTCTTTATCCATGTGTGTCCTAGAAAGGACCCTGGGCTTTCCTGAACCACATCTTTCGACCACCTCACTGATTCCTTGGGAATGATCTCTGAGGGGTCGAAAAACACACGCCCACTGCGGACAGGTTCTTTCCATCTCCCTCACATCTAGATAATGTGTCCTTCACTTTGGGCCAAACAAAGACGTGCCGTCAAAGGGAGCACTGATGAGCGAAGACTTGAAGGGCTCCACAAAATCATATAAGTGCATCCAGGCATGTCTTCTGACAGAAATGCCAGAACCCACTGCCCTGAGGTTCCTTCTGCTACATGCGAAATAAGCCACATGGATGAATTCAAAACAGATTGCAGGGTATCCAACTGAGTAGTCACAGATGACTGGACTTCTGCAGAAACGGATCCTGAGAGGGTATTTGAGAGTTTCTTAATCAAATCACTCTGTAACCTTGTAAAATATGCCAAATAATTAACGATCTTAAGACAAAGTTCACTGAAGCATAGACGCACTTCCCAAACCTGTTCATCACCCTAGAATCCCTATTAGGGTGAATGAACAGTGGAACTCTCTTTGGCAAGTTCTTTTTTGTTGGCTGCCACCATGACCATGCCAATGGGCACCCCTTTACCCCATAACGGCTTATCTGAAGCTGGTGCCATAATCATGTCCAGTCTCCTAGGTATGGGTTCAGCTGTGTCAGGTTCCTTTCATGCCCGCCAGGAGACTAACTCATTGGAGCACCTTCATTTAAGTCCATATCCTAAGTGACTCTTGAGGAGAGTCCACGTGCTTCCTCTTGCAATTTTTCTCCATTTGCTTCCTCAGTGGGATGCTCTGGGGTGGTACCGGAAGAAAGTGCAATACCCTGCTGGGAAGCATGAGGATCTCAGACCGGCAGTCCCTCTGGTAAAAGTGATAAGGCTCCAAGTGCAGAGACATCAAGGTAATAGGTTGAAGATCTGAGGGGGTTGGATCCATCTGTTTTGTCGGGGCAGAAAAAAACATTTTCATAACTTTGAAGGCTGATCACTCTGGTGAAAGAGAAGAACATGGCTCCAAAAAGACAAGCTTCTGGGCCACTGTCTTCCCCTTCTCCGAAAGCAATCTTCTCAAGGTAGAAACCAGAGGTGAGCCATGCAATACCGAAGCCCCAAGGTGCAGAGACACCTCTGACAACTTTGAAGTCGACTCCAACACCTTGGATCCAATAGGGAAGTTACTGCTCTGACAGCCCTCCGGATCCAACAGAACTAGAGCACTCAGAGTAAACTTCAGATCCGAAGATATTGCTATCTTCATAACTCAGCCAGACGGTGCCGGAATGCTTGGATCTAGGGACTCTGAAGCAGTTGAAGGAATCACAGGAGGAACTTGAAGTGGGAGTGTATATGAAGGATGGACCTTCTGACCGGAGGGGGTACGAGCCAGTAAGACACTTGTCTTACTCTGCACAGAGAGGATCTTCTGCACCACTCTCTCCACATCTTCTTCCACCAAACTTCTGGAAGAATAGAGGGGACCTAGATCGGTGACACTTCAAAAAGGGTGAGGGTACCCTTGAAGGCACCTGATCAATGGATGGTGAGTATCTATTCCTGAGAAGAAAAACAGGGCTCAAGGCAGACAGATCCGACAGCTTTTTTTTGGATTTGAGGTAGCTAGATCAATCAATTTTTTCTTTCTCAGATCCAAGGGTGAGGTTGGATCCAGCTTAGATCTTTTTCTGGGTGGCTTCAAAAGCAGGGTGGATGATGTAGATGTTTCAGAGATGAAGTTTTGCTTTTACTTTTGGGAGGTTGTTCTCCAGATACAGCCTCTCCAAAAGCAGAAGGTAGTAAGGCTTTTCAAAATAATCTTATTGTTTCTTTCTACAGGCACCCTAGAATTGAACCCACGGCAGATGAAACAATCTTCTTGAAGATGAAAAGGCCTAAGCTCCAATATCCTAGACCTGGTCATTACCAACATGGGAAATCAATGCTCCATACCTATGGTCACCCCCTCGTTAGTCAGGTCTGACCAAATAAGCTAATCACCCTTAACATCCACATCCCACCCCCACGTAAAGAAACCACCATAAAAAACTTCTCCAAAGCCAACTTCATGCTACTCAAGTCAGAAGTGACAAACTTCATGACACCCATGCAGACGGGAACTGAAAGTTCAACTGCTGAATCCTACACACTAAGGCAGTGTACGAGTACATCTACTCATGCATGAATCGTGCCATCCCAAATAGAACCAAAATGCTCTCATCCAAAAAAAGGAACCCAATCTGGTGGTCCCCTGCCATAAACAAACTTTACAACAAAAGGAAGAAACTTTTGCAGAAAAGAAGAAAATCCCAGGATGCAAAAAACTCCCTTACTAGCCTCAGTAAGAAACTGAGATGCCTCAAAATCCTCCAAAGCTAGTTACGAAAATAAAATTGCCAAAGATTCCAAAGACAACCACAAAGCATTCTATAACTATGTCAAGAATCTAAATGGCAATGCTCAGATCTGCTCTGAGCTAAAACAGAATGGCATTAAATATACTGATCCGAAGGATATTGCCAATACCCTGGCAGATCGATTCAGTGCCAACTTCACCCCCCTCTCACCCCCTAAATGGCCCATCTCAATACCGGAAGATTGCCAAATTCCTGTAATAATGGCCACACAGGTACAAAACGCACTCTATAAAGCCAAGAATACAGCATCCATGGGACCAGATGACATCCCGGGCTGTGTACTACATGAACTACAATATGAACTGGCACCGCACCTAAGTGTCATGTTTAATCATAGCCTCACCTCAGGTTTCATGCCCACTGAGTGGCGCAGAGCTACAGTTATCCCAATCCACAAGGGGGGATCCACCTTGGATCCCGGAAACTACTGTCCCATCAGTCTGACAAGCCTTATCTGCAAGGCCATGGAGCATATTATCATGGAACTTATAAACAAAGACATTGGCAACCTTCAAACACTGGACCCCACCCAGTTTGGGTTTGAACCTGATTGAGTTCTTTGAATCAGTCTCCAGAGCCATGGACAAGGGTAAGGTGGTCCACACAGCCTATCTAGACCTTGCCAAGGCCTTTGACATCATCCCCCACTCTGGAATCATAGATAAACTTACTAAGTTGGGCATTAATCCCTATGTCACCCAATGGTTTGCTAAATGGCTTACTGATAGAACCCACACTGTAAAAGTAGCCGACTCCAAATCCAGCTCCAGACAAGTGACAAGTGGAGTACCTCAGGGTTCAGTCCTGGGACCGCTCTTGTTTGGCATCTACTTCTCTGAAGTACAGGTCAACACTAAGGGACTCTGGCTAACAAAGTTTGTAGAGGACTGCAAACTGGGAGCCATTATTGAATCCCCAAATGATGTGGATATTCTACAAAAGGGCCTTACAGAAACAGATGCTTGGTGCCAGAGCCATGGGCTCAAGCTCACTGCCAAGAAATGTATTGTTATCCCCTTTGGGAAAAAACATGTATCCATGAATTACCATATAGGTGGCAGTACACTAAACACAGAAAGTGTGATAAGAGACTTAGGGACACAGGTGGACAGTGGTCTCACCTTGATAACCACATCCACAACAGTCAGGAAATCCTTCTATGTGGCACACCTCATCACGAAGGGCTTTTCATCCAGAAAAAAGGAGGTCATTGTCCCACTGTACTCATCCCTCATTAGACCCATTATAGAATACAACACCCCATTTGGTATGTACCTCTCAAGACATCTGCAACAACTGGAAAGGCGTCAGAAATACCTCACTAAAAGAATCACAGGCCTAAAGCAGATGCCCTCGCTGACCTTAAAAAACTCCAGCTATACTCTGTCGCATATCATCTACTCAGAGGCGACCTCTGCTTAACATACAAGGCCATGTCAAACCCAGAGCTGTTGGACATGCTACACTTAAAGAAATCCCAATCCCTCAGAGCTACACGCTCAGGGATCTAAACCTTGTCATCACAATAAACAAAACATGCTGGAGGGATAGGTTCCTGACCCAGAGACTCCCCAGACTCTGGAATAGATTGCCCATACATGTCAAGCAGAGTGCCTCTTTGGACCTCTTCAAGAGGAACCTTGATGATTGGATGGGAGAAAGGAAATTCACCCCAGGGATCACGTCAGTCGCCCTGCTAGACAGGGGTCCAGGAAAGTAAATAATGTGGGAAGAAATAGCCAGGGAATTGTTATGGCTAGGCTTGTATAGGCCCTAGGGCTGATAGCCTAGTACCAACCTATGAACTTATGAACCTATAAACACACAAAGTGTAAGCATCAGACAAAGGCAGTTTGTGCCCACACTTCACTCACTTTAAATCGAGCAGGGCCTTTTCCCACCATAACTACAACTGAGAAAAAAAAAACTATTTTAAGAAAGAACAGATTTTTTTTTTTTAGAACAGGAAGGAAGACGAAAAACTATTAGCAATGGTAATAAATGACTACACCAAGCATAGAGAGAAAAGGAAATACTAGCAATATTATTTAAAAAGAGTATGCACTGCCTGATAGATCAAGAGAAGGTAAGGGATATGAAGTATATAGAATGACACAGAAATTAGAAACTATTAAGATTTAGAATATACGACTTATCTGAAAAACGTTTGAGAGGTATGGTCAACCAAGTCTTCCGCAAAAAGTGGTAAATGAGATCTGAGGTAACTTGAGCTTGGTGCATTGTGGGTAAGGGAGAAGCTAGAGAGTTTTTTGATTGCCACAAGCAAAGCTTTAGTAATAGCAGAGTTGGATCTGAGGATCAGATCTGATCCCATCGGTTGAGGATGGAATGAAAATTGACAACATCAGATACTGAGTTAAAAAAAAAAACTATACAGCAAAAAGCAGTTCAAGCTCCGGCTTTGGAACAAGAGATGTCTACCAGTAATTTAGAGGAAAAAATAAATCAAATACATTCAGAGCTGACTAAAATAAATGAAACACTGCAGGAGCACATCAACTCAAAATAACAAAAGGCTAGAAAAATGGAAGAAGCTTTACATAGCTATTCAGATGAACTGATAAAATTGCAAAAGTCAAAGGTCAAAAATTGCCTTCTCCCCATGGTATCCTTTCTTTCAACAATTCTCACTTGCCTCTTCAAATGTATTCATAAGCCATGTCAAATCATTATGGCTACATCTTATGCATAAAGCTATGCTAAGCATAATTCCATTTTTCTTTCCATGTTTTGACACTGTAAACTGCTTCTTAAACTAAATGTTGTAGCATACTCGTGTGTGCGCACACACACATTATATATATATATATATATATATATATATATATATATATATATATATATATATATATATATATATATACACACACACACACACACACACATTTATTTTTAACAGACCCTTTCATCTGTAAATATATTTTGTTCATTTCTTGTGATCTTATTCATCCAGACTGCCAAATGGTTCACTCAGATCAGTGCACTATCTTGGTAAACAAATACATAAAGAAAGAAAAATTTCACCTGAGTATGAGATTTCTCAAGAAGAGTGGTTTCAAAAAATGGTAGTTAGACGACAGCACAAGCAAAGAAAACCTGACATTTTCTGCTGTACCAGAGAAACTGGAATGAGCAGAAAGTATTAATTTTATAAAAGCGCAAGTAAGCAACTAGACTAGTATTCCACAGCAGGATTTAATTGAAAGGGCACATCCAGTGTATGCCCCAATGTAGTCATGGGAAAGCAGTCAAGACATGTGTTAGTAAAGATACAATCATAGCAGCAGAAAAAGTTGATCCTGACAAAATTGTGGCAGAAGGGCAAAGCATTAAAAACTGGAGACAGTAGACTGTTTGCAGAAAATGATTATTCACTGTACATTAGGCAAAAGAAAAGCAAATGTATCCTAGCAATCAGGGAATTCTGAAAGGCAGGCGCGAGATTCAAGCTACTGTATCCAGCTCTATTTTGAATATTTTTTTCCCCGGAGGATCAAAGACATTTTTTATACAGAACAGGTTAAGGACAAAATGCAAAAGTTTCTCCAACAAAAAAGTGAGCCAACAAACAGAAGGGGACCCTGCTTCTCATTCTTCTGATAATAAAGCTCATAGAGGGACTTTTCCAGTGAAATCTTTCCCAATGTTCCAAAGGAAAATACTTGAGAGAGAGAAAAAAGTACAGGAGCTGACTAGAAGAATCTGGAATACCTTGGACTTTAACCAGTGTCTGGTTTTGGGAGATGGAGATGAGCAGGAAGACCAGCAATACTGAAATTAGTGAATAAATGTGACAATATAAAGCAATCACATTTGTGATATATGGCCTTAAAAAAAGTGGCTGAGAAAGATTGGACTTTTGCTGACTTTGATAAACTTGTGGGCGGACTGAAAAGCTTACACCCCACTAATGTTTACAAGGGCACTAAAAAAAAATAACTGTCAGGAAAATAATTTTTGTTCTTAACAGTATTTGTATAAAAAATTTCATGATATAAACTGCATTATACAATAAAGCAGGTTTGTGTAGTATGTAGTCAGGGATATCTAAAATGAAGGGGAGAGGATTTTTCAGTGACTGCTGCATGTGATAAAGATAGTAAAGTAAGCATGTATTTTTTATAATTAAGAAATGTAAGGATTACAATGTAAAAAGAAGAAAGGCTGGACAAAAGCATGGTTAAGTTAATATGCTGTAATCTTTGGCTTTTAGAGTGGGGGATGGGATGTAAAAGTGCACCGATTATAATGTAAGCAAAGCTGAGATGTTTTATCTTACTTTTGTATAGGTCACTGTTTTGATTAATGCCCTTTGCTTAATCTAAAAAAAAAATTGTGTGTAAACATTTGGGTTTGAAAAATAAGAAAACATGGTGAATAGAATGAGAAGGGCTGTGTCTTTGCAATGTAATAATATTAGCTTTTTTCTTTAGCAAATATAACTGTGCAGTGTGAGTTGAGAAGTCTGCAGCTAGCTGAAGGCAGTTGTACCTTATGTTTCCATGGAGACAAACTGATTACAGGTGCACACAAGTAATCTTGAGAGTATGAACATTGTTCTTTCGGCCTAAATAATTTGATACATTTAGTAGAACAGAGTACAATTACGTTGTAATTAAAGATGGTCAGTACACTTTTTCTAAAGGCTAAAATTTAATGTTTCCTGAAAGTATGCACACAATTTTTCACACTTGGAAGGGGAATACAGATAAGAAAATAACATACAGCAATCAGTGTAAGTGGGAGCACAGGCTGTAAAATGCCCTTTACCATAGACAGCCTTAATTTTAAGAAAGGTAATACCAGTGGGGGCAGCAGTTTCCATCAGGAGGGTTAAACTTAATTATCTGATGATGTACGTAGCATTGTGTGTTTAAGTTAATGGGTGTTCTGATGGTGTTTTTTATCAGGGTTTCCATTAAAACAAAAAGTCTTGAAAAATGTGACAAAGGTTCATATGGAGATGACAAGAACAGCATGAAAGATCAACCTGCCAAACATTAGTTTGTGCACCAAGACCAACAATGGAAATAAACATTTTAAAAAAGCTATTATATATAATAGGAGGGAATAATAACATCATAATGGCTGTGCTATCCATATTACTTTGCAACATAAAGGGCTCACAAGTATAGACAAAGGATAAGAGTACTGAATTATATTAACAAATGCAGAGTGCAAAAAGCAATGCTGCAGGAGACATATTCAGAAAGAAATGACCATGTGAATTTGATAAAGAATGGATTTCAGAATGGAAATTCAGCAGAATATCAGTGACAAAGGAAAAGGTGAGTAATTATACTAATTGCTAGAGGAGCTGCAATAGTAATAGAAGGGGGCAGAGATAATAATGGTTAATTTGTGGCAGTAACTTTCTACTGTCAAGAAGGAGGAGTACACTGGCGTGTATTTATACTCCATCTAAAACTGCTATTATTGAGTTTAAGAAATTTTTGGGATAAACAGTCAGCTATAAGTAAGGGATATTAATTTTAGGTGGGGACTGGAACTTGATTTGCAACAGTAAGGTTGTATCTGGGGAACCTAGAAGGGAAAATATAACAAAACGGGGAAGATTTATGAAGACATTTATGAAACTATTTGGCATGGAAGACAAAAATTCAGTAGCAGGAACTTTAAGATGATGTACATGTTATTCCCCAAGGTACAATAACAGTGCTAGACCAGACAGAAATTACAATTCATAGAACATGTGTTTTTAATTGAAAGCTTTGACTTGCATACAATAACTATTTTAGATCATGCACCCATAATATCCAAGATAAAGATGCAGGGCAATGACGTAAAAATGAGACACTGGTGCTTTCCCAATTACCTGTTAAAACAACAGGAATTTAAGGAATGAGTAGTGGAAATTATCTGAGAGTTATTAGGGAAGATAAGATATTTCATAAGAAGTTATAGCTAGTGAGTGGGATAAAATGAAAGTGGAGTTTGAAAATAGGGTAGAAATAAAAGAAAAAGAGATATGGATAAGAAGTAACAGATTATTTAGAGGGGGTGACCAAAGATAAAGTACTGCAGAATAAGGGGAATGTCAAAGAACAAGAGGAGGAACAACTGCAAACTGCTAAATAGAAAAAAAAAACGAGAGCATCTGGATAATATGCATGAGTTTAGAAAGCTTGCTGTTGAGCTACTTTTTTTTTTTTTTAATATAACTCCAGAGCACAAAAACTTTTAGCACAACTTAGGCAACGGAAAGTAGAAAGGATTGTTGCCAAACTTAGGGAGCCTATAACAAGAAAAATAACCAGAGATCCTGTACAGGTATTAGAAATTTTTCAAAAAAAAAAAAAAAAATGAAAATGTGTATAAAGCACAGAAATGTGGAAATCAATAAAGAGCACAAATGGAAATATTTATAAAAGACTTAAGTATACCAAGGTTAGAGGTTCAATAATTAAACACTTAAGACAGGAGATGATGAGATAAAAACAGTGACGTATAATCAATCTGCCGGAAATTCTCCAGGAACAGATGGTATTCCTGTGGAAGTTTGGAAGCAAGGAGGGAAGAAAGTGATAAAGCTCTGTAAGGTTTTGTTTAACAGTATTTTACAAGGAGAAAAAAACACAAACACAATGGAAGAAATCTGTAGTGACTAGAATACCTAAAGATGGTAAAGATCCAGCAGACTCTTCACATAGACCAGTTTCATTTTTAAATCATGATTATAAAGTGTTTACGTCTATAATAGCTAAAAGAATAGCAAAGATGTTGGTAAAATTGATAAATATGTATCAGTGTATATTTGTGGAGGGGAGGCAAACATTTTACAACATTAATAGAATGATGATGATTCAAGAAGGAAGCAGAATGTAAGAAAATACCACTGTTGTTGGTGGGTCTTTACGCAGAGAAAGCATTTGACAGTTAGCTGGGATTTTAAGAGTAGGGCAATGGAAGCATTTGAATTTCCTGATACAATAATAAGGCTAATTAGGAGGACATATGAAGGATCAGAGGCAAGAATTAAGTGGAAACGTTCCTCTAATAAGCTGTGACTGAATAGAGGAACCAGGCAGGGGTGTCTTCTTTCCCCTTTCTTATTCACTTTATATTTAGAGCCAGTGGCAAAATAAATAAATAAATAAAGGACTCAGAAATTCAGGGCTATAATTGATATGGTAATTTTAAAAAGTTGGCTTTATTTGCAGACAATATTATTGTGTAACTGATAAAACCAGAGAAGGTCATCTCAGTGTTGTTGAACACGATTCAGTTTAGAATCTTTTTGCTATATAAAATTACTGAAGACAAAATAAAGGCTATAGCTGTAAATTATGTACTCACATGAATTTGGTCAGTAATATCCATATTTATGGGGACATGATAAAATAAATTTTATTAATTTTACATTTGATGACCTGGTTTGTCCGACTGAGCTAAATAGCCTTTTTTTTAGTGGAGGCCTAGGGGGAAAAGCTCCACAGTTTTACAATTTTAGTGTTAACAGTGTCAGCGGGTTAACAATGTATACATAACAATGAAATACATTTTATCAGAAAAATAATAATGGAGAAAAAAAACGTAAGCATACAGAAGAGAAATTATTTGATACAAACATTTTCAATAAACAGTGAAGAGAGTTCATAGTGTATGCAGTTATTTCATGAGATATGTGACATTAGAAATGGAGGTAAGAGATGGAGAAGAAGAGTGATACTTTGAAGAAGTTTATGAGCTAAAAAGGTTTGAAATTTTGGTGATTGCGTATGAATTAATGCGCTAGATCACTGAGGATGAGTGCAGAGGTAGGACCAGTGAGTTTGGAGGTACTCTCTAGTGGCAGTTTTGAATTGATTTGGATATTTGAGGGACCTGATTTCTAGTGCCAATTTGTTCCATGATATGGTAGGATTATAGCTCTAGAGGTTGCAGCCAATTTTAGTCTTAGGTTTGTATATTTGTAGTAGGTTAAGGTCAGAATTAAATGAATTAAAAAGGCTTCTGTTATGGCAGCTAAGGATATGTGGGAAGAGACTACACAAAACATAATACAAAAACTGAGAAACTGGAATCTCTTGTTAATGGATACAGATAGAAAAATACAAGCAGCGAAAATATTTTTAGTCCCTTTAGTTTTATATACAGGGTCAGACGGATTCACTTTACATGCTCGACATTTTAAAATGTCGGAATTTCATATGGCCGAGACCATATAATCGAAGTTTTAAATGATTGAACATCTAAAACAAATACTACACAAAACATTTTTCTAGGAAGTTTTTTCAGGGGGGCAAGCTCCCCTGCACCCCCCCATCACCCCCCGCTATTTAAATATAACAACTCAGAGATTGTACTACAGCAAGATAAAGGGAATAATTTCCCATTCTACGCTGTATGGAGATCTCCGCTTAACACATTCGATGTTTTAAAACGTCTATCATATAGTCTCGGCCATATGACATTCGATGTTTTAAAACGTCGAGCATGTAAAGTGAATTCGGTCAGACATATTTATATCAACCAGGGGAGAAGTTATGGACAATAATTAATAGAGTTGAAGGAATTTGGGACAAGTGAGCTAAGATGATCCTTTCAACAGAATAAGGCAGTTTAGGATTATCCGATTTGAAGTGATATTTTAGAGCTACACAAGACTTGTATACATAACACAAGCAGAAAGTTATAATTCAAAGTGGAAAACTATGATTATGAAAACGTGAGAAATTCAAGAAATAAGGACAGAGTAGGATTTTGGATGCAGATCCCCAAGAACAGTAGCAGCCACATGGAATATTATATTCATAAAGTAACAAAGTATTTTAAGAACTAAGCAAACATGTGAATGAAGAAAGACGATTTTGCCAATACGGATGACTATAATTAGGCATACAGACAATAGCCCAGAGGAAGCTGAAATTTACTGAAGAAAACTGACAAAGGAACCAAGGTATTAGAAGCAAATAACTAGAGAGGGAAAGGTAATAGATGGGAAGAGGCCAAGAAGGCATCTGGACTGCAGGCTAGAGACTGCCTTCCATACCAGGGATTAATAACGCAGTACAGGCAAAAAGAAAGGGATAGGGAATCCTAAATAAAGACTGATGTTAAAAAAGAATAATCAGTACAGCATATAAAATTATGCACCATAACTATAGGAATTAATTAGAGGAAGTTGGAAAAGAATGGGAAGAGAAACTGGATAAGCAATTTACAAGGGAACAATGGGAGGACATAAGTATGTCTCTCAATTATAGAATATTTAGAGTTTTTGCTTGGAAGTGTTTTAATGGGTATTTTATATCCCAAGCAAACTTCAAAGCATTTTTCCTCAGGTAGATGGCAAATGTTGGAGGTGTAAATGGGGAAGAAAAAAAGTAACTGGTAACATATGTTTTGGGAGTGCAATGAGCTGGCAGACTTCAGACATTCTGTATAGAGTACTCTATCAGAAATACTGGCTAAGCAAATGGTTGTAACTAAGGAAATTATTCTTTTGAACTGGGATACAGGATCTGAATTGCCTAGACACAGTAAGGCCTTGTTAGCTATAATTCTGATGGCTGCCAAAAAACAATTACTAGAAAATGGAAATCAAAGTGTAAACCAACTGTATTTCAAGTACTGAATACTGTTAACAGAAATAAAAGAAATGGAAGTGGGATCTTTAGAAAAGTTTGGGGGTAAATTACATAGAAATAAAAGTAAACTGTGGGAACAAAACATCCAGTATAATGTGCTGGAGGAGGAGTGAGGTTTAAGGGAAGGCAGGAATTGAACAATTTAGGTAATGTTGGACTGATGGTAGTTATACAAAGGAACATATGGTATATATAATGTATGTAACAGGGAACTAGTTAAAATGTTTTATTTTATTTAAATGTGTGTTTGCCTATGTCTTAAATGATAATTTAATAAAATTGTTAAAAATTAACTGTACAGAATAATTTTTATTTGTTCAAGACTCTTGAAATTATGTAATAACGTCTCCTTAATTACAGACTCCCTATCTTTCTTAACCTTTCACATTCCAAAAAAAATATTTTCACATTCCCCCATTTATATAAATAACAGTTTTCTTCACTTGCTTTTTCTTTCCTTTCTCCTTTTAAATCCAAACTTATTTATAGTTTCCATAAAAAAATCGTACCATACTGCAATTGCTATATACATATTAATTTTCTTTCCCTTATGGCATTAATACCATTTCATTTAGATTTTCCCATTGATTAGTGAAAAACAAAATTCCCCTCATTATACTCAAATACCACCTTTTCTTTTTTGTAATATTTTCATAGAACTCTTATAATCAGCTTTATTCAAAGTAGATTTCCCATTTTTAATGCAAGCTCCAGTTACTCTTTTCCACAGGAACTTAATCTCTCCACATAAACTACTATTTTTAGAACGCTCTCAATTCCATCCATTCAAAATTTTTTTACATTTTTCTGCCAAATGTCTAAATCCATATACACTTTATAGCTTAACATCATCCTTACTGGGCAGTGAATTTTCATTTACATGTTTAAGTGCAGCATGCAACTCACTCAGTATTACCTCCCTCTATAAATGTTTCATGATGACTTTTAAGAAATTCTTAAAGGAGTACCGCACCCACAGACTCAAAAAAAATGTTTAAAACATCATGGCATGATGTTTCCTACACTTTAACAGCACTCTGGGATTATTTACAGGATTTTAAATATTTTTATATGTAATTCCACACTCTGACCACCTGGAGGCTGGCATATTGACGTGGTTTGGATAAATCAGGTTGCCATCCAGTATCCCAGAAATCATTGTTTGGCACAAAAATGTTACACCATGCAGGCCTCCGTTTGCCTAAAGTTCCTGTCATTTCATAGATGTTGCATGCGTACAAAGTACTGAGTAAAACAGAACAGTGTAAGTAACATTCCCGACTGCTGGATGACTACTTAAACAGAAACAGTGCAAATGCCACAGAACATACTCAAAGTGCTGTTTACTGCTGTCTTTTTTTCTAATTTAGTTTAAATGGCACTAATTTGTGAGACAATGAATTCCAGTCCATTTACTTCTCCCCTCCCCCATAACACTTAGCTTCCCTAACTGTCAAAGTCCTGAGGGTAATTTGACCTGGTAATTCCATTGATTAGCAGATCTCAACAGGGTGCTTGACTCATGTAATTTAATCTTTGCTCTAGCATTTCCTTTGTTAGATGGGGCATTTTTTTGCTGCACTATAGCCATGGCCTTACTTGACTGCAATCACATCCGGTAAGGTCTTGCACCAAGGAGCTAAAGAATAAAACATTTATACTATTAACCAGTTTAGATCTTTATTAATTTAAGTGTTAAGGTACCACTTCATGCTTCCACCTTGTTAAAAATTGAGATTTACATGTGCAAAGTGTGTTGGTATGCAGTGTTTGCCTTCATATGTTTTTACACCACTGGTTGGTTTGCAAAAAAAAACCTTTTGCAGTGTCCCTGAATTTGTCTTTGTACATACAAACCACATTGTTATATTTTCCCCTTCCTTTTTCTTGTGTCCAGAAGTCACTTATAACAAAGTAAATTTTTTATTGATTTTTTTTTTAAATAAAGGACATCAAGGTTAACTTACCTTGAATTAGATATTGGATGCCACTGTAAGGAATCACTGTTGAAATATTTGTGCATGGACAAAATCCCTTACTAAATCTATTTGCCAGCCTACAGTTCAATTGGTGCAATGGCTTTAATATACTGGTGTGTTTGCTCATGCCTTCCAAATATCTCCACCATTACATACCACTTTTGCAGTGTAGTAACCACCCGACATGCCCATACACCTTTAGCCATCAATATGCAGCTACTCCTGTTCATGTGAGTATGTGAATTCACTTTCAGACTTAAGGTGTGGAAGCTGCACTGAATAATTCTAGGTACTTGTTCAGGTTTCACACGGTGCTTGCTTAGAGCTACTCTCATGTTAAGCCACTATGAATATGTTGCACTGCCACCTCTGATACCAGGGTAATGTTTTAATCTTTCTATTCCCTCACTGCACACTAGCAGTATCTGGTGTAAATACAACAGAGAAGTATGCAAGCGATACACCACCTAAGCATCATTTGCCATGCAGAATGTACAAGTATGCATACCAAATTTCTGTTTTTCCAAACATCGGTGTTACTACACTACTACTGAATAAAATGAACAGCACTCAGGCTGGGAGAAGGACAAGGGAGCCATGACATCACAGAATGGGTGAGTCTTATTTTAGTTAGAATCAGATGATGGCTGTGGTGATGTCACTTTGGGGGAGGGAACTGATTAAAAAAAAAAAGTACCTGCACTGCCTGGCCTCGATGATGTCAGTAATTGAGCGACTCCAGCAAGCTTTATTCAAACGTGAGTGAATCATTTTGTAAGTGAAACCATCACAGTATGTGAAGGTAGGCTTCTGTTACAGAAGTAAGGGGAATTAGAAAAATTGTAAATGCTTTATTGTTGTTGCTTTACAGAGGACAATGCAAATAGGGAGGAAAAGGGCCGTGAAGTTGAGGAATACATTAGAGAAACCTGTTGTACTCCTTTAAGATTACACAAACGTACTCTCTTTCTTTGGGTTATTATACATTTCTTCAAAGTGATCAACCACAATTTTCACAATCTGCTCTTGCTTCTGTTTTATTTTGCCTTCTTTACCTCTTAATTCCCTTATTACTTCCTAAAATATTACTTTATTTTTTGCCAGAAAAGGCAACACTTCCTCTTTTTCTAATTGCAGACAATATTGCTGTTTGTTGGCATAATGGTTAAGGTCTTTACCTCACAGATACAAGTAACAGGGTTTGATTCTGACCTCTGGTTATTGGCTTGTCTTGTAATAGTCTGCAGACTGATGACCTCATATTTATAAGATCTTCACCTCATAAACATGAAGCACATGGTTTGATTCTGACCTCGGTTTATTAGCTATGTTTAAAATGGCCCTTTATGGCAGATAGCCTAGTATTTACCTAAAATGAGGGTGGGTTTGACATAATGGTTAAGGTCTTCATAGATACAAAACCACAAAACGTTTTTTTCACCTTGTTCCTTTCATCATATAAATTCTCTATCAAAATATTGAACATTTTTCTCCAAAGATATTTCCAATATCCTAAACCAATTTATTATACTCACTCTTCTCTATCTTCACTTCTTCAAATTCTAGTTGTAAATACACATTTTTATATTTTTCTTTAAAAAAAAAAAAAAAAAACAGCAAAATTCAGCATTTTATCCAAGAGGAACAGTCAAACATTGCACATTTTTATAGAGCTCCTATTTTTGTCAATATCTGCTCTCTCTCTGGTCATATAACTTAACCTCGTCATTCCCTTCTTTTATCTACATACATTTGCTCTAACTCTGTTTTTCATTGTGATTCTTCCAGCATGTTAACTCTAATTTCTTTTTATATATAATGTATGCATATATTGTGCTTTTTCACTCACTCTATATATCATCATTCTCTTTCGGCTTTTCCCGTTAGGGGTCGCCACAGCGGATCATCTCTTTCCATTTCTTCCTATCCTCTGCATCTTGCTCTGTCACACCAACCGCCTGCATGTCCTCTCTCACCACGTCCATAAACCTTATCTTAGGCCTTCCTCTATTCCTCTTACCTGGCAGCTCCATCCTTAGCATCTTTTTCCCAATATACCCATCATCCCTCCTCAGCACATGTCCAAACCAACGCAATCTCGTCTCTCTTGCTTTGTCTCCAAACTGTCCAACATGAGCTGACCCTCTAATATACCGATTCCTAATCCTATCCATCCTAGTCACACCGATTGCAAATCTTAACATCTTTAACTCTGCCACATCCAGCTCTGACTCCTGCCTTTTGTCAATGCCACTGTCTCCAACCCATATAACATTGCTGGTCTCACTACACTCTTGTAGACCTTCCCTTTCACTCTTACGGATACCAGTCTGTCACAAATCACTCCTGACACTCTTCTCCACCCATTCCACCCTGCCTGTACTCTCTTCTTCACCTCTCTTCCACATTCACCATTACTCTGAACTGTTGATCCCAAGTACTTAAACTCGTCCACCTTTACCAACTCTACTCCCTGCATCCTCACCATTCCTCTACCCTCCCTCTCATTTACACACATATATTCTGTCTTAGCCCTGCTGACCCTCATTCCTCTGCTCTCTAGAGCATATCTCCACCTCTCCAGAGTCTCCTCAACCTGATTCCTACTCTCACTACAGATCACAATGTCATCTGCAAACATCATAGTCCACGGGGCCTCCTGTCTGATCTCATCTGTCAACCTGTCCATCACCACTGCAAATAAGAAAGGACTCAGAGCTGATCCTTGATGTAATCCCACCTCCACCTTAAACGGATCTGTCACTCCCACTGCAGTCCTCACCACTGTCACACTACCCTCGTACATATCCTGTACCACTCTTACGTACTTCTCTGCCACTCCCGACTTCCTCATACAATACCACAACTCTTCTCTAGGCACCCTGTCATATGCTTTCTCCAAGTCTACAAAGACACAATGCAACTCCTTCTGACCTTCTCTGTATTTCTCCATCAACAGTCTCAGAGCAAACATTGCATCTGTAGTGCTCTTTCCTGGCATGAAACCATACTGCTGATCACTAATCATCACCTCCCTTCTTAACCTTGCTTCCACTACTCTTTCCCATAACTTCAAGCTGTGACTAATCAGTTTTATCCCTCTGTAGTTACTGCAGCTCTGCACATCACCCTTATTCTTAAAGATAGGTACCAAAACACTTTTTCTCCACTCCTCAGGCATCCTCTGACTTTCCAAAATTTCATTAAACAATCTAGTTAGAAATTCCACTGCCATTTCTCCTAAGCACCTCCATGCTTCCATTGGTATGTCATCTGGGCCAACAGCCTTTCCATTCTTCATCCTCTTCATAGCTGCCCTTACTTCCTCCTTGCTAATCTGTTTCACTTCCTGATTCACTATCCCCACATCATCCAACCTTCTCTCTCTCTCATTCTCTTCATTCATCAGCCTCTCAAAATACTCTTTCCATCTACTCAACACACTCTCCTCTCTTGTGAGTACCTTTCCCTCACTATCCTTTATCACCCTTACATGCTGCACATCTTTCCCAGCTCTGTCCCTCTGTCTAGCTAATCGGTACAGGTCCTTTTCTCCCTCTTTAGTGTCCAATCTCTCGTACAACTCTCCATATGCCCTATCCTTAGCTTTCGCCACCTCTCTCTTTGCCATGTCACTCACTCTATATATAATGTCATTTATTTATCGCCTTTATTCCCACAGGCTAACTATGCTATTCACTTTGTATATACTACATGTAGATACTGCATTTTGTTATTTATTATGTCATGCAAATTGTTTATAACTATTGTGTTTTCCTCAGGCTGAGACAGATGTAGGTCCAGTGGGATCAGTGCTCCACCCCAATTAACCATAAAATATCTCAACTTTAACATTTTCCTGCAACAGTTTTATACCTTTTCCCTTTCTAGGTACTGTTCTAGCCTCACAAATCTCCATTCAAATTGCCAAATGATCGATCTAAAAAACTGTAATAATGTGCCTTATTTACTCTTGGATAATAATTTCTTCAACATTTTCTCTCTAAATTAAATTTCCTTTCTTTACCAAAAAGATAATTTTCCCCACTGTAATAACCCCACTTTTAATGTTCCTAATAATCCCATGTCCTCTCCCATGTATATTACAATTACAGTTTCCCATAAGTAGAACATTTAAACTTATCATATACAGCTTAATTTCCTCACACTGCTCCCTGTTAACCTGGAAACTTCTTTTTCCCATCTTATATCCACTACCATAATTCTTCCTGCCTGGACACTAAAGTGATCTAATACACTTCTTATTTCTTACATTTAAAAAAAATACTCTAGAACATGTATCCTGCCCTACACTTCAAAAAAATAAAAAGATACTAGAGTTATTAATGAATAAATCTACTGTATTAGCATCTATTTACACTGATGTAACAGACATGCTGCTAGTGTCATTAATACAGTTCATGTTTAAGCAAATCAGTCTTACATTTTTCTTTTCCTTTCTTTTTATTTTTTCTTTAACTCCTCCCCCACTGAGCTCCTTTACACTTTTTTTCTCACTTTCTTCATCTTGACTGTGCTACTTCTTTCAATATATTTTGTGTTATTTACTTTCTCATCTTGTATCTCAATATACATAATTTCCTCCATTCCTTGAAATAACTTACAGTGGATATGAAAAGTTTACACACCTCTGTTAAAATGCCAGGGTTTTGTGATATAAAAAATGAGACCACAATAAATTGTTTCAAAGCTTTTCCCACCTTTAATGTGACCTATAACCTGTACAATTTAATTAAAAAACAAACAAATGTGTTAGGGGAAAAATATAAATAAAAAATGTTCAATAAGCTGGTTGCACAAGTGTGCACACCCTTAAACTAATATTTTGTTGAAGCACCTTTTGATTTAATTACAGCATTCAGTCTTCTTGGGTACACACCTGCCATCAATTAAAGAGACTCTTGCAAGATAGAAGCCTTTTCTTACACAGAAAAACATCCAGACCCAGCTAAAATCTGCAAAACAATACATCAAGTCTCCCAAAAGCACATGGGAAAACGTGTTATGGTCTGATGAGACCAAGGTTGAACTTTTTGGCCACAATTCCAAAAGGTACGTTTGGCTCAAAAAACACTTCGCATTACCAAAAGAACACCATCTACACTGTGAAGCATAGTGGGAATATCATGCTTTGGGGTTGCTTTTCTTTAGCTGGAACTGGGGCTTTAGTCAAGGTGGAGGGAATTATGAACAGTTCCAAATACCAGTCACTTTTGGCCAAAAACCTTCAGGTGTCTGCTAGAAAGCTAAAGACGAAGAGGAATTTAATTTTTCAACATGACAATGACCCCAAAAATACATCCAAACAAACAGAAGAATGGCTTCACCAGAAGAAAATTAAAGTTTTGGAATGGCCCAGCCAGAGCCCAGACTTAAATCCAATAGAAAATATGGGGGGGGGGTGACCTGAAGAGGGCTGTGCACAAGAGATGCCCTCACAATCTGACAGATTTGGAGTGCTTTTGCAAGGAAGAGTGGGCAAATATCGCCAAGTCAAGATGTGCCATGCTGATGGACTCCTACCCAAGAAGACTGAATGCTGTAATTAAATCAAAAGGTGCTTCAATAAAGTATTAGTTTAAGGGTGTGCACACTTATGCAAGCAGCTTATTGTACATTTTTTTATTCTTCTCCCCTAACAGATTTGTTTGTTTTTCAATTCAACTGAATTAAACAACCAAGGGGAATGTAAGACTCCAAAAGGTGAACTAAATGATCTCCAATGTCCAGTCATTACAAGAGGGAAGACTTGCTATGTCAGCAATATGACAGGGGGCGGGAGGGTGGGAAGGTTTAACCAGATGAAGACAGACAACATGATCTGTTGTTATGGTGAGTACATAAACTTTCATATCGGACTCTGTCCTTTCCATCTGGCTACAACCTGTGGGACAATGTGTGTGTGTGTGTGTGTGTGTGTGTGTCTTTTGGCTTTTCGCGGTTAGGGGTCACCACAGCGGAACTCCAGTCCGCTAATGATTGGCAGTAGATTTTTGCGTGCCAAGTTGCCAGCCCTGAAGCACAACCTTCAACGAAGGTATGCCCATTCACGCATGTCGCCTTCTGCAACACACTACAGCTAAAGGAATCCCTGACTCTAGACTGAATGCCCAGTTTACCTACCAAGTGGCAGGAGCACAGATACTATCCATTGGTAGCCTAGAAAGGAAAGCTGTAGAAATAGCGACAGGTCCTGTTGAATTCATTAGGTTTGTGTAGAACAGTCTTGCCATTTGCAAACAAAATACAAAATACAATCTGACAGTCACTTGCATAAAGTTACTTTAGATACAGGGCAACCCAGCCTGGATTTTGAAAAGGAGAAAGACAATGGACGCGATTTCCTGAAAGACTTGGTACAGACAAGATATAATCTTAATTGCCTATGTATTTCCAGACAATGTAACAGATATTTGCCTTTGTCTGAAAAACTGCGAAAAAACACAGGAAGTTGAATGGAACTGTTAAGGTTATTCTCAGAAGCTACCTTAGGCAGAAAATAAGGGGTTGTATAATGAGAACCCCTGTCTTTATGGAACACCAACTAAAGGAGGAGAAGAATCAAAAGCTTTGTCTGACACCCTTCTTGTGGAGGTTAATTGCCACCAAAAACAAAGTTTCCCCAAGAGAAAAGCTTCAAATCCAAAGAGGCTGAAGGTTCAAATGTTGGGCCAACTAAAACCTGCAGAACGAAAGGCAGATCCCAGCGAGGGACCGGATTCCGTACTGGGGACGAACTAGAAAAGTACCTTTGAGAAAAGCCTTGGAGATCTTAACAGAAGCCAAAGGCATACTATCCCTACTAATGTGAAAGTTAGAAACTGCCACTAATTGCATTCGACAGTAGAAAAGCTAGAACCAGAACTAAACAACTTGACCAGAAAATCCAAAGTTGACTCCAAAAGGGCAGAGAAATGGTCGAATCCCCAAGCTTCCACCCACAGAAAAATCCTTTTGCACCTACTGGCACATGCTTTTCTAGTGGACATCTTCCGAGAACAGGACAATATATGAACAACCACCGGTAAAAGCTTGGGATTTCTGGCCATTAAGGGAACTGGAGAAATCATGCAGTTAACTTGAGGGACTGAAGATTGGGGAGATCCACACTTGCTGGTGGAGAAATGAGATCCAGAATGGGATCTAGTACCCAAGGAGAGTATCTCAGAAGAGGCCAAAGGAAGGGAAACCACATCAGATGAGGCCAAAAGCAGGCAATGTGGATCACCGTAGCTCTTGCAGTGGGCTGCTTTCTGTAGCAACTTTACCAAAGGAACTGGGGGATAAGCATAAAGAAGTCCCGGGGAAAAGCAAGCACCAGAGTGCCCCTGTGTGACTTACCTGGAGGGGGGAGCAATGGCATAATAGCTGCTGCACTTGGTGTTTGACAGGGAGGCAAACAGGTTGCAACACAGAGTGCCCCAATGCCAAAAAATCTGAGCTGCCACTGTTGGATTTAAGGACCACTTGTGAGACAACAAAGTGCTATTGCTGAGCCTGTTGGCCAGAGTGTTGGACTTCCCCGAGAAAACTGCTGAAAGGAAATCACCCACTGCCAAACTCTCACGGCCTCCTGACAAAGAGGTTAAGAATGTCTTCTCCCCTGTTTGAGATACCAGATGTCTGACGTATTGTCTGCCTGTACTGCAATCACACAGCGTATTGAAAAGCCTGCAATGCAAGGAGGACCACTCATCTCCAGAACACTGATGTGAAGGTGGGGCTCTGTGGAAGACCAGGACCCTTGAACCATCCTCCTTTCTAAATGCCTCCCAGCCCTAGAGGGAGGCATCCGTGGTGACCGTGGCCAAGGGAGAAGGTTACAAATGGTCTCCCTTTGGTTACCAAGGAAGACTGTAACCACCAGTGAATTTGCTCATGACACTTATTAACCATATAGGGAAATTCAAAGGATAAGTTAGACAGGACCACTGAACAGCCAGACTCTGTTGTAGAGCCCTCAAGCGATATCGGTCTAAAGGAACCAGCTGTATCAATGCTGCCATATGACCCAGAAGCTTCATAAGTGCATGTGCAGGTGGTTTAAAAGTTGCAAGCACTGGCAGGGCCTAAGCCCAAAGGCAGAAAAATCTGGAGCTTGGAAATTTGATGGATCATGTATAAACGACATCCTATGAACTCTAGAACTTATACAGACTGAAGGCTCCATTTCAGAATGTTGACTGTAATTTCCAAGTTGTCGCACAGTTGGAGGAAGAAGTCTCTGGCCAAGATCAATGATGGCTTTGTGAGAGCAGTGAGGAGCCAATCATCCAAGTATGGAAAGATCTGAAATCCCTGCAGCCAGAGCCAGGCTTTGACCACTACCATACACTTGGTAAGCACCCAGGGGGGCTGGCTGTGGTGAGATCATAATGCAGGGCCCTGAACTGGTAATGACTGGTCCCCAGCAGGAAGCAAAGAAACCTCCGGGAATCCGGGTCTATCTTGATGTGAAGGTAAGCATCCTTGAGGTCTATCATTCAGAACTTGGTCTTTTTGATGAACTGGTTCAGCTTGCTTAAATCCAAAATTGGTCTGAGGTCCTTTGTTTTCTTTGGAACTAAAAAGAACCTGGAATAGACCCTGGATCTTATCTGGTCTGGTGGGACTGTCTGAATGACTTGATTCATGAGCAGCTTTTGAATCACTGACGCTGCGTTAAAGTCTCTGATGGGGTGGAACATCTGGGAGATCTGCGTGACAGTTGGGAACTTCTAAAACGGGAATGTAATAACCTCTGGGTATGACTCTCAGCACCCAGGTATCTGAGGTGATGGCGTCCAAAGCTTTTGGGTGGACAGCTAGATGACCCCCCCTCCAACTGACTCCAGAGCAAGTCAGCCAGAAAACTCTTCAGGATCGCTGAAATGGCCCACCAGAAAAGGTCCCACAAAAGCCTCAGTTTTGCAGACTGCCTCTGCTTTGCAGACAGTGTCAGTTATGCTTATCCCCGCCCTTGGGATGAATGCTTTAGGGGATCGTCCTGGGAAGAGAACTGCGAATTTCTGAAAAAGAGATATTTATGCCCCTCTTTTGATTCCTAGAAAAGGTCCACAGGTAGAAAAGCGTACTCCCATGTCAGACAGAATCTTCCAGTCTTGTTCATTCCTGTCAGAATGTCCTTAACCTTGGGTCCAACAAGGAGGACCCTTCAAAAGGGGCGCTGATAATGATCATTTTGAAACCATCCACGAAGTTACACAAACACATCCAGCAGTGGCGCCACATAGGAATCCCACAGCCTGACCCTCGAGATGCTCCATCAGTGGAAACCAACGTGGTTAACTGAGTCTACAGGTTTTCCAAGTATCTGGAGACTGCTGTGTTTAGAGGGGACTTGACACTTCAGACACTAGGTCCCATTGAAGCCTTGTCATACGAGATAATAGTCAAGTGATCTTAATACAAAAATGGATGAGGCATAGGAATGTTTCCCTAGCTGATCCACTGCCCAAGACTCCCCGTTTGGGGGGGGGGGTGAATTGAGGAGCTCTCCTCTGAAATCTACTTCTTGGTGGCTGTCACCACAATGGCATTGATGGCTGGACCCTTACTGCAACAAGGCCTGTCTTTTGAAGGGGTTGAGAATCTTATCCGGCTTTCTGGGAATGGGCTCCACTGTTTCAGGTTCCTTCCATGCCTTCCAGAATATCAGGTCTATAATGGCATCTGGAAAGGGGTGGCACATAAGGTGTGGATGGGCCTATACCAAATGACTCCAGCAATACTGTCTCCTTCAGACAGGGAGCTTCAATGGTCCAGGTTATGCACTGGTGAAGTAGCTCCAATAAAATTGCCGAAAGAGGCGTCATTGTGGGGGGACTTAGGGAACCCTCTCTTTTCTTGAGGTCAGTGTTCTCAGTGAGAGACTCCTGCAGGGAATCCAAGTGTTTACTCTTGCACTTGCTCCTCCCTGAAACCTCCCGCTCTAACAAAGCCATGTGTGTGTGTGTGTGTGGGGGGGGGGGGGGGTTGGGAAGACCAGATACAGAATCTCTTCCATTTACTGGTGTAAAGTTTTCTCGTGGAAGGCTTGTGGGCTGCAACCACAATTTTTTGAACTGGAGAGTAAAGCCTGGGATTTCCAGCCATCATTGGAAGTGGAGAAGCCAGGCAGTTAACTTCAGGTTCAGGAAATCTGGATGGGAGTGCCCTGAGAGATGGGACAACAGATCTGGAGAGGTATCCAGAGTCCACGGCGGGCAGACCAGATGAGACCAAAGGAAGGGAAAACAGACTTGACGGGGCCAAAAGGAGGCAATGAATATGACTTGTCTCTTCAATCTCTGCTTTCTGAAGACTTGGGAATGAGCAGAAAGGGAGGGAAGGCATAAAGCAGACCAGGGGGGGGGGAGCAAGCATGGACTAGAGCTTCTCTTGGTAATTGTCCCTGCAGAGGGATCTGGGCAAAAAACTCGCTGCACTTGGTGTTGTAGGGAGATGCAGACAGGTCACAGCAAGGTTGACCCCATTTCTGGGAGATCAGATTTGGCACTGCAGGGATTTGAGACCACTCATGAGGCATCAGAATGGTTCTGTTGAACCTGTCTGCTAGAACATTTGACTTCTCAGGAATGTACATTGCTATGAGAAAGTGATCTGAAGAGATCGGCCACTGCCACAACCTCAGGTCTTCTCGACACAAGGGATAAGACCTATTCCCCCCTACTTGTTGATGTATCACACTACTGACATGTTGTCTTTCTGAATCACAATAGCTCCAGTGGGGAGAGAGAACTGGAGGCCTTGCAGTGAGAGAAGCACTGCTCTCATCTACAGAAGATTTATATTCAAATTGGTCTTTAGTGGGGACCATGTGCCTTGAACTGTCTGTCCCAGATAGTGCCCCCCCCGATCTGGGAAGCATCCGTGGTCACAGTGGCCGAGGGGAGAAGAAGAACGAAAGGCTTCCATGGATTTGGTCGTCCAATTGCATTCACCAGATGAGAGACTGTTTGCATGCCCGGGAAATCCTGATATGGTGGTTCAGAGAAGTGACCACTGTATGGCTAGGTTCCAGTGAAGCACTCATGTGCAGGTGAGTTAAAGGTACGAGGGTGATCGTCGCCACCATGGACCGCAAGGCGCAAAAACAAGACTGGCTTAAGGTGGAGTGCCCATAATTTGTCTGATATGGGATTTCAGACTGGAGACTCTTTCAGGAATAAGAGCAGCTAGGTACCGAGGGGGCATCCAAGTGAGCTCCAATAAAGTCTATAACCTAGACAGGAATCAGATGAGATTTGCTTAGACTGATAGACATGCCCAAGGTTGAGGCTAGATGTAGCAGGTATTCTCTGGCTTGAAGAAGTCGATGACTAGTGGGAGCAGTTAGGAGCCAATTGATGAAGTAAGGAAACACCTGGAATCTTTGCAGCCTCAGGTGAGCTGCTACCACTGACATGCATTTGCTGAACACCCTTTGGGGTTGTGGTGAGACCAAAGGGCAGTGCTCATATTTGATAGTGATTGGTTCCCAGCCTGAAGCAGAGGTACCTTCTGGAGTGCCTGTTCACTTTGAAGTGATAGTAGGCGTCCTGAAGGTACATACAGCACATCCAATTGTCTTTCTGCAGGAAGGGCAGAATGGACTGTAGCATGGCCATTCAGAATTTTGAGTTGGAAATAGACTTGTAGAGGAGTGTGAGATCCAGAATGGGTCTGAGGTCTCCCTGTCTTTTTGGGCACTAAAAAGAATCTTGAATAAAAGCCGGATCCAATCTGGTCTGGGGGGACACTTTGAATGACTCTCTTTGAGAGCAGTTTTGCAATCTCTGACATTGCAGCCTCCCGCTGATTGGGTGGGACATTGGAGAGGATTTTCCTTGGGGAAGGTGTTTGGAAAAAGGGTATAGAATAGCCTCTGGATATGATCTTTAACAGCTAATGATCTTTTGTGATGGCTTTCCAGGCTATTGTGTGTAGAGATAAATGTCCCCTGACTGCCTCCAGAGTAGAGCAGTTGGGCAATCCTTCAGGATCGTTAACTGGGTCTGTTCGAGAAAGAATTTCGAGACTCCTGATTCAACAGACCCCTTCTGCCATGATGGCAGCATCTGTTGTTATAACAGTTCCCCCTCTGCCTCTAGGAGAAAGGTCCCCTGGTAAATCCTGGAAAGAAGCCTGCAACTTATGGAACTGCAACTTCTTACCTCCATGCTGGTTCCTAGAAAATGACCGTTGTGGGGTACAGAAGCATATCCTGATGGCAACAAGGTCTTTCTGTCCTTTTCACTTTTGGAGAGTGTGTCTTTAACCATCAGACCAAAAAGCGTCGAGCCATCAAAAGGAGCATTGACAAAAGACACTTTATAGAGTTCCAGGAAATCACAGCTGCATCCAGGCATGGCGTCTCACTGAAATGCCTAATCCGGCCGCTCATGAGGTGCACTCTGCTGCACGCGAGATTAACTTCATGGATGTGTTGGGAATAGACTTGAGGGTGGCCATTTTTGAAGAATAGGATTTCTGATCCTCGGCAGACATGGACCCCAGGACCAAGCTAGAGAGTTCATTAACCAAGTCCCTCTGTAGCCTGCTTATGTGTGCCAGGTAGTTCAGCTCTGGCAAAGCAAAGGTTGCTGAAGCGTAAAACTGCTTTCCAAACCTGTCCAAAGCCCCAGACTCCCTGTTAGGGGGATGGACAGTGGAACTCTGTTGGGCTCGCTCTTTCTTGGTGGCAGCTGCAACCACCATGGCATCGACTGGGATCCCTTTAGTCCAATGTGGCCTGTCAGAAGGAGCACTAAGGATCTTTTCGGGCAGCTTAGGAATCGGTTCCACTGTGTTCAGTTCCTTCCACACCCTATGGGACACAAGGTCGATAAGAGGATCCGCAGGGGGGACAACCAAGAAGTAGATGGGCCTGACCTATAGGCTTCCAGAAACACTGATTCCTCTCGATTAGGGCTTTTGGAAGACCAACCACCTTTCTGGCAAAGAATTTCCATGATGTCTCCAAAAGAGACATCTTTGAGTGGAGATCCAGGGGACCGTTCTCCTTCATCAAGATCTGTGTCCTCATTGAGGGATTCCAAAAGGGAATCCAGGTGTTTCCTTTTACATGTATGCTTCTGAGGGACCTCTTCTGTGGGGTGTTCTGAAGAGGTATCGGAAGACTCAAAGGGTTCCACATGGGAAACATACTGGACATCCTGCTGGGCAGGCTTTCTCGGAGGGGACAGGGTAGATGTTTCAGGCACAGAAGCAGTTAAGGAGGGACCAGAGTCTGAAGCAGGTAGAGCCATGGCTCTTCTGGGTGCAGAGAGGACCCTCTCCACCACCTCAAAAGCCAAGGGAGATCAGGACACCCCAGGCAAGCTTGCTGGAACCGAAGCTGTCGATAGGAAAGCTCTGGAGGCTCTAGCCACACCCAGATCTAAGTGGGGAATTGGAGCAGAGCTGACAAGCACCGAAGCCCAGAGAGGATGAGACAGTTCTGAGAATTTTGCAGCCGACGTCAACCTCTCGGACCCAGTGCTGAAGCTACAGCTCCAAGATGTGTTAGGTTCTGAAACCAGAGCCGGGTGGAGACAGGGAGACTGCTAGAGTCAAGGTAACCATACCAGAAGGCTCCGATGTCTAGGCTCCAGGGACCTGGTAACTTCAAAATCTGGGGTTGGCTCAGAGAAGGAGCAATAGGTATGAAGGCAGGCATGTTGCTCGTGGATCCAGGAGGGGACGGAGCAGGCAAAATCCCCAGCTGGATTTGTGCTTTGAGGAATATTACCATCATGCTGTCCACCTTGGTTTCAGAGAGGGTAAGGGAGGTCCTAACAGATGAAGCCACCGAAACAGGCCTGGAAGAAGTTACGCTCTTGCAAGAGCAGAGACTTGGGTCTCAATGACACGGATTTGGGAGAGAAGCTACGGCTCTGAGGGGGAGGAGAGCCTTGAATGACTATTATAAATGAAGCTGTCGAGATGAAGATCTCAGGATTTTGGCGTGAGGATCCTTGGAAAGGCAAAATCTGCTGGGAGACCTCTTCCTATCCTTATGCTTTTTAGAGGGGAGTTGAGCCCCTGAAGTGGAAGGGATGGCTGAAGAGGAAGAAGAGCCTGGCACCCTTCAAAATAAGTCTTGTTGCGTCGGTCAAAAAAAGTGCCTGCTGGTTAAAACCGGCAGAGATAGGGCAAGCAGAGTCGAGATGAGCCACCCCTAGACAGCCTACACACTTGGCATGTGCGTCAGACAGTGTGATCTTGTGCCCACAAGTGCTACATTTTTTTTAAAACCCGTGGGTTTAGGGTCAGTCATAGTCCACAACAAAACACAAGCCAGCAATACCACAACAGGAAAGAACAACTAACAAAAGTATGCAGCAAAAACACACTTTTTTTTGCACAGAAAAGCCTGTACAACTACCTAAAATTTAAACTAGTAACTACTCAAACTGTTTCAAACAAAAGGGAAGGGGTAGGAAAGGGAGAGAAAAGAAACCACTAGAAATATTCTTTTCCCTGACAAGGAACGGCAGGGAGGAAGAGCAGAAACAATACAGCCCAAAAACTAAGGAAAAAAATTACAGAAAACACTCACAGATACATGAAATCCCCTGAGGAGCTCAGAGTGAAGAGAACTCGATGCTTATACAAACGTGGCAAATGAGATCTGGAGGAAGACTGGACCCCTCGGTCTGTTGTCTGACCTCCAACAGCGACTCTGGATACAGAGAACCCCAAGAAAAGAACTGAGAACTCCTAGTCATTTCAAGGAAGAGTGTACCCCTTAGTCTGTTGCCTGACCTCCAACAGTGAATGTATGTGCTCTAATACTTGGCTAGTGTAATTAAGAATTTATGTATCTCGGTCTTTGTCTGGTCCCAATTGTACATCACCCCTCCTGTCTCTCTAGCTCCCTGTAGTTCACACTGCTCAACCTTTTCTGGGCCTCATCCCTACACCTTCCAACCCCCCTGACCACTTCCCCTTATGTTGTTGTAGCATCTCAGACTACACCACTCTCTCACTAATGGCTGCTCTAGCCCTAAGCAGCCCTGTATCCCCTCCCCCCAAACAGGGCAGCTTATCCATTAAACAGCCCATCTCTCTGACTCTACAGTTATCTACTTTGCCCTTTCATTTCTTACTTGCTAACACCTACAATAACACAAAGCTACAACTGGCAAAAACTATGTCTAGTCCTCTTTCCTCTTCTCTATAAATAATGAGGTATATTCACTAATAGTACTTCCTCTCTGATTGCTGTTCCCCAACTCAAATTACCTTACTGATTGCTTCTCTTCCTTTCTCCTCACTAGTGTTGCATAGGTCGACTGGGCCATCCTGCTCTGCTCCCCTCTGTCTCACTTCGCTCCCCTACCCTACCCCATATCAATTACAGTTATAGTTAACCATACCCCACCCATATTCCAATCAACTATTCATCCAACATTCCAACCAATAACCCCTACCCAATCACTCTACCATACTTACTATCTATTCCTACTTTCTACAATAGCAACTTCCACCCCTCCCTTATAACCTCCTCTGTTACCCCTGCTTTCTTTTCTTTTGATCTTTAATGACATCACTATCTATAATCATATTACTTCTTCCCCTGTCCCTTTCAATCCTCCTCCATCTTATATCATTTTATCCTACTCACACACAGCTCACATCCACCTCAATCACTTCAACCCACTCCCCCAACCACAAATCTTATTCCAATATATCCTCTAGTAACTACTCAACAAATACACTGCTGTTCTTCAAACTCAAAATCCACACACACACACACACACACACACACACACACACACACACACACACACACACACACACACACACACACAACACCCTACTTACAAAACTCCCCACAACACAGCATAACTAAGCACAAACTGTGACCAACACCATATTCAGATAGCACCAGTACCCTGTCCCAATGTGGGAACATCCACCCCAACCCAGGACTAACCCCATCTGGCTCTTCCCCTCCCGCATCTCAGAAACCCCTAAAAATTACCACCATTAATATGCAGAGTATTAGAGACAAAATCTCAAAATTCCATGCTTGGTTATCACATTCCAGACCTGCTATAATTGCTGTAACCGAGACATGGCTAAAATCATATATAAAAGACACCGAATTTCTCCCTTCAGGTTTCTCCTAAGATCAGACAGACCCCACAAGAAAGGAGGAGGAGTTGCAGTCCTCTACCCTAATTTCTTTATCATCGTTCCCTATTCAAATCCTATTCCACAATTCGCTACAGCTGAACTCACCATATCACACCTAAAAATGAACAACTTCAAAAGTCTCTGCTTGATTGCCCTATACATCCCACCAGGTAACAATATCCCCATCCTAGAAGAAATCCTAGCCTGGACCTCATATAAAATCCATAACGAAACAAGAAGTTATGTACTCACCATAACGTTCGATGTATGTAGTCCATCTCGCCTCACGTTCTTACCCGTGGGTTCGGAGCCGAATATCGGCTCCGACTCTGCCAACTTTTCTAGCTCAAAGTCTTTCATTGGCTGGGCTAAGCAGGTATCCCATGGTGCACTGCTCCATATCCCCAGATCTAGTTTGCTGCAATACTCATCAGCACCCTATGCATACACAACATCCAGATAAAAGAATAAGCCAAGTAAGGGGACTCTGTAGATGGACAACCTAACCTTCAAATCCTCCAGGAAGGGGGGAAGGTGGGAGGGTAAGTAAGAATGTGAGGCGAGATGGACTACATACATCGAACGTTATGGTGAGTACATAACTTCTTGATGTTATGTAGTCCCATCTCGCCTACATTCTTACCCGTGGGACAGCATCCCTAGCACCTACATCCTGGGTGGCTCATAGGAAAATACTCCAGAGAACTGTGGAGCCAAAGGACAACCTGCCCCTAGAAACCACGTCCAATTTGTAATGAGAAACAAATGTGTGAGGAGAAGCCCAAGTAGCTGCAGCACATATATCATCCATTGACAATCTGGCTTGATAGGCTGTAGATGTAGAAACAGCCCGAGTAGAGTGAGCCTTGACCTGAAATGGCAGATCTTTTCCTCCTGCATCGTAGGCGGAAGAGATGCAACTAGATATCCATCTGGATAGGGTGATCTTGGAGACCGGGGTCCCCATTTTGTTTTCCGAAAAGGAAACAAATAGTTGATCAGACTTCCGGATATCTTTTGTTCAGTGCAGATAGAAGCGTGATTGTCTGTGTACATCCAACTGACGAAATTTAAATTCTGCCTTGTTTGAAAAGTGAGGAAAGAACACAGGCAACTCAATGGATTGATTAAGATTAGACACGGAAGCCACTTTAGGAAGGAACGAAGGGTTTGGTCTAAGAGAAACCCTGTCCTTATGGAAGATTAAATATGGAGGTTTGATGGAGAGGGCTTGAATCTCTTATACTCGCCTTGCTGAAGTGAGTGCCGTTAAGAAGGCTGTTTTCCAGGTCAAGAATTTCAATTCACAGGTACCTGCAGGCTCAAAAGGTGGCAAAGTAAGGGCTTGTAGAACAAAATTGAGATCCCAGGGCATGATCGGTTCGGAGGCTGGGGGATGGAGTAACAAGAGTACCCTTTCAGGAAAGCCTTGCAGAGTCTATGAGCCACGAGACTAGGCTCATTAGCAACATGAAAATTAGAGATCGCTGACAATTGAACTTTGATGGTAGCTGATGTGGAACCCGGATGGAAAAGCATAGACAAAAACTCCAAGACTGAAGCAATTGGAGCTGTGTAAGGATCAAATCCTTGAGCATGCGCCCAAATAGAAAACCTCTTCCATTTGCTAGAATAAATCTTCCTAGGAAATGGTTTATGAGACGAAGATAATATGTGAACCACTTCCGGTGAGAATTTATGAAGTCTAACTAACGATGGAAGTGGAGTAGCCAGGCTGTCAACTGGAGGGTCATCAGGGAGGGGTGGAACTGTCCCGACATGTGTGTCAGTAAGTCTGGTTAAGGGTCCAGAATCCAAGGAGTGTCCACAATGTATGGTTGAAGAAAGAGGAACCAGACTTGGCGAGGCCAGTGTGGAGCAATCAGAATCATTCTGCTTCCCAAGGATTGCGCTTTCTGAATCACCTTTGACAGCAAAGGAAATGGAGGGAAAGCATAAAGCAGACCGGAGGGCCAATCGTGAACCAGAGCATCCCTGGGTGACTCCCCCCCTGTGGGGGGATCAGCGTGAAGTAGCTGCTGCATTTTGCATTGAGGGAGCTGGCAAAAAGGTTTCAGCAAGGCTGACCCCATCTGCTGAAGATTCGCTCTGCAACTAGGCGATTCAGGGACCACTCGTAAGGCATCAGAATAGCTCTGCTTAGCCTGTCCGCAATCATGTTGGACTTCCCCGGAATGTGCGTTGCCACCAGAAACCGTTGGGAAGTTACTGCCCACTGCCACACTTGCATGGCCTTTCTGCACAGGGGGTAAGACCTGATTCCCCCTTGCTTGTTTAGATACCACACTACTGACATGTTGTCCGAGTGTATTGCAATTGTCCCTAGAGGTAGAACGCTTTGAAGTGCCTGCAATGCAAGTAGCACTGCTCTCATCTCTAGGACGTTTATATGCAGATGTATCTCGTGCTCTTGCCACGTGCCTTGAACTGTTCTGCCAAGATAATGCCCCCCCACCCCATCTGGGAGGTGTCCGTGGTCACCTTGGCAACTGGGATGGGTGGGACAAAGGGCCTTCCCCCGTCCAAATTGCTGGTGCAAAGCCACCAACTGACGTCCTGTTTGCATCTGTCCGTGAGCAAAATGGGGTGAGAAAATGGAAATTTTTGGAGAGACCATTGAACAAAGAGGAGCCATTGGAGAATTCTAATGTGCAATCTTGCTAGGGGGACCAACATAATTGTTGCTGCCATGGTACCCAGGAGTTGGAGAACCCATCTTGGCTTCCTCAGGGGCATCATGATGTGTATCTGTTCTTGTAAGACTCTGATCCTCTCCTGCGGTAAAAATGCTTGCATTCGAATGGTGTCTAATTCTGCGCCTATAAAGGTGACACGCTGCAAGGGCAACAAAACAGATTTTTCCCTATTTAGTGTTATACCCAACTGTTGACAGAGTCATGGTAGCGTCCCTGGTTTGGACTAGTTGATGCCTGGTGGGGGCGGTAAGGAGCTAGTCATCCAGATACAGAAACACTTGGAATCCCTGACGTCTCAAGTGAGCAGTCACCACCACCATACATTTGGTGAACACCCTGGGGGCTGTGGTGAGACCAAAGGGCAGGGCTCAAAACTGGAAATGACTGGCTCCCAGCCAGAAGCGTAGGGGACTCCTGGATGCCCTGTTCATTTTCACATGGTAGTAAGCATCCTTGAGGTCGATGGAGCACATCCATACCTCCTCTCCCAACAATGGGAGAATCGATTGTAGTGTGACCATATGGAACTTGGACTTCTGTACGTAGTTGTTCAGTTGGCTGAGATCTAATATGGGTCTCCAGTCCCCTGTTCTTTTCGGCACCAAAAAGAATCTTGAGGAAGTCCCTAATCCGATTTGGTCTGAGGGGACACGCTGGATGGGCTCCTTTTCCTAGCAGCTTTGAAACCCCTGAGCCTGCTTGATGATCCCTTTGACTGGGTGGAACATCTGGGATTTTTCTGATTGAAGGGGGGGGGGTCTGATGTAAACGGAATGAGATAACCTCCGGAAATTATCCGTAAAACCCATCGGTCCTAGGTGATGCTTTCCCAGGCTTCCGGATATAATCAAATTCAACCCCCGACTGGCTCCAGATAAGCACAGCCGGGCACTCCCTCAGGAACGAGAGTAGGGAGAGTCGTGAAAGGAATCGTGGTCTCCCGAATTAAGGGGGCCCCCTCTGCCTCTAGGGCGATGACTCCCTAAATAACCTCCCCCTCCTCTGCCTCTGTAGGGGGACTCACCTTGTGCGGCAGGAAAAAACCTCTGTGATTTCTTGACCCCCCCCCCCTGCTGGGCCTTGGGGTAAGGCCTAGAAGGAAGGGAAAAACGGACCCCTACGACAGGGTCTTTCCCTCTTGCTCGCACCTGGTGAGGGTGTCTTTCACTTTGGTCCCGAACAAAGAACCACCATCAAAGGGGGCATAAGTGAAGGAAGATGAAGGCCTCCACGAAGTGACACAGGCACAGCCAGGATTGCCTTCTAAGGGCTACTGCTGAGCTTGCTGCCCTACTCGCTCCCTCGGCTGCATACGAAATGAGCCGCATAGATGAGGTGACAAGGGAATTGAGGGTAGACACCTGGGCGTTAACCGTCTGGGCCACCGCCTCAGGGACATTACCCACAAGAGTATCTCCTAACTCCTTGAGATCTCTCTGGAGCTGAGTGAAATGAGACAGGTAGTTCAGCGACCGTAAGGTAAAGGTTGCTGAGAGGGTACGCTTCCCGTACCAGTCCATGGTCCTAGACTCCTTGTTAGGCGGATGGACGGAGGAAGAAGACTCTGCTACTTCCTTCTGAGTGGCTGCTGCCACCATCATGGCATCGACAGGGACTCCTTTGGACAGAAACTCCTTGCCCCCCGGGGGGGGGGGGACTTGTTGGGATGCCTGGGTACGGGCTCCACAGAATCAGGGTTTTCCCACATCCTCCGATATATCAGATCAAGGAGCTCGTCGAAGGGTGGGGACACCCAGGAGGCAGAGGGCTGAGCACCAAAAGCCTTAAGGAACACTGACTACTCCTCGGAAGGGGCTTTGGACGGCCCAGTCACCTTTTTGTTTCAGTATCTCCAGTATGTCGGAGAAGGAAACAATCAGAGGATGACTTGGGGGACCCCTCCGATTCCTCGAGGTCAGTATCAGAGGTGAGGGACTCATAGGTTGGTACTAGTCTATCAGCCCTAGGGCCTATTCAAGCCTAGCCATAACAATTCCCTGGCTATTTCTTCCCACATTATTTACTTTCCTGGACCCCTGTCTAGCAGGGCGACTGACGTGATCCCTGGGGTGAATTTCCTTTCTCCCATCCAATCGTCAAGGTTCCTCTTGAAGAGGTCCAAAGAGGTACTCTGCTTGACATGTATGGGCAATCTATTCCAGAGTCTGGGGAGTCTCTGGGTCAGGAACCTATCCCTCCAGCATGTTTTGTTTATTGTGATGACAAGGTTTAGATCCCTGGAGCATGTAGCTCTGAGGGATTGGGATTTCTTTAAGTGTAGCATGTCCAACAGCTCTGGGTTTGACATGGCCTTGTATGTTAAGCAGAGATCGCCTCTGAGTAGACGATATGCGACAGAGTACAGCTGGAGTTTAAAGCGGTCAGCGTAGGGCATCTGCTTTAGGCCTGTGATTCTTTTAGTGAGGTATTTCTGAGGCCTTTCCAGTTGTGGCAGATGTCTTGAGAGGTACATACCAAATGGGGCGTTGTATTCTATAATGGGTCTAATGAGGGATGAGTACAGTGGGACAATGACCTCCTTTTTCTGGATGAAAAGCCCTTCGTGATGAGGTGTGCCACATAGAAGGATTTCCTGACTGTTGTGGCGATGTGGTTATCGAAGGTGAGACCACTGTCCACCTGTGTCCCTAAGTCTCTTATCACACTTTCTGTGTTTAGTGTACTGCCACCTATATGGTAATTCATGGATACATGGTTTTCCGCCAAAGGGATAACAATACATTTCTTGGCATTGAGCTTGAGCCCATGGCTCTGGCACCAAGCATCTGTTTCTCTAAGGCCCTTTTGTAGAGTATCCACATCATTTGGGGATTCAATAATGGCTCTCAGTTTGCAGTCATCTGCAAACTTTGTTAGCCAGAGTCCCTTAGTGTTGACCTGTACTTCAGAGAAGTAGATGCCAAACAAGAGCAGCCCCAGGACTGAACCCTGAGGTACTCCACTTGTCACTTGTCTGGAGCTGGATTTGGAGTCGGCTACTTTTACAGTGTGGGTTCCATCAGTAAGCCATTTAGCAACCCATTGGGTGACATAGGGATTAATGCCCAACTTAGTAAGTTTATCTATGATTCCAGAGTGAGGGATGGTGTCAAAGGCCTTGGCAAGGTCTAGATAGGCTGTGTGGACCACCTTACCCTTGTCCATGGCTCTGGAGACTGATTCAAAGAAGTCAATCAGGTTCAGGAGACAAGATCAGCCCTTCACAAACCCAAACTGGGTGGGGTCCAGTGTTTGAAGGTTGCCAATGTCTTTGTTTATAAGTTCCATGATAATACGCTCCATGGCCTTGCAGATAAGGCTTGTCAGACTGATGGGACGGTAGTTTCTGGGATCCAAGGTGGATCCCCTTGTGGATTGGGATAACTGTAGCTCTGCACCACTCAGTGGGCACGAAACCTGAGGTGAGGCTATGATTAAACATGACACTTAGGTGAGGTGCCAGTTCATATTGTAGTTCATGTAGTACACAGCCCGGGATGTCATCTGGTCACATGGATGCTGTATTCTTGGCTTTAGAGAGTGCGTTTTGTACCTGTGTGGCCGTTATTACTGGAATTTGGCAATCTTCCGGTATTGAGATGGGCCATTTAGGGGTTGAGAGGGGGGTGAAGTTGGCACTGAATCGATCTGCCAGGATATTGGCAATATCCTTCGGATCAGTATATTTAATGCCATTCTGTTTTAGCTCAGAGCAGATCTGAGCATTGCCATTTAGATTCTTGACATAGTTATAGAATGCTTTGTGGCTGTCTTTGGAATCTTTGGCAATTTTATTTTCGTAACTAGTTTTTTAGGATTTTATGAGGCATCTCAGTTTCTTACTGAGGCTAGTAAGGGAGTTTTTTGCATCCTGGGATTTTCCTCTTTTCTGCAAAAGTTTCTTCCTTTTGTTGTAAAGTTTGTTTATGGCAGGGGACCACCAGATTGGCTTCCTTTTTTTGGATGAGAGCATTTTGGTTCTATTTGGGATGGCACGATTCATGCATGAGTGGATGTGCTCGTACAGTGCCTTAGTGTTGGATTCAGCAGTTGAACTTTCAGTTCCCGTCTGCATGGGTGTCATGAAGTTTGTCACTTCTGACTTGAGTAGCATGAAGTTGGCTTTGGAGAAGTTTTTTATGGTGGTTTCTTTACTGGGGGGTGGGATGTGGATGTTAAGGGTGATTAGCTTATGGTCAGTCCTCTTGCACGTTTTCTTTCTAGGGGGCTCCTCAGGCACAAACTCTGAGGGGCCAGCAGAAATTTGGGGACCACTCGTGGGGGTATCCCTAGGCCTTGGTGCTCTGCTGTCCATGGATAGGTGGTGATCAGAGGCTCTCACCAGAGTGGTGGGGGACAGAGTGACTGACCCGCCTGATGTAGCTGACGATCTGGCCAGCGCAGTCTGCATAGCCTCGAACGCAGCCCCCCCCCCCCGAGTCCGAGGACCGACCATCCTCCGAGGCCATGACGGGAGTCGGAGTTCCCCGCACAGATGGGGAGACTCGGAACCGAAACAAGTCCCGAGACGTCCCCCTTTGGCCCGACCAAAGAATCCAGAGTCCTGAACCCCGAGGATGGAGCCGACAAGGCCTGAGCCAATGTCGGTACCCATGGATCCAAAGGGGCCACTGGAACCGGCCTAGGAACATCACACGGCGCGGGACACTCTGGCTCTGAAGACAGAGATGCGCTCGGAGGAGGAATGATCGAAGAAAGGGTCAGAACGGGCTCCGGAGCTGAAAATAATTTTGCCAAAGCCGGTTACTGGAGGAGCCTCTGGACCACCCTATCAACATCCACATCTGAAAGGGCCCTGAAGGATTTGGAGGACAGGGAGGGAGATCGAGATCTCCTCTCAGGAGAAACTGGTCTGAGACTGGGCGACCGGCACCTAAGAGGTTCCAATATAATTGGAGCAGACGCCGGTTCCGTCAACACCGACACTTCCTGCGGCCCCGAGGACAGTGGAGCAGAGGAGGTCGATGCAATTTTTGAGACTTTCTCCGGAGGCTCCGATGAAGCTAACGGAGCCGGAGATCTCTTTTTTGACTTGGAAGATTTAGACTTAGCACTAGGAGACTAATCCACAACCTCTTCAAAAGAGGGCTTCAAGAGTCCCTTTAAAATCAGCTTATTCTTCCTCTCTTGGAGCACTCTAGGACTGAACGCATGGTAAAAAATGCAGGATTCCTGCAGATGAATGGCTCCCAGGCAATAGACACAAATGGAATGCCCATCCGTGATGGACATTTTGTACCCACATTTAGAGCACTTTTTGAAACCCGAAGGTTTGTGCTCCTTGGAATCTTTAGACATCTTTTACAACACCAAGAACGCAGAAACAAAAAGTCTGATGAGAACGCACAGATGCTCAACACCAGAAAAAACACGGGAATTAGAGATAAACAGTGACCGCACACACACACTAGATAAACAATGTCAAAAACTTCTAACTAAAACGGTTGATGACCACAAAGTAAGGGGACAGACCAAACCTCTAACTAAAACGGTTTAGTGAACAGTACACACACACTAAAATAATCAACCAGAAGGGACTAGGTCCTCTAACTGAAACGGGCCTAGCCCGAGGGAACAGTTAGCGGGATACCACAAAAACAAGCACACTATCACAACCTGCTACAACACTAAAGACAATAGCTATGAAAATAGCTTTTTAATTATGAACAAAACTTTTCTCAAGACAAAAAAAAAGGTACTGGGCCACAGCCAAGCGAGACCACGTTCGAGCTACACGAGCGGCAAACGAGATCTGGGGATATGGAGCAGTGCACCATGGTATACCTGCTTAGCCCATCCAATGAAAGACTTCGAGCTAGAAAAGTTGGCCGAGTTGGATTCGGCTCCGAACCCACGGGTAAGAATGTAGGAGAGATAGGACTACATAACATCAATAATTTTAGGTGACATTAACATAAACTGGCTTGATCACACGACAAACTCTACTGATGTAGCCATTAATCTCTATAACTTCACTCGGCTCATCACTAGCATAACGTGACCAAGAAGTAACAATAACAGTGGCTCCATCCTCGACTGGATTTTAGTTTCCAACCCTAACAAAATTACTCCAGCAGGAACTCTTCCCTGCAACATTAGTGACCATTAACCTGTCTACATGACATGCAACGCCACCTCAGCCTTAAACCACCACCAGTATAAACCCACCAGAAACTTAGCTAACTTCAACCCAACTAACTTTAATGACACTGACTAAATTTAACTGGACCACTCTGAAAACCTTACCCTTGGATGCTGTTGAATTATTCAATTCAACATTTCTAAACATCCTCAATAGAATGACTCCCCTTCGAAACAAGAGAATAAAAACAAATCATGCAATCTGGCTTACTAGAGAAATCAAACAACGTATGACCACTAGAGACAGAATATGGAAAAAAATGGCAGAAAAGTAAAAACCACATTGAACTACAGCTCTTTAAACAGCTCTGCAACCAAGTCAAACGTCTAGTCATTAAAGGTAAAAAACAATACTACCTCCATCTCCAAAATGACTGCAACCATAACCCGAAAACATTTTGGAACTCGGGTTCTTTTCTACTAAACCCTGTTAACAAGAGTAACCCTTGCCGGAATCCTGAAAAAACTCCTGCTGAACTCGCTTCACTTTTCAATTCCTACTTTATAGAGACTATTTCCAAACTATCAGCCTCCTTTCCGCAAACTAGTCATAACAATAACCCAGCAACTCACCTCTCATCCACAAACTCTTCCCTCCAGCTCTTTACTTTGTCTCCTATTCCCATTTCCGCTATAACTAAGCTATTACTAAAACTCAAACCTGGTAGTACCCCCCCCCCCCCAGATAACTTACCCCTTGAGTGTCTGTAATTGTCAGCCAAATCCATCAGCTACCCATTAGAATTCTCATAAACAGATCTATCTAAGACTCCTATGTACCTTCCATCTGGAAAAAAGCCTACATCATACCCTTAACATAAAGGAGGCAACAACACTCAAACCTCAAATTTCCGCCCTATTGCCATACTCTCCCTTATCTCTAAAATAATGGAAAAATGCATTCAAACTCAACTTATGAACTTTCTACTTCAAAACCAACTGTTATCCACTGCTCAGCTCAGCTTTTGACCTAGTCATAGTACCATAACTGCTGTCCTATCCTTTTTGAACACGGTTAACCTCAACCGCAGTAATGGTAAACTTGTCTCAGCTGTATTCCTAGATCTCTCAAAGGCCTTTGACACTATCTCCCATTCTCTCCTCATCTCTAAGCTTTCACACCTAGGCATGTCCACTTCTGCTCTTGACTGGTTTACAAACTATCTTACAAACAGACAGCAATCTTCCAAATGGCTACACTCCTCCTCACCATTTCTCACTACTGCCACTGGAGTCCTCCAAGGATTTATCTAGGGTACCCTCCTCTTCAGTCTTTTCATTAACGACATTCATTCTGCCATCACTCATGGATCTATAGTACAATATGCAGGTGATTCCACTATCATCTGCACCGGTACCTCAAAAACAGAACTTCTGACCATGACCAAAAACGCTTGGTCCACCATAGAAATTTGGATGACCAATAACCACCTTGCCCTTAATCCCAACAAAACTAAGTTCCTCATCTTTACTCCCCAAAAAACACCACCCTTAATAAATCAAACTTTATCATCTACTAATCTAACAAACTGCCATAGAGGTTGCCCCCATACCAAGTTTCGGTGTTACTATAGGTGATAACTTAACTTTTGACCAACACATCCATAATAATGGTAAAATAACACAGCAAAAACTTGGTACTCTTTACAAACACTTTTTAAACTACTCCACTTGAAAAACACTTGCTAGAACCTTTCTCCTACCATCTCTCCTTTATGGTGCCCCCATTCTTACAAACATCCATCCTATCCTCCCTAAAAAAATAAGGTGGACACCTGTTACAACAAAACTGCTAAGTTTGTGACCTGTGCTAAACGTTCCTCCCACCACTGCCACGCTTTACAATCCCTAAATTGGCTTGAGCTCCCACAACACCTCACATATATACAACTATCTATAGCACAGAAACTTGTATACAGACCCCTGGAATGCCCAGCTCTCACTTCCCTTCTAACTCTCTACCAAACCAGCATATCAGATCTGAAAAATCAATCTCTTATCCAAGTAAGTAGACCAAAACTCCCTTGCAGGTCAGTATCTCTACTCTTTCACTGCAGCCAAACTGTGGAACGCTCTCCCATCTCATCTCCGAACCATTAATAGTGCCCCCTGTTTCAAAAGTCTTTACATCAATATCTCTCTTCTCAAAGGCTCTGCGCCCATGTATTATCCCTAACTCCTCAATAACCTGATTTCCTGTTCTAGTCTTTCTACCAAATACTCACCTTTTATCCCTTCTTAATATGTCACCCTTGGAAATCTACCTATATCCAAATTTGCCCCTATGACATATGAAAATTATTGTAGTTACCTACTCTTGTATATGTGTACAACATAAAGTACTCAGAATAGGCCTTCTGTTTAAAATGTAATATATCATTATAAATGTGTTTGACTTATCTGTATTCTCTGCAACAACAAATCCACAGGTGGTATGACCAATAAGGCTCAGAGTCCCAATATAAAACACATTTATTCAACACATATAAAAATATGGTTAAGGACTTTCATCAAAACTGACTCCATCAGAAGCATGAATTAAAAAGACCAAACACTTAAATATCTAAAATGCAAAGTCACATAACATAAAAGTTAATTTTTAAAGGGGTATTACCCCATTTTATACACACATGGCTTTTCTCTTAAGCACAGGCATAATAGAGGTACTGTCATATATCCCTGACTCAGATGTTGAATTTAGTCTCAATTGGCATTTAAGCTCACTCTCCTCAATTTTATTTTCTCAGTAACCATCCTTCATAATTCTTTCTAAAATACCAAATTTAAAATTCATTTTTTTCCCTTGACAAGGTCCATTACTATGTCTAAATAGTGCATTATTATTGTCACCATTCTTAACTGCATATAAATGCTCATAGATGCGTTTCTGTAAACTTCTAGTTGTTTTCCCCACATAAAAAAGTTACAGGTTTTACATACCGCAATATACACAATGCCATGTGTACTTCAATTCCCTAAACTCAGAAAAACTCTCCGTGAGGGGGCTGCAACAACAATACTACTGTCCTGATTAATGTATTTACAGTAGGTTACACATACCACACTTTTTAGTCCCTCCCGAAGTGCTGTTGTCAGCATGCCTTTTAATCGAATGTTCTAGTAAGTTTTATAAATTACCTGTCTTAAAGACAAATTTTGTTTTTTCCCCAAGTTGTTCAAAAGTTTCTGTGTTACCTCTAAAAATGATCCAATTTCTTGTTAAAATCTCTTTCAAGACATCACTTTTACCATCAAAATGAATGGACATAGAATGGGGAAATTTTTCATGTGTTTGGTACTTGTGTCCAACTATCCCTTCACTAGAACTCGGTAGGGGAATATATTTTACTCCCCATTCATTCAAGATGTTTTCTCCCATTTCTAAAAGAAAATTCTTCATGTACCCCTTCTCTAAAAACATACTGACTAAATTACCAAGTTCAAGTTTGAATGTGCTTAGGTCAGAGCACATTCTGGCAGCTCTTACCATTTGGTCTTTTACAATATTTCTTTTAATGTGGGGTGGATGCTGACTAGTATAATCAAGATAACCATTTGAGAAGGTAGGTTTTCTATAAACTTTAGAGCCAAACTGTCTTAATTTTAAAGATGGTTATATCTAAATAATCTACCGAGTCTTCCCAATGTGTATGTGTACACTTAAGAAATGAATTCACATTATTAATATGATGAATGAACTCATCCCTTTTACTATCTTTCTTTTTCCATAAAACAAAGATGTCGTCCAAAAATCTACGATAGACGTACCAACATTCATCATAACCTTGAGAGAAAAAATCTCTCTTCTCCCATGTGTACATGACCAGCTTTGCATAGCTTGGGGCACAATTAGTGCCCATTGCCACCCCTTGATGAGTTCACCTTCTCAAATAGGTATCGTGATTATACTAGTCACAATCCACCCCGGATTAAAAGAAATATTGTAAAAGGCCAAATGGTAAGAGCTGCCAGAATGTGCTCTGACCTAAGCACATTCAAACTTGAACTTGGTAATCTAGTCTGTATGTTTTTTTAGAGAGGGGGTACCCGAAGAATTTTCTTTTAGAAATGGGAAAAACATCTTGAATAAGTGGGGAGTAAAATATATTCCCCTATTGAGTTCTAGTGACGGGATAGTTGGACACAAGTACCAAACACATGAAAACTTTCCCCATTCTATGTTCATTAATTTTGATGGTAAAAGTGATGTATTGAAAGAGATTTTAACAAGAAATTGGACCATTTTTAGAGGTAACACAGAAATTTTTGAACTTGGGGAAAAAACAAAGTTTGTCTTCAAGATAGGTAATTTAAAAACTTACTAGAACATCCGATTAAGAGGCATGCTGACAACAACACTTTGGGGGGGGGGGACTAAAAAGTGTGGTATATGTAACTACTGTAAATACATCAATCAGGACAGTAGTATTGTTGTTGGAGACCACCACGGAGAGTTTTTCTGAGCCCAGGGAATTGTGGTACGCATGGTACTGTGTATATTGTGGTGTGTAAAACCTGTAACTTTTTTATGTAAGGAAAACAACTAGAAGTTTACAGAAATTCATCTATGAGCATCATACCTCTCAACCTGGAAACATCAAAAATCTGGACAAGGCCCATGAAAAATAGGTACAAATCTGTACACTGATTAACATAAAATTTGCATACCTAATTATGTAACCCCGACCACTCCAATGGAATTGTGGGATACCAACTTTCAAATGCAAACTGAAGAACAGACAAGGAAAATATGGCACCAGAGTCCCCATGCAGTCAATTCCAATGTCCCCTTACCTGGCTATTGCGCCCTATTTACCATAAACACTAATGTGTGCATGCATACTGCTTTACTTCTGCAATGATTAGTTGGATTTTATTTCTACATTTTACAGCCCAATGCACAAACACTAATAGACATCTGCCAAACAAAGCAACACTGTCTCACAAAGAAAACAGACTTAGCAAGGGCTGCAGTAATAAGTTCCTGTTTCTGCAATGCCCAGAACTGCAAATCAAAGACACATTATCCATAATGAAGAAAGTCCTCATTATCAGTTAATCTGCATATTCCTGAATCATTGTTGACTATTAAGCGTACAGATCAGCACCTTTCTGTGGTAATTACCTGCTTAACACCTATGTATTGTGGAATGTCATGCCTCTAGCATGCCTACAAACAGCTAGCATTCCTGAGCATTACCTGAAAAAATAAACTTAAAATGCTTGAGACAAACAGAAATATTTTGTGAACAGGGAAAACTATTAAAACTGCAAAAATAGCAATGTTATCAGTAAGATGTATTTTCTACAATGGTAATTGTACATTCATAGTCTTTCCATAAATAGTATGATATATTGCACACAAACCCAAGTTATACTCCTGCTAAACTTTCAAAGACAACTTTTCATATCTTGGAAACTATACAATCTAGACATTATACTGTTAGAACACTTCTGTTAATCAGACATAAGTTTCACATGACAAGAAATCCATTTACAAATGCACGTTTATTGGGATATTTACAGAAATATAAAACATGCTTAACTGTACAATTGGCAATAAAAATAACAGTGAATATACACAGTGCAGATATCACAGACAAGTTTTCTTCAACATCTAAGGTTTCATCTGATGTCATGTAACACTTTGAAGTGTTATGTACATATGGAGATATTGTTTATTTTCATAAACACTAGCACACAACGATCAATATCTTGGGTATACTATGATATAAACTAACATTGACAATGCATTTTCTCTTCTCCCACAATGTCATATCTCACCATACCACTCAATAACATGCAGGGCTCTCAGTTATGAAAACATAAAAACACATATAAAAACAAGAATAATAAGTAACAAATAGCAATTAATCTCTCCACTGCAGCACAACCTAGATTCACAATTTTAGTGTTTTGTTAAAAACTCTTTCCACTTTCTATTACTTATACCGTCTCTTATTAGCTGATAAGTTGCTGAAAAACAAAAGGAAAAAGTGTAGAAAAAGTAGGATGTGTTGCACAAATGGCAAACCTAACTATACCATTCTAGGCATCCCTGTCTCACTGCTGCTACCATTACCTACAGATATTCAGGGCAGCTGTAGTACAACAAATCATACCACTACAGGGTTGCCAGCTGCCCTGGTCATCTGGTCTGTCAGGTCACACAAGACAGCCACTTTAAAATGAACCTACATATGGTCACAATTGCCAGTCCTTGAATTGTCTGTGTACGAAATGTAACAGGATTCTGCTCTCCTTAGCACACAGTGCAGGCTCTCTCCATGGAGCAAGATATCAACAGACATCTAAATGAACCTGCAGCAATTCAGATTGGCAGCCTAAGAATCATGACACAAGCATGCATGCATCCATGTGCGCGCGCGCACACACACACACACACACACACACACACACACACACACACAAACACACACACACACACACAAACACACACAAACACACACAAACACACACAAACACACAAACACACAAACACACACAAACACACAAACACACAAACACACAAACACACAAACACACAAACACACAAACACACAAACACACACACACACACACACACACACACACACACAATCTAGAATAATATAAAATACCATTTCCGAACTTAAATAAAATAAATGTTTCCTGTTCCTGCTCGCATTTGAACAGCCAGACAGCCTCTAGGTAGGGGCTTGTAAATAAATTAAAAAAAAGTTGAAAAGCATTATATTGGCTACCACGCAGTATTATGTTCCCCCTGCCTCAGCCTGTAATAATAAAATGGTGTGATGTTTGGAAAGTTCCAAGGAGCTCTTGCAGAAAGGTCATCGCAGCTCCATCCAAAAATCTCTTTGGTTCCATCCTGAGGTCTTGAACATTAATATATTACTAATGTTAGCTTTGATTTCTGACTGCAGGAAGGTATGCTACACACATTTCCATACAAGTAAAGTAAGAAGGGAGACGCATTCTTTTTAGCTGTGTAGGAAGCTGCAGGATTACCCAAGTCTGCTAACAAACAAACAGAGTCAATCAAACAGCAGTCTACCTTTTTAATGAGCCATTCTTTTATATGTGCGTTCATTCACAGATAATTTTTAAAAGGGAAACTGTGCAGACCGACTGCGTTTAAAAGAACTACACACTTTAAGTGATTGAAAATAAGCACTGCCACAACTTACAGAAACATGTCTAGGACAGTCAATCCACACACCCTCTAGAGATCCACTCTTTTATACTGCTGCTGCATGAATGAAGGACAACCCAAAACGCACCTTCTCCTCTGTGAGACTCACAGTAAAAAGCACAACTTAAGTCTTGCAAGAGCTTTTACCCTTTGTAATTTCCAAAAACAATATGCATTATGTATCAAGCCTTGAGGTATAAGACTGAACTTAAGGCATGCAACTGCAGGGATTACTGCTGGAAGACAAGTACTAAATAGTAATGAGCCTTCCCAGAGTGCCGTTCCCACTCGCAGAGCATTGGAACAGCCAGGCCAGTAGGAAATACAAGCACAATGCAAACCCCTCGAGCTCAATTCCAACAGGCTGGTAGCCCTGATGGAGCTGACGTGATCACACACACGATGACGTAAGCTCAGAAAGCGCGGAAAATAAAAACAAAGTTGTATAAAATCAGAAATGAAGGGGTGCCATTCAGGAATAGTGGCACCCCATTATTTGGACAAAAAAACTCGGTACAAATGGAGCAATTTGGTACGGTTGGGAGGTATGATGAGCATTTGCACTGGATATAAAAAGTAACGCATCCCTGTTAAAATACCAGGTTTTTATGATATAAAAAATGAGACCACAAAAAAAAATTCAAAACTTTTCCCACCTTTAATTTGACCTATAAGCTGTACAATTCAATTGAAAAACAAATCTGTTAGGGGAAAAATATAAAAAAATAAAAACATACAATAAGCTGGTTGCATGAGTGTGCACACCCTTAAACTAATACTTTGCTGAACCACCTTTTGATTTAATTACAGCATTCAGTCTTCTTGGGTACATACCCACCATCAATTAAAGAAACTCTGATTAACCCCAAATAAAGTTCAGCTGTCCTAGTACAATTTTCGTGTCATTTACTCAGTTGCCTGCTACAGCAAACACCATGGTTCGCAGAGAGCTTACAAAGCATCAAAGGGATCTCATTGTTGAAAGGTACAGTCAGGAGAAGGGTAAAAAAAAAAAATTTCCACAGCATTGGATATACCATGGAACACAGTGAAGGCAGTCAGCAAAAAGTGGAGAAAATATGGGACAACAGTGACGCTGCAAAGAACTGAACGTCCATCCAAAATTGATGAAAAGACAAGATGAAAACTGATCAGGGAGGCTGCCAAGAGACCTACAGCAAAACTGAAGGAGCTGCAGGAATTTCTGGTAAGTACTGGTTGTTCTCCATATGTCTGGGCTATGGGTAGGATTGCAAAACGGAAGCCTTTTCTTACACAAAAAAAACATCCTGGCCTGGCTAAAATTTGTAAAGCAAAACATCAAGTCTCCCAAAAGCATGTGGGAAAATGTGTTATGGTCTGATGAAACCAAGGTTGAACGTTTTGGCCACAATTCCAAAAGGTATGTTTGGTGCATAAACAATACTTCGCATCACCAAAAGAACACCATCCCCATGGTGAAACAAGCATACATCCAAATCAACAAAAGAATGGCTTCACCAGAAGAAAATTAAAGTTTTGGAATGGTTCAGCCAAAGCCTAGACCTAAATCCAATAGAAAATCTGTGGAGTGACCTGAAGAGGGCTGTGCACAAGAGATGCCCTCGGAATCTGACAGATTTGAAGCACTTCTGCAAGGAAGAGTGGGCAAATATTGCCAAATCAAGATGTGCCATGCTGATAGACTTCTACCCAAGAAGACTGAATGCTGTAATTAAATCAAAATGTGCTTAAGGGTGTGCACACTTATGCAACCAGCTTATTGTATGTTTTTTATTTTTTATATTTTTCCCCTAGCAGATTTGTTTGTTTTTCTATTGAATTGTACAGGTTATACATCACATTAAAGGTGGGGAAAGTTTTGAAATGACTTATCGTGGTCTCATTTTTCATATCACAAAAACCTGGCATTTTAGCAGGGGTGTTGTGAAAGCTGCCAGCCTAGCAAGATAGGATTAGAATTCTGTCATTTGTAAATATGAATGTTGAATTACTGGCTTGTTTTCTTAAATGAAAGAATATGCTGTAAAATGTTGAACTCAAAACAATGTAGCAACATTGCCCTCTGCTATAAAGAAAGCTAAGTCAGGCATTTTTTGTCTGTCCTTTGAAAGTGAAATTATTTCATGACTGTCCTTGATGTTTACAATTCGGTTCCGGCCGGGCTAGATGAAGGCTTCCTGCCTATTGTTTTAAGGCTAAAGTTAATGACCAGAATTTACACATGGAATGTCCTTTATTGCTCTGGTTTCTGCCTAGGTGTAAAAGAATGTAAATCCAGTTTCTGTCAGCGTGGGAACACCAGGAAAGTGTAAAAAATTATGTAATGAGAATCAGGATTGCAATAGCAATTTAAACAGAGAGAATCAGAAGGCATTAAGCATTTTTGTCTTGATCATCCAACTCACAGCACTGTCTTGCTTATATGCAAGTTATCTTAGACTTGTGCTTTCTTCTAGAAATAGCTAGAACTAGCAAGATTACACTAAATGTTTTTCTGTGATGTCAGAACTTTGCTACTGTGTTATTTTAAGTATTTCTCTGTGATTTCTGAACTCTTGACAAGCACTGTGTAGTAGAAAGTATTGTCTTGTGGTTTTAATTATTTATTATTAAATATTTTAAAACCTTCCAACTTTGGCTGTTTTGTGTGGAGATAAGTTAAGCTCTTAAGAGTACTTGCATGCCTTTTGGTAAAACTGCACAAAACCACTCTAATAGCTTTAGCCCTGAGCTATACTACCAACTGGATAATAATATTGCACAGTAATAATTGGACACCCTTTTAAGGGCGTTTGAATAGCTGATAAGTATTAGTGGGTGGTGGCAAGTGGAACTACTGCATAGTTTCGGAGAAAGGGGCACAGCTGCAGAAACTGCGCCAGCCTTCCCCAGGAGCGTCTGTGTGGTTGTATAAACTCTTATCTCAAAATGCTTGTGTGTGTGTGTGTGTGTGTGTGTGTGTGTGTGTGTGTGTGTGTGTGTGTGTGTGTCAGATACTTAGGCAGGGACACAAAGCACTGGTTGGACAGAGAGGGTGCTAGAAGTTTTAGCTTGCCCACTAGGCTGAGATCTGGACCCTATAGCTGTGCCAGTGGGGAGTCTTATTGGGGGACCTGGAGAGCAAGGAAGCAACCAGCCCCAGACTGACTGTGATCTCTGTGTGCTCTTAAGGGAAATTGCACTTTACTGTGTGCATTTGTTATCCTTTCCTCATACACGAGATGCCCTATCTGGTGTTAGTGGTGAGGATTGAGGCTCCTTAATTGCTGGGCCAGGGCACGGGCATCACATATTAATTGTTTGGCAATGGTGGGATATCCACATCACATATCAATTAGCTGGCAAATACTAACTGGCTTGTAGTGGTGTGGGTAGAGTGAATCCTGTAGCTTATGTACAGTGAGCTTTGAAGGTGTTTTGTACTCTAAAACAGCCACGCAGTGAATACTCAGAGTTCAGCTCACAATTGTTTTATTTCTTTTGTTAGCTTAGTTAGTCAGGGTGAGCAGGCAGCATGTCAGCAGAGGAGTATGGAAAGCTGACAAGGAGCCAGCTGGTGGAGATGTGCCAGGCTAGAGGACTGGTGCATGGAAACCTGACTAAGGCAGACCTGATTGCAGCCTTGGTTACAGCTGCATCAGATAACAGCAACCAGGAGGATGATCAGACTGGCAGTGGAGATATAATACCCTTGGAGAATGGATAGCTCGACCTTTCTGCAGTGGACTTAAAAATCCAGCTGGAGCTAAAGAGACTTGAGTTGAAGGCCAGGCATGTACAATTATAAGCAGTTGAGAGACTGAGGCATCTAGAGAGGGAGGAGAATGAGAAACTGCTATGCCGAGAAGCAGAGGCAGCATGAGAAGGAGATGCTGACTCTTCGCCAGAGTCATGGAGGTTATGGGGAAGGGAGTAACTGGACCCCAGAAGCACAAAAGGTCAGTAAATTTCTTCTGCAGTTTAAAGAGGGGGATAATTTTATAAGTTTGAGAGGGTATGTAAACAGTATGAAGTTGACCAATGGCTCTGGGTACGGTTCCTGACCCCTTTACTCCACGGTAAAGCTGTAACTGTATTATCTAAAATGTCTGACGTTGCATGTTTTGATTATACTGCTGTAAAAAAATGGTCTATTAGAGTTTTTCAAGCTAACACCTGAAACCTATAGGAAAGATTTTCATGAGCATACACGCAAGGCAGATGAAAGTGTGTGTGAATATGTGGGTGACTGGATGTCAGGTCATCACTTTTGAAAGGCTGGCAGACCTTTCGGTGAGGGAACAAGCCTTTAGCACTTTGCCTGAGGACATGAGGATCTGGTTAGCTGATAGACAATATGCTACTTAAGATGAGTTGGGGAAGAAGAGAGACCTATACCTGGCAAGCAGGGCAGCTCTGCACAGGAAGGTGACCTCCGGTATTGCTCATGGGTCTAAAAGAACCCATGGTGGGCAGCACAGACTGCCACAACAGAATCTGCCAGTAGCAGGGGAAGCCACTAGTCCAGATACACATTCTGGAGCTAGGGTTAAATGTTTTGAATGCAACCAGTGGGGCTATGTGGCATACAGGTGTCCACGGAGGCAAGGTAGGGAACCAAAGGTGAGGGAGTCAGTAAGTGGGAAAGACAAAAATGCCAATAGTATTGAGACAACAAGGGTACCAAAGTACCAACAGATGCTATATATCCTATTGTAGTGAATGGCAAAGAGGCCACTGCCAAGACAGAGACAGCCTCTGATATAACCATTCTAAAGCCTGCAACGGTTAAAGAGGAGCACTACTTGCCTGGGCAGTCTACTCCAGTCAGGGCTTTAGGAGGGATCCCATTCCAAATACCTTTGGCTAGGGTTCACCTTGACTGGGAGGGTGGAAAAGCAAGCCATCAAGTAGGTGTGTTTGAGGATATACCTGCAGATGTCCTGATAGGGAATGATGTTGATAGTGCAGTACCCTATGCCTGTGCAGTTACATGCAGTCAGGCTTGGAGACAAGCAGGTAAGTCTGGTTGCCTGGGGAGACCCAGACAGGCTGCATACTTGCAGCCAGGACTGGCGATGTGGTTACTTCAGGGAGGGAGCTACTCTGTAGCAGTGAAACTGAAGGTGATCCACAGCTGCTTGTGGGTACTGATGTTTCCTTGGACAGAGGGACTGCAAAGGTAGAGGTGAGTAGTAGTACCTTGGCTGACAGTGAGGCACCACTGTCAGAGTATGCCAGATTTCCTGTGGAAGGAGAGCTGGGAAGGGTTACAAGGAGAAAGTTGCGACAGGCTCAGCTCTCAGACCCTACATTGCAAGGCCTGAGGCAGGTAGCAAGGGAGGCACCTAATTCACAAGGAAAGGAAGAATCTGTAAACTGAGACAAAGGGTTACTATACAGAGAGTTGACCCTTGAGGGAGGGCTAGAAGGTGAGAGAGTACAACAGTTGGTAGTGCCTAGAGCCTACTGTCTGGCACTTCTAGCCATAGCCCATGATATTCCCTTTGCAGGTCAAATGGGCATAAAACGTACAAAGTGGCGTATTATGCAGAACTTTCATTGGCCTGGAATTTCCAGAGATGTAACGGGGTACTACAGGACCTGTAAGCAGTGCCAAAAGGTAGGCAAAGCAGGAGACAAGGTGAGAGCTCCTTTGATGCCTTTGCCTGTGATTGAGGAGCCATTTCAGAGGGTAGCTATGGATATGGCGGGTCCTCTGTGTACCTGAAGTTCCACAGGGAAAAAGTATATCCTAGTGGTAGTGGATTATGCTACACGATACCCTGAGACAGTGGCTTTGTCCTCCATTGAGGTAGAGAAGGTGGCAAATGCTTTGATAGAGATTTTCAGCAGGGTATTTTTCCCAAAAGAAATATTGACTGACAGAGGTGCCAATTTCATGTCAGACTTGTCAGTGGAAGTCCTGTGGGGTGAAGCACATGAAGACCACCCCCCTACCATCCCCAGACTAATGGTCTTGTTGACAGGTTAAACTCTACAACCAAGTTCATGCTACGGGCATTTGCAGATCAGTTTAAGAGGGAGTGGGCCGAATATTTGCTCCATCTGTTGTTTGCTTACAGAGAAGTTCCCCAGGAATCCACATGTTTTTCACCCTTTGAGTTGCTGTATGGGCATAGGGTGAGGGGACTTCTAGATTTAACTCGAGATGAGTGGGAAGGTGAGTGCATGTCTCACAAGGAATCTGTTGTGACATGCATCCTAAACTTCAGGACAAGGCTCAGGGAACTCATGGTCTTGGCCCAGGAGAACCTGGCAGAAGCCCAACAGAAAAAGGTGTGGTATGACAGGAATGCCCAAGCTAGAGAGTATGCTGCTGTGGGGCAGCAGGTAATGGTTCTCATTCCTGTCAGACACAACAAACTGCAAGCAGCTTGGGAGGGACCCTACAAGGTGGTAAGAAATGTAAGTGATAACTACATGGTGGAACAGCTAGGCAGAAGGCAGGGGCACAAACTGTACCATGTTAACATGATGAAACCTTATCATAATAGGGAGGCCCTTGTGCTGAGCATTTGCAGTGGATTGCAAGAGGAGACTGAGGGAGACCTGGAGAATGATCTCCTTAGTGAGGCTGGGGCCGACACCTCGGTGGAAGGGGTAGCAATGTCCCAGCAGCTATCTCCTACCCAGGTTCGAGAAATCCAAGCAATGTTGCAGGAATTTGGGGACATGTTCACTGGGAAACCAGGGTGCACCCACCTAGTGCAGCACCAGGTGGATACAGGACCCCAAAGGCCCATTAGGCAGGCCCCTTATAGGGTGCCTGAGAGAGTCAGACAGACCCTAAGGGAGGAGGTACAGGAGATGTTGGAACTAGGGGTGATTCAAGAGTCCAACAGTCCCTGGGCCTCCCCAGTGGTGCTGGTGCCAAAAAAGGATGGCAGCACCGGTTTCTGTGTGGACTACAGGAAATTAAATAGTCACACAGAGTCAGATGCTTGCCCCATGCCTAGGACAGATGAGGCCCTAGAGCAGCTGGGTGGGGCTAAGTATCTTACAATCACTGATCTTACCAAGGGTTACTGGCAGGTGCCCTCGACTCCCAGTGCTAGAGAGAAGTCAGCCTTTGTGACTCCTTTTGGCCTGTATGAGTTCACAAATATGCCCTTTGGGATGAAGAATGCCCCAGCGACTTTTCAGAGGCTGGTAGATAATATCCTAGCAGGAGGGTTTGCCCTTGCTTACCTAGATGATATTGACATCTACTGCCATTCCTGGCCAGAGCACCTTTAGCATGTCAGAGAGGTGCTGGGCAGATTACAGACGGCAGGGTTGACCATTAAGCCGAGCAAATGTCAGGTGGGTATGGCAGATGTCTCCCACCTAGGACATAGAGTGGGGAGTGGTAAGATCAGGCCAGAACCTGCCAAAGTGGAAGCCATTAAGACATGGCCTGCACCTATTACTAAAATGCAGGTGAGGGCAATTTTAGGGACAGCAGTGTACTACAGAAAGTTCGTCCCCAGTTATAGTACCATAGCTGCACCCCTCGCAAACCTGACAAGGAAGAACAGGCCAGATAAGGTAGTGTGGACCCCAGCATGTGCGCAGGCATTCCAGAAACTTAAAGAAGCTTTGGGAGGACCCCCTGTGTTAGCCAGTCCGGATTACAACAACGAATTTGTTGTGCAGTTGGATGCTTCAAACCAAGGGGTGGGTGCATCTCAGTCGTAGGCTCCAACCCAGGGAGGAATGATATGCAGCTGTAGAAAAGGAATGTCTAGCCACAGTGTGGGCATTGTAGAAACTTTAGCCTTATCTGTATGGAAGGAAATTCACTGTTATGACAGAACACAACCCTCTAACATGGTTAAACAGAGCCAGCCAGCAAAATGCCAAGTTGTTAAGATGGAGCCTGGGGTTGCAAGCATATATGTCAGTGCAGCACCACAGTAGGAGTAGCAATGCCTATGCAGATGGGCTCTCAAGACAGGGAATGGGGTAGGTATACTCAGACCTGACACTCTCAAGCAGCGTTTCTCAAGGGTCACTTGAAAAACTAGCTTGAATTCTCAGGGGGGGGGGGGAGAAATGTGAAGGCTGCCAGCCTAGCCAGATAGGATTTTATACATAATTCTGTCACTTGTTAATATGAATGTTGAATTACAACCTTGTTTTCTTAAATTAAAGAATATGCTGTGAAATGTTGAACTCAAAACAATGTAGCAACATTGCCCTCTGCTGTAAAGAAAGCTAAGTCAAACATTTCTTGTATGTCCTTTGAAATTGAAATTATTTCATGAATGTCTTTGATGTTTACAATTCGGCTGCGGCCGGGCTAGATGAAGGCTTCCTGCCTATTGTTTTAAGGCTAAAGTTAATAACCAGAATTTACATATGGAATGTCCTTTATTGCTCTGGTTTCTGCCTAGGTGTAAAATACTGTAAATGCAGTTTCTGTCAGCCTGGGAACACCAGAAAAGTGTAAAAAAATGATGTAATGGGAATCAAGACTGCAATAGCAATTTAAACAGAGAATCAGAATGCATTAAGCATTTTGTCTTGATCATCCAACTCACAGTACTGTCTTGTTCACATGTAAGTTAGCTTAGACTTGTGTTTTCTTTTAGAAATAGCTATGAATTAGAAAGATTAGACTAAGTGTTTTTCTGTGATGTCAGAACTTTAATACTGTGTTATTTTAAGTATTTCTCTGTGATCTCTGAACTCTTGACTAGCACTGTGTAGTAGAAAGTATTGTCTTGTGGTTTTAATTATTTACTATTAAATACTTTAAAACCTTTTGACTGTGGCTGTTTTGTGTAGAGATAAGTTCAGCTCTTAAGAGTACTTGCATGCCTTTGGTAAAACTGCACAAAGCCATTCTAATAGCTTTAGCCTTGGGCTATACTACCAATTGGATAATAATATTGCACAGTAATAATTGGACACCCTTTTAAGGGTCTTTGAGTAGCTAAGTATTAGTGGGTGGTGGCAAGTGGAACTACCGTAGTCTGGGCACAGCTGGAGAAACTGTGCCAGCCTTCCCCAGGAGTGTCTGTGTGGTTGTATAAACTCTTATCTGAAAGTGCATGTGTGTGCGTGTGTGTCAGCTACTTGGGCAGGGACACAAAGCACTGGTTGGACAGAGAAGGTGTTAGAGGTTTTAGCTTTCCCACTAGGCTGAGATCTGGACCATATAGCTGTGCCACTGGGGAGTCTATTTGGGGGACCTGGAGAGCAAGGGAGTGACCAGCCCCAGACAGACTGATCTCTGTGTGCTCTTAAGGGAAACTGCGCTTTACTGTATTTGTTATCCTTTCCTCATATATGAGAGGCCTTCTCTGGTGTTAGTGGTAAGGACTGAGGCTCCTTAATTGCTAGGCCAGGGCATGGGCATCACAGGTGTGTACACTTTTTATATCCACTGTATATGCAGTTACGAATTGTGATAATAATAATAATGCACTATTTAGACATAGTAATGGACCTTGTCAAGGAAAACATTTTCATTTTAAATTTGGTATTTTAGATAGAATAATGAAGGATGTGAAGGGAGGTTACTGGGAAAATAAAGTTGAGGAGAGTGAGCTCAAATGGTAATTGAGACTAAATGCAACATCTGAGCCAGGCATAAATGACAGTACCTCTATTATGCCTATGTATAAAATGGGTTAATACCCCTTTAAAAATTACTTTTTATGTTATCATGTGACATTGCCTTTTAAATATTTAAGTGTTTGGTCTATTTAATTCATGGTTCTGATGATGTCAGTTTTGACGAAAGCTCTTAAACATCTTTTTATATTCGCTGAATAAATGTATTTTATATTGGGACTCTGAGTCTTATTGGTCACACCACCCGTGGGTTTGTTGTTGCAGTTTTGGTTTCTTTATCCTGTGGCAGCACACTTTGGTTTTTATTTATCTGTATTCTCTGTTAAACTACACACATTATACCCAGCTATTAACCATAGTTGGCTTACTAACTACTAGCCATTTAATTGTACAATTTTCCTAGTTATTCTCCTGTGTGATACACTTTCTGTAACTCAGTTATATTTTTGAAACTCTTGTTTACGTTATTTCTCTTATCTGCATTGTGTTTGTGGAGCTTTTGTTCCCGGGCCTCCACTGAAAATGGGCTCTCTTCAGCCCAGTGGACTTTCCCAGTCAACAAAAGCAAATACATAAATAAATACATTTACAGAAGGGAGGCATCATGGGTTGGGGAGAAGCTCAGATGTTGGTGCCTACAGCTTTAGTATATGGCCGAGTTGAATCCAATGCTTGGATCTGAAGCCCATAAGTTGAAGAGCAAATAAAGGCAACAACATTAGATCTGATATTATTTCTAGCCAGGCTCTCTTGTGCAGGGATAATTGACCCTCAACTGCCTTCACAGGAAGACAACTGGGACTCCTTTCAGGAGCGCTGAAAAGGTTTACCAAAGAAAGAATCTTTATACTCTTGTTTTTTTGGGCCTCCTCTACCGTGAGAGTGGCATCTTCCATTGAAGTCCCCCCCCCCCTGTCCCTGTGGGAACCACCTCCACGTCTGTCTTGAAAAGACCCTTGGGACTTTTTGAACCACATCTTTCCACTGATTCCTTGAAAAGTATTGTTGAGGAGTGGAAAAATGTACACCCATGGCAGACAGGGTCCTTCCATCTTTCTCACACCTGGACAAAGTCTCTAACTTTAGGGCCAAACAAGGATGTGCCAAAGGCAGCATTGATGAACGAAGACTTGATGGGCTCCACAAAATCACATAAGCGCACCCAGGTGTGTCTCCTGATGGCAATCCCTGAACACGCTGCTCGTCTTCCCTTCGGCTGCAAGAGAAATGAGCCTCATGGATGAGTTGGATATGGACTGTAGGGTAACCAACTGAGAGGCAACAGACTCCCGAACCTCTTCAGAGATGGATCCTGAAAGGGTATCTGAAAGTTACTTAATCAGATCCCCCTGCAGCCTGGTGAAATGTGCCAAGAAATTCAAGGACAGTAACGCAAAGATCATTGAAGCATAAACTCTAACCATCGCCCAAGACTCCTTGTTGGGTGGATGGATAAAAGAACTTTCCCTCAGCTAGTTTTTTTTTTTTTTGTTGCTGCTACAGCTAGTTTTTTTTGTTGTTGCTGCTACAGCCATGGCATCAACAGGCAAACCTTTTGACCAGAATTTTATTCTCCGGAGCAGTGATAATTTTGTCAAGTGTCTAGGGAATGGGTTCAATGGTTTCAGGGGCCTTCTATGTCTGCTGATAGATCAACTTAATGAGCTCATTGGCGGGTGGAGTTACCCAGGACATAGATGAGCAGGTACCAAAAGCCTGCAGGTACACTGACTCCAAAGATGGATTATTGGACTTCCAGTCACCTCTCTGTTGTAAGAGTTCTAGGATGTCTCCAAAGGCGACATCACCAGGAGGTGATCTTGGGGATCCTTCACCCTCACTGAAATCCATGTCTTCTGTGACAGACTCCTCCAGGAAATCCAAGTGCTTCCTCTTGCACTTCTTAGGGACCCCCTCAGTGGGATGATCTGGGGTAGTATCAGAAGAAGAGGGTATTCCCTTGTGAGATTCCTGAGGTTTTGCTACTCACTGTCCTTCTGGATGTAAGGGTTGACATTATGAACGTAGGTGTGACAGGATGTGTGTTCTGAGTAGGAAGGTGCCAAATGACTGACTGCTACAATCATAGCTCTCTCCATAGCCTGGAAAGCTGATCCACCCAGAGAAGCAAAGGACTCCAGATCTGAAAGGGTAGTTCTGGGAACCGATGTCACATCCTGCTCTAAAGAGATCCCCCTCGAAGCAGAAGCCATAGCCGAGCTCATCCATGCAGAAGCGCCAAGGTGCAGAGAAGGCTCCAAAAATACAGGAGTCAACTCTAGTCACTCTGAATGGACAGGACAGATACGGCACCAACAAGTCTCCAGTTCTGACTGAATCTAAGAGTTCAGAACAATCAGTTCCAAAGATAAAGACATCTTCGGTTCTGACGCAGAAGGCATCGGGCAGCTTGGAACTGTAGTCTCTTAAGCCTTCAAGTGAAATTCCTCACACCGTCTTCGGTTAGACTTTTAGAGGAACAGGCTGACATCACAGAAGGTGATTTATGTCTCCCCAAGAATGGTGGCGAAAGTCTCTCTGTTAAAGGATCAATGAAGGGTGAATAACTTGTTCTTGAAAGATTTTTATTAAATCCGGTAACTGTAGTGTCAAATCCGAAGATCTCAGCACCAAAGCTTGTCCTTGATCTGGAATATTTGGAAAAGAAGACCTAGTCAGTTCCAACAGTTGACTTATGTTACTTCTCGGTTCAGATGAAACAGTTGGAGCCGATGTTAGTGTCTTTTTTCCTGTCAACAAACCTCTTTTCTTAATCTTCTCAGATAATTTGGAAGATGAAGAAAAGATGGACTAAAATAATCAAATTTGCTTCTTGATTTTTTGTTTAGAAGTAGCTCCAGATAATGCCTTGCTAAAAAAGATGGAAGCAGGCCTTTTAAGATTCATTTACTTTTCCGCTCCACAAGAGCTCTGCGGCTAAAGGAGCAACAAGTAGAGCAATCCTCCTGAAGATGGAAGGGCCCAAACAGTAAACACATAAAGAATGTGTGTCAGAAAAGGGTATCTTACGGCCATAGTTCTGACAATGTTTAAATCCAGCAAGAGCCTTTACCTTTTTCTGCCATATCTATTTCTCCACACCCACACACACAAACTGAGGAAAATACAGTAAAGCTTTTTTTTTTTTTATATAAAGAGAGGATAGAAATATATCAATGATAATGAAGAAACTACACAAACTGCAGAAGGAAAACATCAGCAAAGAAATTAAGAATACATTGAAGTGTAGAGAAAGGGAAATAAAGACAAATCTATTTAGGGCTTATTATCAAAATGTGGAAAATCAAAACAATTTTCCACTTTGAGATCAAATTTGTTATCCGAATTTGGTAAAACAGAATTACCAAAATGTTGGAAATGGTAAACAAAGAATCGACATTTGAACATTGATGTTACAAAGTTGAAATTCCGTGTGACTGGTAACGTTTTTGCAAGAGGGCAAGCCTCCCTGCACCCCTCACACCCCCCTGCATATTATATAGTCCAACTCCGAGATCACACTACAGTGAGGAAAGGGTAAATTTCCCAATCCCCACTGTAGTGTGCTCTGTTATCAGAACATTGATCCCATATTAGCGAATGCACACAACCATTCGTCAATGGGGATTTGAACATTTCTGGATTGGCATTACAGAAACTGGAAAGCATGCATTTGGCCACCCCAGTTTTGCTTTAAGTGCCATTCCACATTTTGATAGTAAACCCTATTTAGAATACTGACATACAAGAAAGGCAAAAAGGGTAAGGGATTTTATGAATTATAAAGAAAAGTAGAAAATGTAGAAGGTTAGAGTCACTTATCTGCTCAAGAGCAATTGGCACCACGTCTGACATGAAAAGTGGCAAACGAGATCTGAGGTAACTGGGATAGGTGCATTGTGGGTAAGGGACAAGCTCAAGAGTTTTTTGGTTACCGCAAGGTATTGTAGCAGCTGAGCTGGTTCCAAGGATTGGAACCAAACTCGCAGGTTGAGGACAGAATGAATAACTGACCACATCAGATCATAAGATTTTCTAGTCGCAGGTTTTCTTTGCTTTTTTCAATACCTGCTGTATGTTCTCATGGAACACATGGCTATAAAAGGTATCAAGACAAAATCATCCAGGCTGTCAGTTGCAATTCCTCTAAGTTGGGGTGCACCACTCATCCCTAACACTGTGTGAGCAGATCCACAGTGTGAGGAAGCTTGTGGTAATTGCCCTTGCCCAATTCCATTAAAAGGGAGAACCACTTTGCCTGGGCCAAAAGAGGGTCACCACAATGGTCTTTGATAATTCTTTCAAAATCTTCAGGAGTACCTTGGGTACCAGTGTAAAGGGTGGAAATGCATAACAACATTCCGGACCAAGGAAATGAGAGTACATCTGTCATTCAAGCATGATTGTTAAGGGTGTCTTGAACATAATTTTTTGAATGGTCTGTTCTAAAAGGAGGTGAACAGATGAATTTAAGGAGTTCCTGACATCTAGACAAATCCTGGAAGACCCATGTCCTGGGTCCCACTTGTGAGTGTCCATCCAGGATCTGCTTACTCTGTCTGCCACTATGTTTTGCACTGATGGGATCTATGAGGCCTGAAATATCAAAGAATACTGTAAGGCGAGCTTCCAGACCATCACTGCCAACTGACAAAGACGGAATGTCCTTGGACCCCCTTGTTTGTTCAGGTATCACATGACTATGGTGTATTCCGGATACTGGCTAAGGCTCTAGCCACCCCTATAGTGCCTTTTTTAGGCAAGGTTCAAATGACAAATTCACCACCCAAACAGGTACAGGCAAGAAGAATCTGAGGGTATTGCTACTCAATGCTAGAAGTCTAAACCTCAAAATGCACTCTCTCGAGGCACTCCTTAAAATGGAGAACATCGACATCTGTGCAGTGACAGAGACCTGGTTCAAGGCTCCAGAGAGTACCCCTGCATTAACATGCTATAATTCATACCACACCTTTCGGCCATCTAACCTGGACCGAAACACTAAAGGTGGAGGCGTGTCCATATTCATTAAGGATATCCACACCTCCAGGCTAGCTGCTCAGCATAATGCATCAGAGATTATCCAAGTGCAACTAACTCTGGGCAAGGCCGCAATCCAAATTGTAGCTTGCTACAGATCCCCCACCATGCCCCAGGATTCCCACTCCTCATTTCTTAATACACAGGAAAATATTAGGGTACAACCTAACACCCTAATAATGGGCGATTTCAACTACCCTACCATTAACTGGGAAAATTACTCGTGTACCAACTCTTGTGCTCAACAATTTTCTGGAATTCATAAATTCCAATGCCATGGATCAACTTATCCACACCCCCACCAGGGGCAGCAATATCCTAGACCTGGTTACCAACATGGGCAACCGGTGCTCCACACCAGAGGTCAGTTCCTCGTTGGTCAGATCCGACCATAAGCTAATCACCCTAGACATCCACATCCCCATTAGGGAAACCACAGTAAAAATTTCTCCAAAGCCAACTTCACGCTTCTTAAGACAGAAGTGGCAAACTTCACGACACCCATGCTGACGGACAATAGAGGTATGACTGCTGAATCCTACACAAATGCACTTTATAAGCACTTACATGAGTGCATGGATCGTGCAATCCCTAACAGAACCAAGATGCTATCCTCCAAAAAAAGGAAGCCAATCTGGTGGTCCCCTGCCATAAACAAACTCTACAACAGAAGAAAGAAACTGTTGCAAAAAAAGAGTAAAATCCTATGATTGGAGAAACTCCCTGGTCAGCTTCAGTAAGAAGCTGAGATGACTCATAAAATCCTCCAAAGCTAGTTATGAAAACAAAATCGCCACTGACTCTAAAGACAGCCACAAAGCATTCTATAGCTATGTCAAGAATCTCAATGGCAACACTCAGATCTGCTCTGAGTTACAGCACAATGGCACTAAATATACAGAACCAACGGATATTGCTAACATCCTGGCAGATAGGTTCAGTGCTAACTTTACTCCTCTGTCATCCCCTAAAGGGCCCATCTCTATACCAGAAGAATGCAAAGTTCCTGTAATAACGGCTGCACAGGTAAAAAAAACACACTATCCAAAGCCAAGAACACAGCATCCATGGGACCCGACGACATCCCAGGCTGTGTTCTACATGAACTACAGAACGAACTGGCACCCCACCTAAGTACCATGTTCAATCATAGCCTCACCTCAGGCTATGTGCCCACTGAATGGCGCACAGCGATAGTTATCCCACTCCACAAAGGGGGAGCCACCACAGACCCCAGAAACTGCCGCCCAATTAGCCTAACGAGCCTGGTCTGCAAGGCTATGGAGTGTATCATCATGGAACTTATAAACAATGACACTGGTAATCTCCAAACTCAGGACCCCACCCAGTTCGGGTTTGTAAAAGGCAGATCATGTCTCCTAAACCTGATAGACATCTTTGAAGCAGTCACCAAAGCAGTAGATGAGGGTAAGGTGGTTCACACAGCCTATCTAGATCTCGCCAAGGCTTTTGACACCATCCCCCACTCTGGAATTATAGATAAACTCACTAAACTAGGTATAAATCCCTATGTCACAAGATGGGTTGCCAACTGGCTCACTGACAGAACCCACACTGTGAAAGTAGCAGACTCCAAATCCAGCTTCAGACCAGTGACAAGTGGAGTACCACAGGGTTCAGTCCTGGGTCCTCTCCTGTTTGGTATCTACTTCTCTGAAGTACAGGCCAACACAGAAGGTCTTTGGCTAACGAAGTTCGCAGATGACTGCAAACTAGGAGCCATAATCAAAACTCCAAAAGATGTGGACATCCTACAAAAGGGCCTTGCTGAGACAGATGCCTGGTGTCAAAGCCATGGCCTCAAGCTCAATGCCAAAAAGTGCATGGTCATTCCTTTCGGTAAAAACTCAGTACCCATGAACTACCACATAGGTGGTATTCTACTTAACACCGAAAGTGTGATAATAGACCTTGGGACACAGGTGGACAGTAGTCTCTCCTTTGATAATCACATCGCCACAGTAGTCAGGAAATCCTTCTATGTGGCACACCTCATCACAAAAGGTTTCTCATCCAGGAAAAAAGAGGTCATTGTTCCCCTCTACTCGTCACTCATTAGACCCATTATAGAGTACAATGCCCTTTTGGTATGTATCTCACAAGACATCTACAACAACTGGAAAGGCCACAGAAATACCTCACAAAGAGGATTACCGGCCTCAAAGAGATGCCCTATGCAGACAGTCTCAAAAAAACTGCAGCTTTACTCCATTGCATATCGCCTACTCAGAGGCGATCTCTGCCTAACACACAAAGCTATGTCAAACCCAGAGGTTTTAGACATGCTCCACTTAAAGAAATCCCAATCCCTATGAGCTACACGCTCTAGGGACCTAAACCTAGTCACCACAATAAACAGAACATGCTGGCGGGATAGATTCCTGCCCCAGAGACTTTCCATACTCTGGAACAAACTACCTATCTATATCAAACAAAGCTCCTCATTAGCACTGTTCAAGAAAAATCTTGATGATTGGATGGGAGATAGGAAATTCACCCCGGGGATCACTTCTATGGCTCTGCTCGACAGTGGCACAGGAAGATAATTTTCTTGGGTGGCAAAAGCCAGGGTACCTTTGGCTAGGCTTATATAGGCCCTAGGGCCAATAGCCTAGTACCTACCTATGAACAAGTAAAATGGAATCTGGAGACCATAAGTGGTGAAGAACATTTATAGCTTGAATCACTGGTAACATTTTCTTGATTTTAATTTGATTTGTAGCATCCGAAGGAACCATTCGCCTTGCACTTGAACTCCCCCTGTACACTGTTCCCCATGCAAAATCTGATGAGTCTGTCTGGACTAACTGAGTTGGGGTCTGGAGGAGAAGGGTAGGCCTGGATCGAGAGACATCTCATTCCTCCACCATTATAAGTCTCATTTCACAAATTTGCACACTACTATTTGAAACTATAAGGAATGCCGGTGCTGGCTACAACATATGTTGGTACTAAGCTATTGGCCCTAGGGCCTATACAAGCCTAGCCATAACAATTCCCTGGCTATTTCTTCCCACACTATTTACTTCCCTGGACCCCTGTCTAGCAGGGCAACTGACATCATCCCTGGGGTGAATTTTCCTTTCTCCCACCCAATCGCCAAGTACCATTGAATGTTTCTCATGTAGAGTCTGGCCAGTGGTATCATGAGGATCACTGATGCCATGAGGCCTAGAATTTTGAAGCAGCTTCTTGAAGAGAGAAATCCCTAAAATGTTTTGAAAAGTCATGAGTTTGTCTTCTGGGAGAAAGGCCATTCTTTTTTCTGTGTCTATCATGCAGCCCAAGAAGACAATTCTTTGTGAGGGTGTGACAAGGGATTTTTGTGGGTTCAACTAGAAGTTGGAAACAAGTGGAATGCGTTTCAGATCCAAAGACATCATGAAAAAGTGGTCTGGAAGAAGGGGTAGCACTGTCTGCAGGGTGAGGATTTTGAATTTGGGTACTTTTCATTAAGGTATTTAGCCAAGACAGATCTAACACTAGTTGGTCTCCATGATAGCTTCATTCTGAGTACCGAAATAATTCCAGAGTAAAATCCTGATCTTTTTTGTAGTGCAGGAACTGGTTCTATAACCCTTGCTTGCACCTTGTGAAGGAGTACCAAAGAGAGCAGATGTTTGGTGTGCAGGGTGGGAACGGGGGTGGATACCCCTGAAGGGAGGAGGATTTTCTGTCCACTGCTAAGAGTTTTCTCTCCAAATTATTCTCATCACCCATTTGTCTCAGACTATTTGCGGTCAGGCTGCTAGGTTGAGCAAAACTTGGGGAAAGGGGAAAAGGGAGGAGGGTGGAGGGACAGAACACACAGTTATTCTTCAGCAGGGAAATTATGTTTTTTTTGGGGGGGGGACCCCAAACACTTTAATTTAGAAGCATTATCATCCTGACATTTCCTCTTGGCACCCTGACTCATGTTAGGCTGGGATATTTGTTGGATGCCTTGTTAGGTGAGAACTTGAGAATATGAAACATTCTTGATACCTCATAAATCAATCTACCTCTATCATCCCAATGTTTGAGAATATGGGTCGCAGCAGGACCAAACACAAATTTGGAACTTAAAGGAGCATTCAAAACCTCATTTTTTAAATATGCAAAAAATTCTGGTTACGTAAACAAGCATACCTTCTCAATACAACAGAAGCAGCTGCATTTCTAGAAACTGTGTTTACACAATCAAATACTGTCCTTACAAAATTTTTCGAAACAAGACTCGCATCAGAAAAATCTCATTCATGAACACTTCTGTTCAACAGGTAACGCAACAAAGTCATCTAAACTGTAAGCACATTGCAAAATAAACTTCAACATAAAGCCCTGATAATTTAAAATTCTAAAGACTAAATTAGTAGAACGAGCCACCTGTTTCCCTGAAATTGTAACCACTTGCCAAATATTTCAGTGGATAGAGGCTTAAAAGAATCCAATGCCCTCTTTTTACAGCTGGCAGCTAGCAGCTGCAGAAACTACAGCGAAGACAACTGAAGGATTACAGTACACCTTGCATATCCTCATAGCCTTTTGAGGAACTGGTTCACTAGCCAAAGGGGTTTTGCATACAGTTTTATAGACATCTTCTAAGACTGTCAACAGAGGAGGCACGGCCAAAACATTTGGACTCTTATCCTCTACAATATAAACTCTGCCAGTCTCTTGCATAACTCCAAATTGCTTCCAGTCAAATACATCTCTAAACCTCACTAGCATCTGTGGAAAAGTGAACATCAGTTTGGACTAGATGGACTCCGTGTTCTCTACTGTCCGCACCACAGTCCCCACCAAAATCTGTCTCCATAAACTGATCTCTACAGAAAGGAGCCCCATAGTCATTCTGAACAGGACCATAATCTCTGAGATTAGCTGACTGTAATACACTTTTAGCTAAGGAAACCACATCAACTCTATCAAAGGTAATAACTTGACTGTCTGCAGTGTGGTGATGTTTACTTTTTACTGTGATCAACACTAACGGACAAAATATCTGGAGAGAGTGTATTATGTCTGACAAGGAATCCCTTACCAAAAACACTTCTGCACTTAGAGAGTTTGGTTCTCCCATAACTGAACCAGGCACTGGAACAATCCTGGAGGATGTGCCTGACCACCCTGTATAATAGAGAGCTGTGGGCTCACACAAGAGGGTGACAGGGAAAACAGTAAGTGGTCTGTGGGCTGGTTTAAGGCAACAACAGATTCACAAACGGTAGGCTGAAGCATGTTTTTGTTGATTTTTTTCTTTTTAGATGCAACTGGATTTGGTGGGGGAGAGGGATTCCATCAAGTCAGGGGAAAATCACCTGCCAGAATAATACACTAACATTATTAAGGGCCGACTAGGGACAGCAATAATAGAAAAGATGAATTATGTTCCCACACAGCAAATGGGGCCAAACTGTATACAAATATAGCAAAAACAGTTTAAAAAGTGCTAAGCCTTTTTCTACAAGCTTCATAGTGTAGTAATCAGCAGGCACTGTCACAGTACCAAGACAATTTCACTTGTCCAAATAGTCCCAACAAATCAAATATATGCCCTTAAATCAAACAGAAACTCTTTAAAACAGCATAAATAAGCATTCACATAAAGATTACATGTCAAAAATGAAATAAATTCACAGAAAATGCAAATAAAGTAATCTGAGGTAAGATCACAATCTAATGAAAAAATGACCACAACAATGTTAAATCAGTAGCAAATATAAATGAAGAAAAACGTGAAAACGTGCAATATTTTTGCCAGAACTTCAAAATAAAGCAGATAAACAACAGAGAAAATCAGGCACAATTAAATTGTTACTCTACATGCACTAAACAGTCCTTAGTGTTCAGCTGATAGCACAGAACTTCAGTTTCCCCATAAAACACTTTAGAAAAGCCCTGTAACTGTTTAAAAAGCAGCAGTACGCATATAAACACATCAGTAAGTCAGAATTCTAGAGGAGTTATTAGGAGCAGAAAATAGCAAGTAAAGTAAAATAAAAAGTGAACACGTGTACATAATTTTATAATTACACAGAAAGAAATCAAAAGTATATAAAGAGGAAGGGAAGTTGCTAAAGGGATCTTATCCGAGTCTGGAAACTGTATTCCACCAATGCAGGCTGCTGAAATATTCAGTGCGATTCCCACAACTGGCACTAGAAGACCAAATTGACTTCCTGTGACAGGGGTTAGGCTTCCCTTGTTGGGAGAGGCTTAGCCAATCCCCTGTCATAGTGGGAATTCTGAGCTCTGGAAAGCTGACAGTGAGTTTGTGCAGGCAGAGAACCCATTTGCTACCGAAGCAGTGTGAACGATGAACATCACTACTCACTGCACATCCTTATCTGACCCTTCTACCAACAATTTTTCTGCTAGGCCATCTATTCATTAATACTCTAACACAATTATGCATTGGCTGCTTTTTCTTCTTTACTTTTCTTCCTGTCAAACTCTCCTAAACTATCGCTGCATATGAATGCTTTGGTTGTTTTCTTTGCTAATCCTCTGGTTCCACAAATAATGCCCACCATACTGCTCTTCATACACTTTCTCAGTTACTCCACTCAAAGACAATGTGGTCTGCTCTCCAGGATCTTTTTGTTATAACAAGCAAGACAATTTTTCGTCATCCAGTCTGCCAGCTGGATCTCAGTAATTAACTCTTCTGGACTCCTTTTTCCTCTACATGATCAGGCAACAATATCAGGTACGATTTCACTGCTTTCAAGGATGTCATCACTTTCTTTTTTTTTCCTGGTGAACAGCCATCCATAACTCCACTACTTTTCTCTTTTGACCTCTCCTCCCAGCCGCCTTCTTGCTAGAAATGGAAGTAATGTGCTCAGGGATATCCCCCACTCCATGTCATCCCCCACTCCAAAACAGTGTCCTAAACTTCCCCTAGTCAAAATGAATACCACCTTGTGTTTTCCCTAAAACACATTCTCCTGGCCTAGTGGGAATAGCCTCATCAACAAAGGGTAAATCTAGACTAGTAACATTTTCTTCTAAACATTCTGTTTGTGCAGCTGTTTTATGTTCCTTGATCATCTATCTTTAATTCTGCAAGAAAACTAACCTGAATAAGACTATCATCTCTCTTGTACTAGAATGTCTTACAATAGGCTCCACTATTCCTAGCCTTCTATAAACCTCATTTTCCTGTTGTCTATTAATCCTGCTTTTCTTCCTCTCCTCCTAATGCTACTTACGCTATTCTATCCTTCCCATCAGTGACATAGCAAGGGTAAGGTGAAGGAGGCACAACCACAGTTAGAGGCACAATTTTTCTGTACTGGCATTTCAGAATGCCAGTACAGAAAGCAACTTTTTTAGGCTGTTGCTGGTAGGGAGGGTGTATGTGTTTCAGACGGCCACAAACAAGTCTACTGGAGTGTTTCTTTTTTTTTGTACTTCACAGCACTCACAGGGGGTAGTTCAGGGACTTGCTCAGGGGGCTGGGTGAGCCAGTTATGCCTCGGCTTCCCATCTACACAGTCAAACCACAAACCCCTTACACTCTACACTTACTCATCAATGAGCTGTACATGATGTGCTTATGTGACAGTGAAACAGAAATGGCCTTTCACATTGTTTACACGTAACAGGAGCACAAAATACTATGCGGTCTGAAGACCAGATTAACCAACATTTAACTAACCTTAAAATTGAAAATTAGACACAAATACAAATAAAACTGCCCCCACTCTGAAAATCCTCTCTGTACAGTTTTCTCAATCTTGCTGACAAGGTAATGGACGCTGCTGACTCCTTATGGCTAGGCTTGCAGAGGCCCTAGGGCCGATAGCCTAGTACCAACCTATGAACCTATAAGTAAATATTGTGGGAAGAAATATCCAGGGAACTGGGGATTGTTATGGCTAGGCTTGCAGAGGCCCTAGGGCCAATAGCCTAGTACCAACCTATGAACATGATGTTAGCACCTCAGCAAGGAAGCAGAACTTCCTTTAGAGTAATCAATGAAGGTGGAGCATGTTATGACTATGGACAGCATTTTTTGAAAGAGATCTTCCTTAAAAGGAAAAGTGAGTATGCAAATTTAAATGACAGAAAGACAGTCAAGGTAAGCATCTACTGAGGAAATACATTTTGGAAACAGATAGAATACTCTGATTTTGTCAGTTTGCACATGATAGTTAAGTGGAAAACGTTTAGTAGTAACCTGGATGTGGATATTAGAAACCCATGTCCACGGCAGCAGTGCACTTTCCCTGTATGCTGTTGAGGCCAGATTAACTGAATTCACCAAATGCAATCAGACGTGGGTGTACTACTATTTTTTTTTTTTCTTTACTTTAACCTGACTTGAGAGACCATCTGTCTGGTAGCTTCTCTCCTTCATATATGTAGCTTGAACTTCAGTTGTCAGTGCTGGGATTCAAACTCCATTAAGTCCAGGTCAGCTGCCATAACATATACTCTCTTATTACTATTTAGACCTAAAGTCAGAATCTTTCAAATCATCTTTTATTCTTTAGGCAGTCCCCACAACTCAAATTCTAAAGTCCTTTCCTTCAAAGGCAAGGTTAAGATCCCTGGAGCAAGTGACCTTCATGCAGTTTGATTTACGAATGTGTAGCATTTCCATCAGGGCCGGGTCAGAGACTGCCCTGTTAAGCCAGGCCCTCATGGTAATGCTACACATTCATAAATCGAACTATATGAGGATCACTCACTCCAGGGATCTTAACCTAGCCTATGACATGAACAGGTCATGCTGGAGACTGCCACTTCTCTGGAATAAGCTTTCAATTCATGTGAAACTGAGCCTCTCCCTGACCCTCTTAAAACACAACCTAGATCAATGGATTGGTGAATGCACATTCATTCAAGGGGTGGCACCCATGTCTCTGCTGGGCAGAGGAAGTCAGATGTATACAAGTCATTTTAAGCAGCTCACATAAGCATCTGAGAACCAAAGGTGCAACTTCCCTTTCTAGACCCCTGTGATTGGCACGGCACCAAAAAGAAAATCTCCTCCATTTGCCAACACAAGACTTTCTAGTATCTGATTTTCTTGCCTTCTTTGGTACCTGCTGCATGTCCTCATGAAAAATGTGCCTAAAAAGTATTAAAACTGAATTATCCAGGCAGTCAGTTGTAGCTGATTGATGTTGGGGTAAATCAAACTCCCTTTTGCTGAGTGAGCAGATCCAGTCTGAGGAAACGTGGTAATTGCCCTTGGCCAATTCCATAACAAGGGAGAATAAATTCTGACTGGGCCACAAGGGACTCACCACAATAATTTTTGGTAATTATTTCTAAAATCTTTAGAAAAATCTTGGAAATCATTGGAAAAGATGGAAAAGCATGCAGGAACATTTCCATCTAAGGGAGTGACAGCATCTGTTCTCCAGGCAAAAGTGTCTTGAAAATAATTTTTCTACTTGTCTAATTTGTAAGGAGTTGAACAGATCAACCTGAGGTGTTACCCTACATTTGGATTAAATCCTGGAACATGACTGTATTGGGTTTCCACACATGAAGGTCTGTCCAGCATTTGGTGAGTCTGTATGCCGCAATGTTTTATTCTGACAGAATGTAGAAGGCCTGAAAAGTATGAGAATGCTGAAAAGCCAACTCCCAAGCAATCACTGCCAACCAGAAAAGAGGGTATGACCTTGTACCCACTTGCTGAGATACCACATCACTGTGGTGTTGTCTAACAACCTGTGAAAAGGCCCAAAACCCATAGATGGTGTAGAGGTTTCAAAGCATGAATCACTGCTAGCATTTCCTTGATGTTTATGTGTTTTGACATGCTGAAGAGTCCCACAGATCTTGCTCTTTTACTCCCATGTAAACTGCACCACAAGCATTAACTGAAGAGTCTGTCTAGACAGATTGAACCAGGTGTGGAAGAGAGAAAAAGGAGTCCTGGATTGAGAGCCATTTGATCCCTCCACAATGGCAGTTCTCACCTTACAATCACTAGAACAGGAATCTGAGATCCAAAGGGGTGTAGATGCTGGGTCCAAGATTTTTTTTTTAGGTACTCCTGGATTTTTCTCATGTGCAATCTGGTAAGTGGTATCATGAGGATCATGGACGACATAAGGCATATAATCCTGAGAACTTCTTTTGCAGGAGCCTAGTAAGTTATTACTTTTTCTTTTGGAAGGCAGGCCTAGACTTTCAAAAAGACAATTTCATGTAAGGGTGTGAGACAAGACTTTTGTAGGTTCAAGTGAAATCCTATATGTGACAAGGGTTGGATACCTTTGTTAAGGACTTGGCACATGTAGGAGCACAGGCAACCTTTGCCTTAACAGAAATAACCACCAGTGGAGGAGTCGAGCCATCCGATAGAAACACCCTCACAGCCAGGATGCCAGTGAGGGTAAAAACCCTTCTGAGTCTGCTTGCACAAATGTCCCTCTAGACAGCACTTGGCTTAGGGATTTTGGGGATTTCCCACCACTATGAAATAAACTCAAATTCAGTACGGGGATGATAGATGGTCAGCAGGTAAAGGGAAGCAATCACCCAAGGTGGGAGGGAAGAAATCAACCCTGAACCTACATGATTTTAAAAAATTCTGTACATCTCCAATGTTCCCTTTATTGAGAGGCTAAAGAAAACATGGGTGGTATATTTGCGATATCTTTACCTGTTCATAACCTTTCTGATCCATCTTACAGTAATGCGATGACCTTCAGCAGGGTAATAATCACCTCCTGTTGGAAATGAATCAGTGTAGCCATACAAAGACAGAATGTAGAATACTAGCTGAATCCTAGCGGATGTATTGTAGCTTCCCTGACACAGTCTGCAACTAGTTTATATCTTGTCAATCTGATTGCTTGCAGGCAGTCAACTTCAAAATGACCACATCTTCAAGCACACTATATGATGGGAGATGCCACAAGAATCTACACTGGCTCCACTGATTTTACTGTTTGCATTCTGCTATTAAAGTGCACTACTATGAGTGGGATTTTGGGTGATCATTCTTATGTGGATTTTATCCAAATATACCTCTCTTCTTTTCAGTATGAGTTGCTCTTGATAACCTGGAAGACCACACGCCTGAAGTCCTTAAGTGGATAGCCAGCAGAATAATGCTCTATCAACTTAAGGTAGAGGCATTAACTATACATGTGACTGTCATGTCTGTCACAGTTCCTCATTCCTGCTGCATAAATGTTTTATGGTGAAACAGAATGGACTGCAGTGTGCACATTTTTTGGAAAGATAACCTGCAGTCACAGAGGACAAGGCTGGAGAATTATGAAATCCTATTTTCATCACATGAATACTGTACAAAGTAATCACCTCATTCTGTCTGATAATCCTGTCAAATGTCACTTGTGCACCCCGGTTTTCGAATTCCTAAATTACTGCAACATTCTATATCCTGGTCTTCATCACACTACCCACTGTGTGCAGATGTCTAACGCCAGATTCCTGATTGGTTCTACCCAACAAAGAACACCACACACTGGGATGCAGTCTACTCTGGCTCCTATTGCATCAAAGTCTATGTACAAGGTATTATTTTTGTGTGTTGTTTCTGCATGATCTGGGTCCTCTCTCACTCTTAAAGAAGCTGCTGATACTTTATCAGTCAGCTCACCTTCTTCGCTCAGCCTGCCGAAAGATACTGCTTGTTCCCAAGATGTACTTAGACAACTTCCGGTCACGCTTTTTTCTTCCTATCAGGCTTTGCTTTGTGGATACCACTGTCCTGGCAGCTTCAGCAGCCTGCCTGTGACTTTTTTTTTTCTTTTCAACTATCAAACATGTTGCAAACTATGCAGTCCTTGTGCATGGCACACCTCAATTATACTATGGGATATATTTTACAGTCCTTAATAATGTAATAAAACATAAATAAAATACGGACCTTCCCCAAAGTTTACAGAAACATAAAAATAAAGAAAATATTCAATAATCCAAAAAGTAAGTTAGCAGAACATACTTTAAGTATTAAATATTCAAAATTAGGTTATTTTACAATTGACTATTCTCTGGGATCACGTGTGACAGTATTTTATTTATTTATTTTTTTACAAAGCCCTTACGACCTTTTCATTTCAAAAAACTTAATATAGTAGGTGATTTCATATTTTCTGAATATTTACTAAGCATTTTTAATTCTACTATTTTACTTGGATATTTTACCACCACAGTGGTCAAGTTTAAGAACTGACTATTGTGACAGGATGCATGAAAACAGTCTGTCATATCAACTTGGAAACTGCAAGAAGAAAAATGGTAGAGATGAAGAAAAAGGAAGAGAATAATGAACGGAGAGGGGAAGCACCAGGGCAAGAAGTCCAGAAGTGAGCTAGCAAGAGTTGAAATAAATGGACAAAGTGCAAACTCAGATTTTCCTAAAGTGAAGGAGTGCTCCTGTACAAGAACGGTTAAAAAAATTCTTCTGCCCACAGAGAAGGATGACGAGCACTTGACTTGATGGGTGCTTTCAATTGTTTCATACATACCTCTTACAGTGAGAAATCTAAACAAAGCCAAACATAATGAGGGGATAAAGGCCCAAAAAGAGGGAGAGATTTTAAACATTGCTCTAACTTAGAAAGTTGCTAGAAAATTAGGTTTTTCATTAGCATGGATTTTCTGAAGTATATGAATTCTGAAACACAAAATTCTCTCATTATTTGTTGACTTCAATCCTCAATGATTTGCCTGGAAACCACAAATTTTATCTGGGACAGACTAAAAATAAGAGGGAAAAATCTGGGTACTTTACAAAAATCTGTACAGTTGAGAGGTATGGTTTCATGTACAGTTTAAAAGTTCACTTTTCATATGCATTTCCCCCAGAGTCTAGTTACAAGTTAGAATACTCGGACCTCCCTTACACCTATTGGTAAAACAGTGTAAAGTCCAAATACAATCTTTTTTAAAACCATTGCTTTTTATGGTGTTAAAGTATATAGACAGAAAAAAAGCAGTAAAGATGGAAAGGATGGTTTAAGATTACGTGTGCACTTTCTGATAGTGAGAATATTATGGGGAATACATTACCAACCCTTAAACGTGAAGGCATAAAGTCTATTTTGGCTGGTAAGCAGAAAAGATCTGGAATACGTCAAGGTAATGGAAGTGGTCCATCTTGAATGGATACTTGTTTTGTTGCCAGTAGTACATTTTCTAGCTTTCTTATTTTATTTTTGGGAAGTGAACACTTTGTTTGTCGTTGTTAGTGCTATTTATGAATCTGTTCACAAAAGAAAGTACAGTTGTGTAAAATCTTACCATAACAATAGATGTCCTTTTCTTCACTGCTGCAGTATTCTTTACCCATGGGATATCCTGCCAAGGACAGCCCAATGTTCAGCCAGTATACCAAAGCCTTTAGTTCTTATAGGGGTTTTACGTCACATGTACACTGCCTACACAAAGTGTAGGGCATAAAGGTGAAATATGGATGCACATGTTCAGAACTGAAAAAGCCCCAAGAGGAACAAAATACCCTGAAGGACAAGGAGAACATGTGCATGCAAAAGGATAAAGGGAAGAGGAACCCCTCAGTCAGGAGGGCAACAAAAATACAGGGCAAGAACTAGGATAAAGGATAGGAGGAAGGGACCGCATACTAATACAGTGAAGGGAAGGACATCTACTGCTATGGTAAGATTTTATACAACTGTAATATGTCCATCCATATCACTGTTGCAGTATTCTTTACCTAACGGAGAATACAAGAGCTTAGGAGGAAGCCACAGAGGATCCCTCTACAAACCCATGCAGGACAGCCCTGGCAAAGCCTGACCTGGCTCTGGAAATAATGTCCAACTTGTAATGCTTAGTGAAAGTATGAACAAAAGACCAAGTAGTACCCTCAAGGATGTAACTGGTATCCAGACCCTGGCACCAGAGGAGGCAATTGTCCTAGTAGAATGCACCTCTACAGATGAAAGACATTTCGCATGAAAAGCATTACAAAAGGAAATTACCTTAGAAATCCAGGAGGAAATGGTTTGCTTAGAAACAGGAAAGCCCAAAGTCTTGGAATGAAAGGAAACAAAAAGCTACTCAGATTTGTGAATAATTTTAGTTTTAGCCATATAATATCTGAGCTGTCTATGCAAATCCAAAGTGTGAAGAACCTTCTCACTGGCAGACTGCAGAGAAGGTAAAAAGGAAGTAAGATGAACAGACTGACTATGGGACAACTCATTGACCACCTTGGGTATAAAAGAAGGATTAGTATGAAGAGACTCCCTGTCTCTGTGAAAAACCTAAGGAGGAACAGCCATGAGAGTCTGAAGTTCAGAAACTCTCTTGGCTGAAGTGAGAGCCAAAAGGAGAACAGTCTTCCAAGTATAATGTTGTAAGGAAACTGAAGAAGCATGCTCAAAAGGAGCCTGGGTCATTTTTTCAAGTACAAAATTGAGGTCCCAGGAAGGCAGAATGGTCTTCCTGTGGGGGTCTGATATGAAGGACGCCTTTGAGAAATTGCTTGACCTCAAATCTGGAGGCCAGAGGAAGAGTCAAGAGCAGACAAGCAGACATTGTTGACAGGTGAGCTTTAACTGAAGAATATGCCAACCCAGCATGGAGAAGATCACACAAATAAGAGAGAACCAGGGGAACCTCCACATATAGGGGATCATGATGGCAACAGAGGCACAAGACAGAAAATGGCTTCCATTTGGACACAGGATTTTCTGGTAGTCATTTCCCGGCCTCCTGCAGAACCCACAGCATGTCCTCAACAGGTATCTAAAAGGATCAAAATCCTGTCACCCACAGTGTCACCTGAAGAGTGGACAGGTAGGAATGGCCAAGAAATCCCCTGTCTTGTGTGAGAAGATCCACTCGATGAGGTAACTTATGGTGACTGTCCCTGGCCAAATAAAAACTGGGAACCAATGCTGTCTGGGCCAAAAGGGAGTCACTAGAAAGACTTTGGGAGAGTCCTGCCTGATCTTGTGTAGAACTTGTGGCAACACAGGAAGGGAAGGAACAGAATACAGAAAAAAGAAGTTATATACTCACCATAATGTTCCATCTCAGTAAGTTGTACTTCATTTGTCTTCAACCTGTGGGTTATGGATCTGTATCGTATCAGACATGACCGCATATCCAGCATCTGATCTGAGCTCCAAGCTCCTCCTCTTACCCATAATGCCCAGTCTCTTTCCTCCCTTCAGATCGAGTTTGCTGCTCAACATACAACATACACCCGACCCAACAAGACCTTACCACTACTGGCAGCCCAAAAAAAAAAACAAAAAAAAAAAACAAAAAAAAAAAAAAAACAAATCTGAGCCAAAGCACAGCAATGGACAGCTCCTAGGATGTTCACCCTCCATATGCATGGCCAGGACTGAAGTGACAAGGTTGGGGGAAGGAGGGGGGATGGTTGAAGATAAATGAAGTCCAAGTACTCAAATGGAACATTATGGTGAGTACATAACTTCTTTATCTGAAGTAGTTGACTTCATTTGGTCTTCAACCTGTGGGACAGAGTCCCCAGCTACTAACACATGGGTGGCCCTTCATGGAAGGATATTCTGGAGCACTATCCGTCAAAGTTCCTTACATGATTTTTCATAAGGACAGGGTTTCTCAACAAAATAACCCGTCCTTTCTTCCTAAAGTAGCGTCAGAAGCCAATATTAATCAGACTTTTAATCTTCCTTTTTTCCTAATTTTCAGAATAGGAGTGAATATAAATTACATCTGCTGGATGAGCACAGGCAATTGAGATTCTACTTGCATAGGATGAAAGCTTTTCGTAAATATGATCAGCTGTTTCTTACTCAAAACCCTTCTTACGGAAACCAATTTCTAAGGTGACAATTGGATCAAAGCATTGTTCGAGCATATTCTGTCAAGGGAATTTCCCCTCCGGGTCAGGTGCATTCCTCCAGATCTATGGCTACTTCAGCAGCCTTTTGGTCCAGGGTGTTGCTGGATGATATTTGTTCTGCATCTACTTGGTCCTCATCTCATACCTTCATCTCACATTACAAATTGGACATTGTATCCAGTAAAAGAGCATCCTTTGGCTCCGCTGCTAGCTGTTGAATGTAACTGCATTACACAGGTGTTTGCAGGCTAAACATTTTACAGATGTTGGCTGCTTAGCCATCACCCCTTCCCCCACAAACTGCATCACCTTCATGGCTACAAACTGGAAGAAATGTGGTACCAGATTTTGTTGTTCCCCTGTCTAGCTTTGTACAGCTTCTTTGGCAACATTAACTCTAGCAGTCCAATTACATGCCTGCAGTAAGATGTTTATCAAACAGCTGTTTGTTACTTACTCCACAGTATTCCAGCAGCTGGGAAATTTCTTCTTCATAAACTGTTTGCGTGGCATACTGTTTTTCCAGCTCTCTCCAGTCAACAGCTCTGCTTAAAACTCCCTGCAGTTACATTAAACAAGAAATAATCTAATGGATTATCTGAAGCTAATGAAAGAATAAAAAAAAAAACAGCTAATATTACTTAATTATTTTGGAGTAGAAATTATACATCAGGTATACAAATATATATATATATATTTTAAAAAACTACACATGTTCTTGTTAAGTATGAATATATGGCTGAGAAAAATCATCACTGTTCAGAGAACATTAAACACATACACCAAGGTCAAATTTTGTTTCTATTTTGGTCTGCAGATCAGGTGTTTTTTTTTTTTTTTTAGAGAAGATGGTCAAAGAGCATCATGGGTGTGACATGCATGTGTGTATGACTTAGACGTAAAGTATTAAACTTTAAAAATGGCAATGCCTAAAATGAGAACTAATGACATTTTTACTTTATCTGGTTCACTAAGGCTTCATGTATTTGCATAATACAGCAGCTCAATTTTCTAGCAAAATTCACCATCTGAGTGCATACCTGAAAAGGTCAAACTTGCACCTGCAGAATGTACAAAACAAAGGCATTGAACTAATCTGATCTCTTTTTTTTCTAACAAAAGCAGAAAGAAGAGTTGGGGGACAACACATCTTAACTGTAGATGTGTAAATAATAAGATCACTGCTATTAGATTTATATACATGCACTGAACATCTGCTGGACATCATTTGTTTATTCCCCAGCTTATACTGTTGCACTCAAGTTGTGATTTTAGAGGAGATAGCCCAGCTATAAAAACTTCTTAAAAAGCAATGTGTGTATTTTCTTCTGTAACTTATGCCAACTGAACTAAACAGGCACTCTGATTATACTTATAGTGTAATTAGTTAATAAAACAATAGTTAAGTCAGTATCCTTAGTAAAATTATTTGCTACTACTTGCTTCAAAGCCTAATGAATTTTTTTCATGGTTCATTTGCAAATGAGAAAAGGTCTCAGAAAGAAAGCAGGAGGTCTTGTTATTGTTGTCAACCCCCCCCCCCCCCAAGACCCTAGTCTCATTGTTTACATTAGGAGCACAATATTAAAATTAGGAGCACAATATTAAAATTAGTGTTCAATGTGCTACTTTTTAAAACATTAGCCAAGATACCTAAAACATTTAAGATCATTAATGTAACATTAAAAAAATACAGGACATTTTTTCTACTTGTCAGTGTGGTTCTATGACAAAGAAATTAAAAAAGAAAGTTTAAAGCTGAACAAAAGGACAGATGGGAGGGAGTTTACAAAAATTCAATTAAAGCCTTAAACCCATAGAACCACAGATACTTCAGAGCTTACTTCTCAGTGGCACTGTTCATTTCCTGAATTCTAGAATCACGATTTGTCCTCCAGTCCTCAGGGTGAAGCTCGAGTTTCTCTACTCTCCCAAATGCCCTACAGTTTCCTAAGGAACTTTTAAGGATAAAGAAACAATTTTGAGTTTGCCTGTACCTGTTCAAGAAAAAAAAAAAAAGATAAAAAAATAAGGAAATGAAAAGATCTCCCTTTCCTGATACTCAGTCCCTAGGCACCTGGATCCTTTTGAATCCAGACAGCATACTTGCTTTTCCTCCTTCCTTTTCAACTAGGTTTCCTACAGTTATGGTGCAGATATAATTGGGCAGGGCAGTTGGACAGATGTCCAAACATGAGCCAGCTTTATCTTTCAATTTCAAAGAATAGACATTTGACTCTCAGATGTCAAAAATGCAGATATCTGAGAATCAGATATTAGATTACAAGATATCATGCCAGAATCTCCTTTGCTATCAGTTACACATTTATTTCAGTTTAGTGCAGAAGGCTACATGTAGCTTTATGGCTGACCCTAAACCATCTCACATTAAATGAAAGTGGTAGAAAAAAAGAGAAAGAGGGAATGTCCACCTCTTTATGTTAAGACCTATGTTTGTAATTATTTCAGTCACAGAAGTAGACACCCTACAGCTTTTTAAAAATATTTTTATTGAATCTTACAGGTGACAAAAGTATAAACATACTAACATAAAAAATAAACTATTTGCAAGTTTCTGTTATCAGCCATTACTACACATAATTCTAGTTTCCAATACTTAAAAATGTATTGGTCATACAACATAAAAAAGAAGTTACGTACTTACCATAACGTTCCATATGAGTTGTTTATCTCGCCTTTATTCTCACTGATGGGTTCGGAGCCAATCCTCAGCTCCAACACGGCCGATAGCAAAGCTCAAGGTTTGCCAGTAGCTCAAGACCAAGCCCCTTATCCCACAATGCACTGCTGGAATTACCTCAGATCTTGTTTGCTGCGAGTAACACTATATATATATATATACATATATATATATATATATATATATATATATATATATATATATACCCTTATATTTATTTCTACCAAGAATACTTCCCGAAGGGGAAGAAGAAATATTGAATAACCAGGATGATACTAGCCTCTAAGTCAACAGTCAGCCAGGAGGGGGAAGGAGGGAGGGACGTGAGAATAAAGGCGAGATAAACAACTCACATGGAACGTTATGGTAAATACATAACTTCTTTATGTGAAGTTGTTAAATCTTGCCGTTTATTCTCACTGATGGGTAGCGTCCCTAGCATCCGCAATTTTGGATGGCTCATGGAAGTATGTTCTTCAGTACCGTGGAACCAAAGGAAGACCTGTCCCTGGAAGCCTTATCTACTTTGTAATGCGTGATAAAGGTGTGAGGCTTAGACCAAGTGGCTGCAGCGCAAATATTGTCAAGGAGCAATTTAGCTTGAAAAGCAGAAGATGTAGGGACGGCTCTGGTAGAATGAGCCTTAGGTCTGTGTGTCAATGGCATGCTTGCATTCTTATAAACAAAGGATATATAGTCGGATAACCATTTAGATAAGGTTGTATTAGCCACTGGATTGCCTTTTCTGGCTTCTGAAAAGGATACAAAAAGTTGATCTGATTTTTTAATATCCTTATATCTGTCCAGATAAAATCTGAGCTGTCTGTGTACATCAAGTTTGTGCGGCATGTATTCCAATTTGCTAGAGTGGTTGGGGAAAAAAGACTGGCAGCTCAATGACCTGATTGATATTTGATTCAGAACAGACTTTAGGTAAAAATGAGGGGTTTGTTCTGGGAGATACTCTATCACCATGGAAAATCATGTAAGGTGGTCTGATAGATAATGCTTGAAGTTCTGACACTCTGCGGGCAGAAGTAATGGCCACTAGAAAAATAGTTTTCCAGGATAAATATTTGAGATCACAAGAAGATGCTGGTTCAAAAGGGGGAAGAATAATTTGAGACAGCATAAAGTTTAAATTCCAAGGAGAATAGGAAATTTTAACAGAAAGCAGGAACAGTCCAACAACGCAAGACTACGATAAAATCAAGTTTACTGATACTAACTTCAAACAAATAAAAACATGTAAACACATTAAGCGCTTTAGTCAGTAGTTAGACTTCTTCAGAATAACATTATGCTGCCTGTTCACACATTATATACAATCCCACTAATTGAACAACTACATCATTTCCTTCCCCAACAACATGATACAGGAAATACAAAGCCCATAGTAAACAATCCAGGTATACGTAAAAAATAACAAACAAGTAAAAAGTCTTATTTACATACAAAAATTCCTTTAAATAAAGAATAATTGCTTTAATTTTAAAAAAGGTTGTAAAGACATTTTTTCATTCAAACCCGGGGGGAGTGTGCATTTAATCTTATCTGCCACTTTAATTCTAGAAATTCTAGATATTCCTCCACAGGTCCCCCTCTCTCCCCCAAGTCTACTTGTTCGAGAATGTAAAACCAAAAAATATGGTTATTATTAATGTTAATATGCTTAAATAAAGCATTATTGGCATTCCTTTGTTTTATATCATATAGGTGCTGGTATACCCTGTGTCTAAAGGCATTTTTTGTTTTCCCTACGTAGAAACCTTTACAATTTTTACATACCGCGATGCAGACCACCCCTTTAGTATAGCAGTACATTCTCTTTTTGTTAATGATCCGTCCATAATTGTCCAGCTTAAAACTATCAGTATTCATCATATAGGGACACTGAGCACACCTACCACACTTAAAAGTACCCACTCCCTGAGTGTTGATCTTCTCCTTTTCTAGGAGTCCTTTAATTGAGATATTTTTCTTATAAATTATAGTGGGTTTTAAACCTAATTTCTCCAGGACTCCAGCATCATTCTCAAAAATTTTCCAATATTTGTTTACAACATGCCTAATGTCCTCAAAATTATGTGAATAGGTAAGTGTATTAATCCACGTGTAAAACCAATATCTCCACATGTATTGTTATTACTCCCATCCTGTTGATTTTCTCTCATATTACCTAATAGGGCCCTAAAATGCCCATTTACCTTTTTAGTTTTAATAACCATATTTTTTGGTTTTACATTCTCGAACAAGTAGACTTGGGGGAGAGAGGGGGACCTGTGGAGGAATATCTAGAATTTCTAGAATTAAAGTGGCAGATAAGATTAAATGCACACTCCCCCCCTGGTTTGAATGAAAAAATGTCTTTACTACCTTTTTTAAAATTAAAGCAATTATTCTTCATTTAAAGGAATTTTTGTATGTAAACAAGACATTTCACTTGTTTGTTATTTTTTACCTATACCTGGCATGTTTACTATGGGCTTTGTATTTCCTGTACTATGTTGTTGGGGAAGGAAATGATGTAATTGTTCAATTAGAGAGACTGTATATAGTGTGTGAACAGGCAGCATAATGTTATTCTGAAGAAGTCTAATTACTGACGAAAGCGCTTAATGTGTTTATGTGTTTTTATTTATTTGAAGTTGGTATCAGTAAACTTGATTTTATTATAGTCTTGCGTTGTTGGACTGTTCCTGCTTTCTGTTACTTACCAGTTTTGTCGTTTTTATTTTTGAAGAATATGGAATTTTGATAGGTCTCATGTGAAGAACACCTTTAAGAAAAGTCTTGGATAATTTATGGCCCATAACATTTGAGCCACCAAACCCAAGGTGAAAATTTGAGATGGCAGCTAACTGGACTCTAACTGTAGCAGCTGCTGCCCCTTCCTTAAAAACTTTGTCAAGAATTCTAAAATAGTTGATAGCGGGGCTCAGAAAGGGTCAATTTTCTGCGTGTTGGCCCAAATTGAGAACCTTTTCCATTTACTGCCATATAATTTCCTGGTAGATGGCTTGTGAGAAGACAAGAGAATTTGTCTTGTATCTTCTGAAATTGAATGAAGCCTGGCAATTAGGGGTAGTGGATTAGCCAAGCAGTCAGTTTCAGGGACTGCAGTGAAGGATGGCGGTCCCCTGATGGGTGCGTCAGAAGGTCCGGAACTGGGTCCAGGATCCATGGATCTTCCAAAAGATGATGGTGGAGAAATGAGAACCAAATCTGTTGAGGCCAGTACGGGGCTATGAGAATAACAGTCCTTCCCAGTGATTTTGCTTTCTGTAAAAATCTGGGTATCAATGGGAAGGGTGGAAAAGCATAAAGGAGACCCGGGGGCCAATCGTGTAAAAGTGCATCTCTTGGGGGATGACCGGGAGGTGGTATTAGGGCAAAGTAGCTTCTGCATTTTGAATTGATGTGGCTGGCAAAGAGGTCACAGCAAGGCTGGCCCCATTTGCGGAAAATCAACTCCGCAACCTGTTGTTTGAGAGACCACTTGTGAGGGAGCAATATCGCCCTGCTTAGCTTGTCCGCCATCACTTTGGATTTCCCCGGGATGTGCATTGCTAACAGAAAACGCTGGGATGACACAGCCCATTACCAGACCCTGAGGGCTTCTTGACAAAGGGGATAAGACTTGGTTCTGCCTTGCTTGTTCAAGTACCAGACTACTGACATGTTGTCCGTCTGTATTGCAATAGTTACTAGAGGGAGAGAGTCCTGAAAGTACTGCAACTCCAGAAGTACCGCTCTCAACTCTAGAACATTGATGTGTACATATGACTCTTGATCTGTCCATGTGCCTTGGGCAGTCTTTCCCTGAAAATGCCCCCCCCACCCTATCAGGGAAGCGTCCGTGGTCACAGTGGCTACTGGGGGGGGGGACAAAGGGTCTTCCGATTGTGACATGAAGAGACGTCAACCACCACCGAAGGTCTCTCTTGCAAGAATCTGTGATGAGAATCATATGGCACATCTGTAGTTTCTGGTACGACCACTGAGCAAAGAGGAGCCATTGAAGAATTTGCATATGCATCCTTGCGAGTGGTATAGCCAGGATTGCTGCCGCCATCAAACCTAGCACCTTCAAGACCTCTGCTGCTGTAGCTTTCTTCTTTGACAACAGTGAGCTCACGTGTTGGCAGAGAAGTGAGACTCTTTCGATAGGAAGGCGTACAGTGGTAGTTGAGGTATCTAACTCTGCTCCTATAAAAACGGTATGCTGCAATGGCGATAAGGCAGACTTTTCGAAGTTGATTGTAATACCTAATTGATGTCAGAGTGTATTGTGTTGCCTGAGTTAACTGATGCCTGGTGGTAGCGGTGAGGAGCCAGTCGTCTAGGTATGGAAACACCTGGAATCCTAGACGTCTCAGGTGAGCCGTGACCACTGCCATGCATTTGGTGAAAACTCTGGGGGCTTTAGTGAGACCAAAGGGCAGGGCTCGAAACTGGTAATGATTGGCTCCCAGCCGGAAACGCAGATGATCTCTAGAGCGTCTGTTCATCTTTATGTGATAGTACGCATCCTTGAGATCTATGGAACACATCCAATCGCCTTTCCCTAGGAAGGGAAGAATGAACTGAAGCGTGACCATTCGGAACTTCTCTTTCTTTACAAACTGGTTGAGTCTGCTGAAGTCCAAGATAGGTCTCCAGTCCCCTGTTTTCTTTGGTACCAAAAAGAATCTTGAGTAAGTTCCGAATCCAACTTGGTCTGCTGGGACTGGTTGGATGACTTTTTTCTAGCAATCTGTGGACCTCTACAATTGCTTGTTCCCTGAGATTGGGTGGAACATCTGGGATTCTGTTTACAGGAATGGAAGGGGAAGAGAACGGTATGAAATATCCTCTGGAAATGATGCTTTGTACCCATGTATCTGATGTTATGTTTAGCCAGTCTTCTGGGTACAAAGACAAGCGACCTGAGACTGCCTCCAGAGCTGAACAGTCGGGCCCCCTTTCAGGGGCGATGGTAGGGTTGACCGGAGAACTGACCCCTGTCACACTGTTGCTGTGGACCCCCATCTTACGTTATAACCCCCTCCTCTGCCTCTAGAGGGGGTTTCTCCATGTGTGTCCTGAAAGGCTCCCTGTGCTTTTTGGAACCACATTTTCCCTACCCTAGGGCCCTTGGGGTAGGGCCGAGTAGAGGTAGAAAAACGGACTCCAACGGCAGATAAGGTCTTGCCTTCCTGCCCACACCTGGTTAAAGTCTCCTTTACTTTAGGCCCAAACAGTGATGAGCCATCGAATGGGGTGTTGATAAAGGAAGACTTAAAGGGTTCCGCAAAGGAACAGAGACATATCCAGGCTTGTCTTCGAACAGCAATGCCCGAACGAGTGGCTCTACTCGAACCATCAGCTGCGTAGGATATGAGACGCACGGATGAGTTTACCACCGAGTTTAGGGTAGCGAGCTGGGCGTTGACTTTGTCGGCCACCCCTGCAGCTACCGTACCCTGGAGAGCATCTCCTAGCTCTTTCAGGAGATCTCTTTGTAGTCTCGTAAAATAGGTTAAGTAGTTCAGTGATCGCAGAGAAAAAGTCGCTGAACTAAACATGCGTTTCCCATATCTATCCATGACCCTAGAATCGGAGATCTCTTTGTAGTCTCGTAAAATAGGTTAAGTAGTTCAGTGATCGCAGAGAAAAAGTCGCTGAACTAAACATGCGTTTCCCATATCTATCCATGACCCTAGAATCTCTGTTAGGATGATGGATAGATGTGGATGTCTCAGACACCTCCTTTTTGGTGGCTGCAGCTATCACTATGGCATCAACAGGCACTCCCTTTGTCAAAAATGGCTTGTCCACTGGGGCAGACATGAATTTATTGGGCTTGCGAGGAACAGGTTACATGGCCTCTGGTGACTCCCACGCCTTACGAGAGATCAGTTCCATGAGCTCGCCATAAAGCGGAGACACCCAAGAAGTAGAAGGTTGAGACCCAAAAACCTTCAAGAGCACGGCCTCGTCCTCAGCAGGGGTCTTGGACTGCCAATCACCCCCTCTAACTAAGGATCTCAAGTATCTCGGCAAAGGAGATATCCTCAGAGGGGGATCGAGGGGACCCTTCTGCCTCATCCAAGTCTGTGGCAGATGTCAAAGACTCCTGTGGGGAGTCTAAGTGCCTCCTCTTGCACAGTCTCTTCCTGGGCACCTCCTCAGTGGGGGGATCTGGGGAGGTCTCAGAAGAGCAGGGAACGCCTTGTGGGGGTACTTTAGGCTCAGGGTCTCTATGCTTTGGGGGACCGGTAGATGAAGAAGCAGACACAGGAGCCTGAGGGGAGAGGGAAGGCCGAACCGATGCTGACGTCTTTGGAGACAAAACTCTCCTCATAGCATCGAAGGCACCATGACTCCGACGAGAAGGAGTGGATGGACCTGAGAGTACCATCCGATCCTCCAGCACCAAAACCATGGGCTCCGTGCCCGAGGCAGGAGCCAAGCTCATCCGAGCCAAAGCCCCGAGAGGAAGAGTCGGCACAGACAAATCAGTTCGACTATCCTCCCCGGACCCGATGGGAGAGCGTCGGCTCCTAGAGTCTTTGGTCGGTGCCAAGGACATCCGAGTAGATGGAGCCGATAACACCGGTGTGGGTATCGGCTCCAAGGGTTCGACAATCATTGGTTCAGTTTCCTTCGGCTCCAAGAGTCCAGTACAGCTCGGAGGAGGAGTAGACAAATTCGGTTGTTCCCTGGTCTTCGGCACCGCCGAGCTGGTCGGGGCCGACAACAATTTGGCAAGTCCTGGTGCCTGTAAAAGCTTCTGCACTAGCCGATCCATGTCCAAATCTGAAAGGCTGACTGAGGACTTAGAGGAAAGCACCAAAGGTGCTGACTGGAGCAGAGGAGAAGAGGGAACTTCAAAGACTGGCTCCAATACTGACAGCTGGCTCCGAATCAAAGGTACACTCGGTTCCGAGGTCTGTGGAACCGATGACCCTCCCACTGAAGTTTTTGCCTTTTCTGCCACTCTGTCTGAAGATTTTGTGGATTTTGAGGATTTGGAGGATGTGCTAGTACCCTCATGGCTACTCAACACCTCAGAAAAGGAATGCTGTAGTAATCCCCTGTCTATTAGCTTCCTCCTTCTCTCCAAGAGGACTCTTGAAGAAAAGGAATGGCAAATGCTACAAGTGTCTTGGAGGTGTTTAGCCCCTAGACAGTAGACACATTGAATGTGTCCATCAGTGACGGACATTTTCTGCCCACAATCTGGGCATTTCTTGAATCCCGATTTAGGATGGGATTTTTCTTTGTCATCCGGCATAGTAAAGGTCAAACAAATCAGTATACTGCAAAACACTAATACAGTAAAGTCCTTACTTTACTTGTAAAGACCCACAAATCAACTAAGCCCAATACGGGCACTATCTATAACAAATAACTATAGTCTACAAATACAGGGCTAAGAGGCCCACAGAGAAAAAATCCTGACTATTAGAAAAAGGACTAATAAGTCTAAATAGGGCTAAAGGCCCTCACAAAATAACTAAGCCAACAGGGCACTAACTATGAAAAACTATAGATTCTATTATCAAAGTCTCAAACAGTAACACACAACTATCTTATGAAAAACTCTAAAACAAAAAAAGTTTTTTTTATCAAAACTTGTTTTTTTTTTTTTTATCACAAATGGTCCGAGCTAGCTGGATCACCAAGATCTCTCTTACCACGGCAAACTAGATCTGAGGTAATTCCAGCAGTGCATTGAGGGATAAGGGGCTTGATCTCGAGCTACTGGCAAACCTTGAGCTTTGCTATCGGCCGTGTCGAACCCATCAGTGAGAATAAACGGCAAGATTTAACAACTTCACATTTAATAATTATTAAAGAGCTCAGTTTTATCCAACAGTTTTATTCTGGAGTTATTTTGCTCTCAGCTTAGTTGTAGATAATTCTTTATGACATACAACAGAGGCAATGTTCATAAATTCTGCAACTGAAGGTGCAATCTCATTTATCCAATTCTTTGTAACTGACTTTTTAGCTATAGTTAAAATCCAGACAACTGAAAACAGATCCTGGTATGAATCCGCGAACTGGATTAAACACCAACAGTTTAGTTAAAATAATTTATTAGACCACAATGCTTTCAAACATTGAATTCCTTCCCAAAAAGAATACATCACTTTGCAATCATATATCATATGCTGCCAATCCACTAAATGAAGATATGACTCTCCAACAACATATATCTTCTATTTCATGTATCACGTCAATTCTATGAAAGATGATAAAACGATCTATGTAAAACCATCCAAGAATATAATTTACAAAATATAGACAATGTAGATCTGAGGATAACAAAATCAGTTTCTTGGCAAGTGTAGTTAAAACTGGACCACTTATTTGTAAAGTATAATCCCAGTAATTATTTTTCATATGAAACTTGGTTTATTTGATATATTTTGGATAACTATGACTTTTTATGATCACTATTTCAAGATTATTTAGAAAGCCAATAATGGGTGGATATTCTTCTTTAGCTATATCTGATAAATAATTTTAGAGATTATGAACTGTCTACTAATCTGTACTATAATCCATTTTTTCTATGTCTAAATCATACATACACATTAATCAGTATTAAACACTTTGGTCTCTTTTAACAATTGTTTGCAAAAGGAAATCAAGTCCCTGTTTTTAAAACTTAACATTTTTTGAAAGTTCAGTCTTTCAATGCAATATGGTGTGAAAGTTATAGGGAAAAGAGTGAAACACTGCTTATAGCTCATGGTATGTATATATGCAATATTTCTGAAGTTTATTTATGTCAACAGAAAGTGGGAGACTGCTAATAGTTTTAACAAAATGTTTTTTTAAAACCACTACACGTCATTATTCAAAAAGTATATATTAGTACAGTCATACTTTTCTCACTGTTTAACCAAATGATTTCTTATATTTTCTTTCCAATAAGGTGAAGAATCGGGATTTAGCTATAAAGCAATGATTTTAATAAAGAAAAGTTGTGTACAATCTTACCATAACCATAGATGCCCTTCTCTTCCATGTCGCAGTATTCTGTACATATGGGTCTTCTCCTCTTGCTACCCGAACGTCTGGCCAGTATACGAAAGATTTCAGTCACTGTATGGCGAGTGGGACATCTGACATTGCCAGCAGAGTGTGGGCCATAAAAGTGACATCTGCTCACACCAGACCTCAGAACTGAGCTCCCCAGTCAGAACCAGTCCCACAGAAGGTAATGCAAATCCTGTGCCATCCAAAAGGGAACTCCCAGATAATAGGAGGGGTAGGTAGGAGGGAAGAAATACGGCAACATGGAAGAGAAGGACATCTATGGTTATGGTAAGATTTTACACAACTTTTCTATGTCCTTCTATTCACATGTTGCAGTATTCTGTACATATGGGTAAGTGCCAAGGCTCACTGTGAGGAAGGGGGAGGTGGCCTAGTAGAATTCTCCAGGAATCCATGAAGGATAGCCCTGCAAATCCAGCCCTGGACCTGGAAATCTTGTAATGTTTTGTGAAGGTGTGCACAGAAGACCAAGTGGCTGCTTCAAGGATAGTGGAAGTGTCCAAGCCTTTGAAGAAGGCTCCAGAAGAGACCATTGCCCTGGTGGTATGTGCTTTAGCACTGCCTTGCAAGGGTTTCCCGTGGTGTTTGTAGCAAAAAGTAATAAGCTTTGGAAATCCAGGCTGAAATGGTTTGCTTAGATACTGCTTTTCCTAGGGCCCTGGTATGGAAAGAGATAAACAGTTGGTCAGCCTGTCTGATGAGCCTGATTTTGTGCAGATAAAATCTGAGCTGTCTGTGCACATCCAGGGAATGTAGTACTCTCTCACTGTCTCCCTGTGGGTTGGGAAAGAAAGTGGGTAGGTGGATGGCTTGATTTAAAGAAGGGTCATTGACCATCTTCGGCATGAAGAATGGGTTGGTTCTAAGGGTTACCCTATCTCTGTGGAATACGAGAAAGGGTGGAATAGCCATGAGGGCTTGCAACTCCGAAACTCTTCTAGCTGCAGTCAAGGCCACTAGTAGAACAGTCTTCCATGTGCAGTGTTATAGGGAAGCTTTGGATGTTGGCTCGAATCGGGGAAGAGTGAGCTTCTCTAAAAAAATAGTTCAGGTCCCATGGAGGGGGGCTGGGCTTCCTTGGTGGCCTGAGATGAAGTACCCCTTTAAGGAACAGTTTTGCACGCAATCTGGAAGCTGGGAGGGGATTGTTCAAAGGGAGCATGCAGAAATAGTAGACAAATGGGCCTTAATGGATGAGAATACTAACCCTGTCTGCAAAAGTTCACACAGGTAAGACAGTACTAGAGAAGTCTAGCTTTGCAACGGGACCAACTGCCTTTTAAGACACCATATGGAGAATGTTTTCCACTTGGATACACAAGACCTCCTGCAGGACAGTGAGCACATCTTCATTGTAAAGGTGTCTGAAAGGGATCAGAATCCATCACTCACAGAGTGAGGTGAAGAGATTGCCACTGTGGGTGGATTTGGGTTCCCTTGTCCTGTGTGAGAAGGTCCACTCTGAGGGATAACTTGTGGTGATTGCCCTTGGATAATTGGAGGGGGAACCAATGCTGTCTTGGTCAATAGGGAGTCACCAGCAAGATTTTTGGTCTGTCCTGTTGGATCTTCAGCAGGACCTTCTGAACAAGAGGGAAGGGGGGTGCATAGAGAAACATCCCAGTTTATGAAATTAAAAGTGCATCTGTTACCATCTCTAGTGGTTCTGGTAGTCTGCTGCAGAAGGAGGGAAGTTGCCTGCTGATGGTGGAGGCAGACAGGTCTATTTGAGGTGTACCCCATTGGTGGACCAGGTCCAGGAAGACATCCCTGTGTAGCATCCATTCGTGGGCCATAGTCATGGATCTGCTGAGGGAATCTGCCTGAGAATTCTGTTGGGAAGGTATGTATACCGCCTGTATGGTAATTCCCTGATTGATAACTAGTTCCCACACCAGGAGAGCTAATCTGCAAAGCAAGTAAGATTTAGTTCCCCCCACAGCACTGTGGTATTGTCTGTAAAAAGCTTCAGGGGTCCTTGTTGAACTCTGGTTTGAAAAGCCCACAGGGCCAGTAGTATTGCCCTCATTTCTCTCACACTGATGTGCTATTTCCACTCCCCTGCACTTTTAGGTGCCCCAGAGTCACTCCCCAATCGTGGTCTGAGGCATCTGTATATTGAGCTTCACATGATTCAGCCACCAATGTATCTCCTGCTAGAGACAGGGCAGGTGGGGCACCCTGTACTCTAGGGGGTGGGAGTGCTGCGTCCAAATAGACCTGAGTTACCACTGCAGTTTCATGTGAATTCTTGCTAAAGGCAACATAGGTATAGTGTAAGCCAGGTAGCCCAGGAGCCTGAGGTACTGCCTTGCAGTCATTTCTTTGGTGTAAAGAAGCAAAAGCAGATAATGGGTCAAGCTTTCCACCTTTTGAGGAAGAAGGTAGGCTTTCATGATGTTTGTTTGAAATCTGCACCCCAGGAAAACTATGTCTTGTGTAGGTTCCAGTTGAAATTTTGGGTAATTAATCTGAAACCCTAGGGACTGTAGGAGTCCAATGGTTTTGTGTAACTGTAGCAGGAGAGACTGTAGTCTGCCTGAATGAGCAGGTCCCCCAAATCTGGGAATATTTGGATCTCTTGTGTCCTGCAGAAGGCAATCAGTGGTGCCAGACATTTGGTTAAGACTCTGGGTGCAGTGGAAAGCCCAAAGGGCAAGGCAGATAATTGAAAGTGAGAGGAGGCCACGGAGAACCTTAGGTACCTCCTGAAGCTGGGCCTTATGGGGATGTGGAGATAGGCATCCTTGATGTCCAAGGTGGCCATGAACCCTTGAGGGTGGAGGAGGGGAAGAGAGTTGGCAATGTAAGCATCCAGAAAGTGGGTACATGAAGGAAGAGGTTCAGATGTGAGAGGTCTAATATTGACATCCAGGGTCTGTCTTTTCTTGGAACTAGAAAAATAATGGAGTAAAAGCCTTTTCCCATAGCAGACCGTGGGACCAGCTGAATGGTACATTAAGCCATAAGGTTGTCTAATACTGGTTTGAAGAGGGGAAGTTGCTCTTTTGGGGACTGGGGAATTCCCATTCTCTTTGGTGAGATGATCCAGGTCATGAAGTACCCGTGTTCTATTATTGAGAGAACCTACTTGTCTTAAGTGATGAGTCTCCACACTTGGAAGACAGTGAGAGAGACGTAAGGAGAGAGGGACAGAAGGAGGGGTCGGGGTTTCAAGACTGGCAGGCAGTCACACACCACCTGCCCTGTCTTGAAAGGGCGCCCTTTGGCTGGTAGTTGATGTGGTCCCTAGCAGGAGTGGATTGCTTCCTGGTGGTTTTCCTAGGCCTAGAATAGCGAGCTAGTCATGTGTGCTTTCTGATGAACTGAGTTTTTGAAGGATAATTTCTTTGAAACTTTGGAATTAGGGATACCAATAGCTGCTTTAAATCTTGCATCTCTTTCTACTTTTGTTGCAAGGACTTGAACATGTCTGCAACCTTTGCTCCAAATAGGGCTGAGTTGTTCAAAGAAGCATCTACCAGCTTAGCTATAAAATCATCTGGTAGGGGCTGAAGGTGTAACCAGGAGTACCTTCTTAGGGCAGATGCTGATGCTGCTGACCTGGCTGAGGCCTTAGCACCATCATCATAGCTGCACTTGATAGAGTGCCTGGTGACCTGAGACGTCAGGGAAACAAGGGAGCACAGTTGAGCTTTGGCTGCTGAGTCTGGGGAGTCAGACAGTTGTTTGGAAATTTTCTCCAAAAGGGATTAAGCACATTTAGACATGTGTGTCTGGTAACTGATTGCTTTGAAAGCCAGAGTTGCAGATCTGTACATCATCTTCCCCAAACGCTGCATGGTTTTGCTGTCCTTGTCAGCAGGGAGGAGGGTAGTAGAAGGCAGTAGTTTTGAAGCCTTGTCAGTGGAGATAGAAATCGTGGCTGGGTCTACAGCTGGGAATTTTACTAGAAATTTTGCTGTCTCAGGGACTTTATAAAACCTATCAGGTCTGTGTGGAGCTGGGGGTTGGGAGTCTGGGTTCAAGGTTGCTGCCGAAAAAGCATCCAGAAAAGCTGGAAAAATGGGAGGAACAGCAGGAGGGACAGGGGAGTCCATCTGGATGAGGTCCTAATACCTTTTTTGTACCTCAGTCATCTCAGATGATTCCCACTTAAAATGTTCCCTCACTTTTGCTATAGTTTCCCCAAAGGTTAGATCTGGGGAATCTGCATCACCAGATTCTTCCTCTAGGGAACCATATCCAAGGGGGGAAGGGAGTTGAGAGGTGTAGGAGAGAGATTCTTCAGAAGAAAAATCAGAGTACTCCTTCCTCTTCCACTTGAGAGGGTTTTAAGGCCCGAGGCCTAGGGCTCAGAACTGGAGGAGGGATTGTGGAAGTCCCAGGTTCAGTAAGCTGCAGGACCATAAAGGCATTAAATAGGGTTCGAGAGAAAATCTGCCAATTCGGTAGACTTTCTGTGACAGGGGATACATGCTTCCTCTTTTCCTTCTTTTTGAGTGAATGCCTAGCAGGCATCTGAACAGAGGAAGGCCTAGGGTTAGATCACTAGAATGGGACGGAGGGATGCGACTGGCCTGCTGAGAGCAATGGTTCCCCCTTGGCGTCAGAGACCAATGCCTGTAAAGCCTCAGTGGACGTGCCTTTTGCACAGGATTCTGCGTTTTCCGAAGAGATTCCCGTTATATGCATGGTGGCAGAGCCCAAACATTCATCCACGCCAATGTCTGCCACAGGCTGAGCTTGACGGTGGAGGCGCAGTGACAGTAGCAGGCCTTGCGGTCTTGGCCCTCTTCTTTGGTGGTTCAGTGGGCAAGTCAGAAGAACTCTCCATAGCTAGCGCTAAATGTTTAAACATTGGTTCTCTAAATATAAGTTGAGCGCATAGAGTCGGCTACGTAGGGTTTTGGGAACAAAAGTCTGGCAGAGAGGGCAGGCCTTGTAGTCATGTGATTTACATAAACAAAACAAGCAAAGATCGTGGGCGTCTTTGTGTGGTATTTGATGGGCGCACTTACACTTGCCCTTTCTGGATGACATGAACAAGCATTAGAAAACGACTGAAAAAAAGGTTCCCCAACAGGGTGCTTATCCGAATTCTCGAGACTCGGACATCCGGGAAGACAGGAACACCTGACGTTCAACTGGCGGCTTTCAAGTTCTGGGGTCTGGTGGGCACAGACGTCACTTTTATGGCCCACTCTCTGCTGGCCACGTCAGGTGTCCCATGCACCATACAGTGACTGAAATCTTTTGTATACTGACTGGATGTTCGGGTAGCAAGAGAAGACCCATATGTACAGAATACTGCAACATGTGAACAGAAGGACATCTGATGTTATAGCAAAAGTTTCAAGTTTCAAACTTTGGAAATTCTATGCCACTATTTCTTCCATTCTCTTGTATAACACACCTCAAAGCTATTCTAAACTCATTATTGTTTTTCAAAGAAATATCACTCAGCTGTTTAATGTGCTCTTTCAAAGGAAGTAAAGGTGTATGTAATATTTTACGCAAAATAAACAATTTTATCCAGGTCGTCCTGCCTTCCACAGTAAATACTAACTTACTCCATTTATCTATTTATGCATTAATATTTTCTAAAATATTCTTACAATTTATTGTTGCTATTTCACTACTTGAGGATAACCCTAAAATTTTAATCATTACTAGTACTTATCAAATCATTTAAAAATGTATGGCTCAAAGTAAAACTGCACATCAGACAAATTCATTTTTAATGCACTTTTTATATTTACAAGTGAAGAATCAGTATGAACTATTGTTAATACATCATTCATGAATACCTGAATTTTTAGAAATATAGTTATTGTTACTTTTAAAGCCTACATTACATTCAATATAACTGGCAAGAGATTCATTAACCACAGTAAATAATGGGGGGGGGGGGTCAACCTTGCTTTATGTTCTTGCTTATCATTACTGACAGAAAGATAAAAGACCCAAGTTTAACATAAGAAAACGAGATTTGAAAAAGATGATTAATGAGGGATATAATTTCTAACACTTTAGTTACACAAGACCAGGTTATTACATCAAAACATGTGCATAAGTTCAGACTAATTACATACAATTGTACTTTATTATTAGCATAACAAAAAAAGAGAAATTATTCTTTTAATGCTGTCTTGTGTTGCCTATTTAATATAAACACCTGTTTGATTGTCATCTATTAATGTAGGAAATATATTTTTTAATCTGTTAGCAAGAACGGACGAGCATTTTATAACCCGCATTCAACATATGGGTTTACAGGAAGACCAGACAGACAGAGCCTTACCTTGTTTTAACAACGGATAACAATGCATATTTCCCTGAAGGAATGGATGTTTTATGTAGTTTTAATTTCTATAAAAACTTTTAGCAAAAGGGATAACATGTCAGATAATAATTTACAAAATTCAGGAATGATGACATAACATGGAGCTTAGATTTTCTTTAATATTTTAACAATTTATTTTGATCACAGAAATTAGATATTTCCCCATTTTCTTTGTTTTGAAAGTACTTTTTATGTACATTCTTATTTAAAAAGACCTCATTTAACTTTTCCAGCTTCTACACCATTTTGTATAATAATTTTTCTCTCAGTGATTTTTGAAGCAGTCTAAGGTATCTTCAACCTCAGTAAATGTTCTACTACTCCCAGAGACTGACATGTAATTAATATTGATTAGATCTTGCCATTTCAACAACTAAATTACGTTAGCAATTAGAAGTTAAGAGAATAGGAATGTACTTTAACTTTTCCTAAACTAACACAAACATTATGCAAGATATTCTGATATCCTGTATTCAACTTAATTTCTGATAAAAATAAAAAGGAATAAAGATATGTAACTTTAATGCATGTATTAAATCCAACAAAAAATATCCCATTCCTTTTTCTCATTATAATACCAAATGGAATTTTTACTATATAAATAAGCTATCATTAAATCCCATAAAATCACAGCTGAAACTCTGTCATAGATATTAATGTTTAAGAACCATAGTATTTTTGAAAAAAAATCATTAAAATTCTTTAACTTTGTTATGTAAGTTGGTAATCTATTAAAAGAGACAAAGTTCATTTTACTTATTACTGTACAAGTAATTGTACTGTGTTCTGCAATAGGACATTATCAATTTTACCATCTCTAATCTAGAAACCAAATCACTACAAAATGCCATATCTATTCTTGACTGCTTACCAAACCCATAAGAGTATAAACCAAATAATTTAAGAAAGATATAAGTGTATCTATAATAAGATTAATGAAGTCAGTAAAGTTGGGCAAAACTTTATAGGATTCCATATTTTAGTTGATTTGCTGATGGGGTGGAGCATATTGAAGGGAACTTCTGTCTTAGATATGGGGTAAATAATAGGGGGACTGGAGTAACCTCTGGAAACCACTCAACATCCAGGAATCTGAAGCGATGACATTCTACGTTTCTAGGTGAAGAGATACACACTCCCAAACTGCCTCCAGAGTGCAGCAGTTGGGCAAACATTCAGGAATGTTGAAAATGCTTACCAGAGAAAGGACCTCTGAAACTCTGATTCTGTGGACCACTTTTACCTTGTGAGTGGCGTTCATTAAAGTTCCTCCCTCTGCCGGGGTGAGCCCTTACCTGCAGAATCCTCGGGAAAACTGCTGTAACTTATGGAAGAACAATTTCCTGCTACCTCGACGATTCCTGGAGAATGTTCGTGGGGGGGGGGGGGTAGAAACTCCCATGGCAGAAAGTTTTCTTTTCCAGGTCACGTCTGGTAAGATTCTCCTTAACTTTGTGTCCAAATAAGATGAATCCATTAAAGGATGTGTTGAGAAAACGTGCCTTAAAGCACTTAGCAAAGTTGCATAAATGCATCTAGGCATGTCAATGAACAGCTATGATGGTGCCTGCCAGTCGGGCCAAATCATTGGCTGTGTTGGTAAGCTGCATGATAATGTTGGAAATAGAAAACATTGTGGATAACTGAATCTCCAAAGATTTACTATCCTCTGGAGACTATAAAGATGCCACTGACTTTGCTACCTCCGAAACAAGGTTATATCTGAGTCTCAAACGAGCCTTATAATTCAGCTTAAATATGGTAAATGTGGCTAAAGTATTATAAGTGAGCTTACCGAAGCAGTCCAAAGCTGGAACTCCCTAACTAGGGGATGGACTGCACACACACTCTTCCAAGTCGTCTTTTTTAGTGGATTCAGCAACAGTGACGTCTATCCAGGGCCCTTACTCCAACAGGCCCTATCCTTAGGGGGGATAAAATCTCATCAGGCTTACACAGGCTTGGCTCCAGTGTATCTGGCTCTCTCCAGGCCCTCCAGGACACCAGATATATGAAAATACCTAGAGGGAGTACTACTCAACATGGATAAGCCCACACTGAAGGCCACGAGATATAAACTCCTCTTCCTGTGATCTATCCCCTATGCTGCTGCATCAATCAGAACTGAATATTTAGTAGGTCAACAAAGAAGGCATCCTTGTGGTGGGATTTTGAGGACCCCCTCCCCTTCATTAAGATCTGAATCCTTGGTGAGGGACTGCATAGGGAAGTCCAACTGCTTCATCTTATAAAAGCTATTTTTGTATGTTTTCTTTGGAGAAGACAACAGAGCTGAAGGGGAACCCCTGAGGCCGAGCCTGATTGATACCAGTTGACACAGGCTCTTCCAAGGACCACTTAAGAGAACAGAGATGTCAGGTGGTCATAAGGATCGGGATGAATCTGGTACCGGTGGCAAACAGTTAGTTATGTACTCACCATAACGATCGATGTATGTGGTCCATCTCGCCTACATTCTTTACTCACGGGTTCGGAGCCGAGAATGTTGGCCAACTATTTCTGTAGCACGAAGTCTCTAATTGGCTGGGCTAACCCGGTATCCCAAGATGCACCTCGCCCTAGCCCCAGATCTTGTTTGCAACCTTACCAATCATTACCCATACAACAAGGAATTCCAGCCAAAGGAAGAAAAAAACAACTCACCTTGAAGGGTTCACAGAGCCAATATTCCTACAAATCCTCTAGGAAGGGGGCAGGTGGGAGGGTACGTAAGAATGTAGGCGAGATGGACCACATACATTGATCGTTATGGTGAGTACATAACTGATGTTATGTGGTCCTATCTCGCCTACATTCTTTACTCACGGGACAGCGTCCCCAGCACCTCTATCCTGGAAGGCTCATAGGAAGATACTCCTGAGAACCGTGGAACCAAAGGAAGCCCGGCCCCTAGAAGCCACATCCAGCTTGTAATGAGTAATAAAGGTGTGAGGAGAGGCCCAGGTGGCCGCAGCACAAATATCATCCAATGAAAGCCTGGCATGGTAAGCTATTGATGTAGACATTGCCCTGGTAGAGTGAGCTTTGACGGGAAAAGGTAAATTTCTGCCTACTGATGAGTAGATGAAGGAAATACAATCTTTGATCCATTTAGAAATTGTGCACTTGGAAATAGGACAACCTGCTCTGTTCTCTGAGAAGGACACAAACAGCTGATAAGACTTCCTAACATGCTTAGTCCTGTGTAAATAGAACCTCAGTTGTCTGTGCACATCCAACTGATGGAATCTGAACTCTGCTTTATTGGAAAAGTTTGGAAAGAACACTGGTAACTCGATAGATTGATAGAGATTAACCGTGGATGACACCTTTGGAAGGAAGGACGGGTTAAATCTCAGGGAAACTCTGTCCTTATGAAAGGTCAAATACGGAGGTTTAATGGACAGAGCTTGAAGTTCTGATACTCTTCTGGCCGATGTAATGGCTATTAGAAACGCCGTCTTCCAAGATAAAAATTTCAATTCACAGGTGGCAGCCGGTTCAAAGGGCGGTGAAGTGATGGCTTGTAGCACGAGGTTTAGATCCCATGGCATGACAGGCTCTGGAACAGGAGGGCGAAGTAACCAAGCGCCTTTCAAGAAGGCCTTACAGAGTTTATGGCCCATAAGAGAGGGCTCATAAGATGTGTGAAAATTGGAAATTGCAGCCAACTGCACCTTAATGGTAGCGGGTGCAGAGCCCTGATGGAAAAGCATGGCTAAAAAATCTAAGACCGACGGAATTGGGGCTGTGAAGGGGGTCCAAACCTTGGGCCTGAGCCCAAATGGAGAATCTCTTCCATTTGCTGGAATAAATCTTTCTGGTGGAAGACTTATGAGACAAAGACAAGATGTGTACCACCTCAGGTGAAAAGGAATGCCGTCTAACTAGTGATGAAAGTGGAGCAGCCAGGCTGTCAATCTGAGGGTTTGCAGGGATGGATGGAGTTGGCCTGACATGCGAATCAGGAGGTCTGGCACTGGGTCCAGAGTCCAAGGACCGTCCACTGCGTACTGCTGAAGAAAGGGGAACCATACTTGTCGAGGCCAGTGTGGAGCAATAAGAATCATCCTGCTTCCCAAGGATATGGCTTTCTGAATCACTCTTGGTAACAGAGGAAATGGAGGGAAAGTGTAAACCAGACCGGGAGGCCAATCGTGGGCTAGAGCGTCCCTGGGTGACTCCCCCTGTGGGGGGGATCAGTGTGAAGTACTCGCTGCATTTGGCATTGAGGGGACTGGCAAAGAGATCGCAGCAAGGCTGACCCCACTTGTTGAAAATTTGAACCGCCACTCGGTTGTTCAGGGACCACTCGTAAGGCATCAGAATAGCTCTGCTCAGCCTGTCCGCTATCACATTGGACTTTCCCGGAATGTGCGTTGGCACTAGAAACCGTTGGGAAGATACTTCCCAATGCCACACTCGCATGGCCTCTCTGCAGAGGGGATAAGACTTGGTTCCCCCTGCTTGTTCAGGTACCAAACTACGGACATGCTGTCCGAGTGAAATGCAATCGTTCCCAGAGGTAGAGAGTCTTGGAGTGCTCACAACGTTAGAAACACCACTCTCATCTCGAGAACACTGATGTGCAGGTGTACCTCATGATCTTGCCACGTGTCTTGGACCATCCTGCCAAGATAATGCCCCCCTCACCCCATCTGGGAGGCGTCTGTGGTCACTGTGGCCACTGGAGACATAGGAATCAAGCTCCTCCCTTTGTCCAGATTGGCGGAACTTAGCCACCAGCGGAGGTCCTGTTTGCACCGTTCCGTGAGAAGTTTCAAGTGGGAAAGAGGAAGTTTCTGAAATGACCATTGGACCGAAAGGAGCCATTGTAGGATCCGCATGTGTAACCTGACCAGAGGCACCAGCATGATGGTGGTGGCCATGGACCCCAAAAGCTGGAGAACTAACCTGGCTTGAACTCTTTTGAGGGGCAACAGTGCGTGAACCTGAGACTGCAGCAATCTTATTCTCTCTTGTGGCAAAAGGCTCACATTTGAATAGAGTCTAGCTCTGCGCCTATAAAAACAACACACTGTGAGGGCAGCAAGGCAGACTTTTCCCAGTTCAAGGTAATTCCTAGTTGTTGACAAAGTGCAATGGTAGTCTCCATGGCTTGAATGAGCAGATGCCTGGTGGGGGCGGTGAGAAGCCAGTCGTCCAGATACGGAAACACCTGGAATCCCTGACGTCTCAGGTGAGCTGTCACCACTGCCAAACACTTGGTAAACACCCTGGGGGCTGTGGTGAGACCAAAGGGCAGGGCACAAAACTGGAAGTGACTGGCTCCTAGCCAGAAGTGTAAGTGACTCCTGGATGCCTTGTCCATTTTGATGTGGTAATAGGCATCCTTGAGATCGATGGAGCACATCCATACTCCTTTTTCCAGCAATGGAAAAATGGACTGAAGCATGACCATTCGGAACTTGGACTTCAGAATGTAGTGATTCCGTCGACTGAGATCCAGAATGGGTCTCAGGTCCCCTGTTCTTTTCAGCACCAAAAAGAGTCTTGAGTAAGTTCCTGATCCGATATGGTCTGAGGGGACTGGTTGGATGACTCCTTTTTCTAGCAGCTTTGCAACTTCTAGTGCTGCTTGATCCCGTTGACTGGGTGGGATGTCCGGGATTCTTCTGACTGGAGGAGGTGTTGATAAAAAGGGGATAGTGTAACCTCCGGTAACTATTCGAAGCACCCAACGATCCTGGGTGATGCTTTCCCAGGCTTCCGGGTGCAACGAAATTCGGCCCCCGACCGGCTCCGGAACAGCACAGTTGGGCGCCTCAGGAACGCTGAAAGGAAGATCCGTGAAAGGAATTGCAGTCTCCCGAGTTGCGGGGGCCTCCTCTGCCTCTAGGACGGAGTCTTCCAGAATAATTCCCCCCTGCTCTGCCTCTGGAGGGGGACTCACCTTGAGCTGCGGGAAAGGACCTCTGAGACTTTTTGAACCACATCTTCCCTCCTCTCTGAGCCTTGGGGTAAGGCTTAGAAGGGAGAGAGAAACGGGCCTCTACAACAGATAGGGTCTTTCCCTCCTGTTCGCATCTGATGAGGGTGTCTTTCACTTTGGTCCCGAAGACAGAGGACCCATCAAAGGGGGTGTCAGTGAAGGAAGACTTAAAGGCCTCCGCGAAATGACACAGGCGCATCCAGGCTTGCCTTCTGAAAGCTACAACTGAGCTAGCTGCCCTATTCGCCCCTTCAGCTGCATAAGATATGAGCCTCATGGACGAGTTGACAATGGAACCAAGGGCAGACAACTGGGCATTAACAGTCTGCGCTACTGCCTCAGGCATGTTTCCCATCAGAGTATCTCCTAGCTCCTTAAGGAGATCTCTTTGGAGCCGAGTGAAATGGCAGAGGTAATTTAGCGACCGCAAGGTAAAGGTCGCCGAAGACAGGGTTTGCTTCCCGTACCGGTCCATACTCCTGGACTCCTTGTTAGGAGGATGGACAGAAGAAGAAGCCTCTGCAACTTCCTGCTGAGTTGCTGCCGCCACCACCAAGTCATCTACCGAAACCCCTTTGGTCAGGAACTCTTTTCCCGGGGGAGCAGAAAGGAACTTATTTGGACATCTGGGCACCGGTTCCACGGAATCAGGGTTCTCCCACACCCTTCGACAAATCAAATCCAGGAGTTCGTCGAAAGGTGGAGACACCCAGGAGGCAGAGGGTTGAGCTCCGAAGGCCTTGAGGAATACCGACTCCTCCTCAGAGGGGGTCTTGGAAGGCCAGTTGCCTCTCTGCCTCAAAATCTCCAGGATGTCGGAGAAAGAGATGTCATCGGAGGACGACTTGGGGGACCCCTCTGACTCCTCAAGGTCAGTATCAGAAGTGAGGGACTCGTCCTGGGAGTCTATGTGCTTCCTCTTGCACAACTTCTCTCTAAGGGGCTCCTCAGGCACCGACTCTGAGGGGCCCTCAGAAAGTAGGGGACCGCTCAAGGGGGCATCCCCAGACCTTCAGGCTCTGCCATCCATGGATAGGGGGGCGTCAGAGGTTCTAGCCGGGGTGTAGGGGGACGGAGTGACCGATCCAGGTGATGTAAATGACGATCTGGCCAGTGCGCTCCTCATGGCCTCGAAGGCAGGTCCCCCCGAATCCAAGGACTGACTCGTCTCAGAGACCACGACTGGAGTCGAGATTCTTCGAGCCGATGCACCGAGAGGGAGGCTCGGAACCGACAAGAGTCCCGAGGTATCCCCTCGGGTCCCGACTGAGGAAACCCGAGTACCGAAACTAGAGGACGGAACTGACATGGTTGGAGCAGACGCCGGCTCTGATAAACTCACCTGGGGTATCGGAGCCGACACAAGAACATCACTCGGCACGGAGCACTCTGGCTCCAACGACACATGGGTGCTCGGAGGAGGAATCATCAGTACCAGGATAGGGACTGGCTCCGGAGCCGACTGGGTTGGAGCCGAAAAACAGTTTTGCTAACACCGGCGACTGCAGGAGCCTCTGGACCACCCTATCCACATCCAAATCAGACAGCCTAGAGGATTTGGAAGAAATAGAAGGAGATCGGGATCTCCTACCTGGAGACTCATGCCTGACACTCAGTGACTGGCTCCGAATAGGCTCCAATAACAACGGAGCTGAGGTCGACTCCAGTAGAACAGATACCTTCTGCGGCCCCGAGGACAATGGAGCTGAGGAGGTAGTATCTATTTCCAAAACCTTCTCCTGCAGCCCAGAGGACAATGGAGCCGAGGAGGAAGTATCCACTGCTGAAACCTTCTCCGGTGGCTCTGAAGAGGCAGACGGAGCCGGAGATCATTTCTTGGCCTTAGAAGACTTAGACTTAGCACTAGAAGACTAAGAAGAATCTAAGGCCTCCTCAAAGGAGGGCTTAATCAGGCCCTTCAAAATCAACTTATTCTTTCTTTCCTGCAGTACCCTAGAGCTAAAAACGTAGCAAAAACTGCAGGACTCTTGCAGGTGAATAGCACCAAGACAATAAACACAGATGGAATGCCCATCTGTAATAGACATTTTGCAGCCACATTTCGTACACTTCTTAAACCTGGAGGGTTTATGTTCTTTCTGCTCTTTAGACATGGTAAACAACCGCACAACTCTCAACTGACAGAGACAAACACAAGAGGAAGGCGGGAAAAACCAAATCACACTAACGGCCCAGGAAACTCTAATTTAAACATTTCTTTGCCAAATTATGAGGGGAACTAACTACCGACAAAGCAAAAACCAGCACAATTAAACAAGAGAACAACACTGGAGAGGACTAGGTCCTCTAACTTAAACGGGCCTAGCCCGCGAAACAGAGGGATACCACAAACAAACACAGTACTCTCAAACGCTCACAAGAACTTGTCAAAAAGAAGACTAGCTATTAAAATAGCTTTTACAAGACAACTGACTGCTAAAATACTTAGAAAAAGTATTTGAAAAGGGTACTTAGCCACAGCCAAGCGAGACCACGTCCTAACTCTACGAGCGGCAAATGAGATCTGGGGCTAGGGCGAGGTGCATCTTGGGATACCGGGTTAGCCCAGCCAATTAGAGACTTCGTGCTAGAGAAATAGTTGGCAGAGTCGGAGCCGATTCTCGGCTCTGAACCCGTGAGTAAAGAATGTAGGCGAGATAGGACCACATAACATCCACCCGTTTTTTTGAGTGAAAAAGCAGCCTTTTGGAAATGAAAGCCAATGCCAAAGCTGGACGGGTGGAGACAGTCCTTTCAACCCTCTGATTGCAGGGAAGCTCCCACTCCAACTGCTGACAGTCAGGTCACAGAATAAGACCAGAGCAGAGCTATCAAGCACTGAGGCTCCTGGAGGAGAGAGATGGGTCCAAAAATCCTGATCCACAGCTCCCAGGACCAACCTCTTGGCACCAGGATGCCTCTGGAACCAACAATATCGCAGTCGAGGCCATCAAGGAAGAAGTCAGGGCAAAAGACAGCCATGCTGTTGGTCCCAGCATGGGAACAAACCAGATCGGTCTGGATCCTAAGTCAACAAAGCAGAAGGGCATTCCAAAGGAGGAAAGGAAACTGCTGTAACTGACTTGAGCAAACCCTTGCAAGGTCAGAGCTGAGAGAGAGTACCTCTGCCTTTGGAGCCAATGGTGGAAGAGGATGATTCCCAATTACACCTAGGGATTAAGGAAGGATATCAAAATCTGGACCAAATCAACATTTTTAATTTCTTCAAACAACCTACAGACAAAAAGCAATAGATGGCGGCGGCTTGAGTCTGGCCAGAGAAGACAAACTCTTTGGTCCAAAAGGGGGATCCCAGACCCAAAGCATGGACTGCTCTGGTGAGGATTCCCTATGGTAATAGGGTGGAAGAGCAAAAAGGTCCTTCCTGAGAAAGCTATAGGCTCTGGATATCCCAATCCACTGAAAATGTTGGATCTGAGGAAGGGAACCATACAGGATTCCAAGGTACAGGGAGATCAGTGTTGGGGAGGTACAGACTCCAAAAGAGAACAACCAACCAGAGCAGCCAGAAGCCCTGGGGTTTTCAGAACCAGGAAAAAAGAGGGGGAATCTACCTTATGTTTCTTGGATTCTCTCTCTTCTTGAGTCTTTGCTTTCCTTTACCTTTGTCTCATAGGATAATAGGAAGTTACTAGGCTATTGGCCCTGAGTGGTGTATTCCCATCCCACTGACATACAAGGGTATTCGTGTCAGTTGCTGTCATCTTACATACCTTTGGTAACAGGAATACTTTTTTCCTGGAATAACAATAATTTTCTCAGAGCCTGCTTTACACTATACTAAGCAGTTATACAGCCGCAACCAAAAAAGTAGCTAAATTGCAGGCCTTTGTTCAAAGTATCCTTTTGTAGTCCAAGATGAATTGACAGTCCTCTTTCCCACACTATTTCTGAGGTGACAAAATTGTCAGTGTACTTAAGAGATCCTTGCAGTTTCATATGTGATGGACCCTAGGGAAAGGCAGGAATTTGAGAATAATTCTACTTCCCAGTACCTGCAGTGGAAAGATACTCATTTTTTAACTGAATGTTGAAGAAAAATACTTTATTTTCATTTCTTTTATAATTAATGTCATGTTCTTGTTTACCCTTACTAAATGAGTTTCAAAAGAAAATATGACCATCTTTCTATTCCTTAGCATTGGATAACTATTTAATTATTTTTTGAGGCACAGATCGCTTGTTGCAGTACATTTTCTATTTTGTTATTCTGCTCATATGGTGATTTGCTAAAGTACACGAAAATCACTCTTCTACAAACCTGACTCCATAATAATAATATAAAATTAAAAAAACTGGAAAAAAAAAACACATACATAAGCAGCCAACATTTAAAGCTTAGAGATGCTGCTTATGTACATTTGTTAGAAGAGGTGTCAACTGCATTTGAACCCCTGACTTGATTTCATTATTTGTTTTGGTATGAAAGGCATGGCTTCATTGGAAACAGTTGTTAATCAATGCAAGTTCTCTTCCAATCTGCAATAAAGATAGTGGAAAACCATTTCACATCACTCTGTCTTTTCTGTTGCAGCTGCTGATCTCCTGACATCAGTAGGACTAAATGCCATATACGATTGTCAGCAGTACCTGACAGGGTTAACTACAGATTTCTCTATGTATGTGGTATGTCATGCAGGCGGAGTCAAATTCCTTTGCAAAATATATGAGAAGATAAGCTTAAGAAAGTGGGTGGGTTTTTCCCCTTCCTTTGATTATAAAGCTCTGTCTTGTAAAGTACAAGCAAGTTTCTGGTACCTACACAATGCTGGAACCATATTGTGGGAAGAAAAGCTCAAAAGGATTGAGTTAAACTGTAAGAGAAGGTGAAGTTTTCCTATAAATGGACCAATTTCCTTATCCATCCATCTTCAGTCCCCTTTTCCCATTTTGCACATGGAATCAGGGTGTCACTTTCAACAGTGACAATCATCTCGGGCCAAGGTTTACACCACCAGGTGGGGCTAGCCCTGCAGTAGTAGGTCATCCGTAACAGACACACACACACACACACACACACACACACACACACACACACACACACACACACACACACACACACCTACCTATGGACAATTTAGAGTGTCCAATCCACCTACTGCATGTTTTTGGAATGTGGGAAGAATCCAGGAAACCCACAAAACCGCAGGGAGGACATACAGACTTCACACAGAAGGCACCCCTGCAGAGAATCGAACTGGAAAACCTCTTGCTGTGAAGCAACAATGCTAACCGCTGAACTATCACGGCAAGTACCTGCATTCTGGTCTGAAATAAGACAGGTTATCACTTTTTCCATCTCTAATTTAGAAACCAAAGCACTTGAAATAAATACTTGATCTATTCTTGATTGAGCTCCAAACCCATAAGAGTAAAAAACTATATTTATAATTTAGACAAAACCTTAGATGATTCTGAAATTCCAGGCTTACTAACTGTACTAATATATTTTCCATTAAAGATATAATTAAACTCTCCTTTCATTATACTTCCCTTCCTGTTCAAAATTAGAATTTCTAGACATGTCTTACAGAACTTCAATCTAATTACCAGAATCCAACATATGTTAGCTTAACTAAGTCTTCTTTTTTGATACTCTGTAACAGTTATACACATCATACAGTTAAAACAAAATGAGTTAATAACTTTAGGCATAATATTGCTTTTCCATAGATCATTGAACTCCTTCTCTCTTTGCAGCTAGAATGTATGAATATTGTTATGTTCTCTTGTATTTATTCTAGCAATATCTTCCTGTAACAAAGTTTCTTGCAAAAAGGCCACACATATTTTATGCATTTTTAAATATTTAAACAAACTACCTCTTATTGCCACTGGTAAGACTGTCAACATTTAAAGACAAACAATTTAAAGAAGACATCTTACAACAGTAACAAATACACATATATAAATACTAAAGCTCAAAGACGACCAATGTCAACTGTCAAAATGTCAAAAATGCCAACATGCCAGTACACATGCACTGAGCAGTAGTCTTGGTGCTGACAAAATTTAAAGCTTTAAACAAGAATAATAACATGAGTAAAGAACTTGTTGTTGAGGGGAGAGGCAAAGAGACTACAGCAAGACTGGCTCCAATGGCTGAAAATCATGTTCGCTACTGTTTGACTGAGGGACCACTCATGAGGAATCGGAATGGACCTGCTGAGTCTATTTGCCAGTATGTTGGTTTTATCCGCTATGTGTGTGTTCCAATTAGAAAGCGGTCTGAAGAGATTGCCCATTCCCAGACCCTCATGACCTCTCTGCACAATGAGCAGGAGCGGGTTACTCCTCGTTCGTTGATGTACCAGACTACTGACATTTTGTCTGTGTGTATTGCAATAGTCCATAGGGGGAGAATGTCCTGAAAGGCTTTCAGTGTTAGGACTGCTCTCATCTCTAGGATGCTGATATGCAACTTGGTCTCCAAGGAGGACCACGTGCCTTGCACCACCTTCCCCTTGAAGTGCCCCTCCATGGGAAGTGACCATGGTCACTGTGGCTACTGCAGAGGAATAGAGAATGGCCTTCTCAAAAGCAGGTCATCTGACTGTATCCACAGGCAAATATGAAATTTGCAAATTGAAATAAGTTTGATGGGAACAGATAGATGCTGGTAAAGAATAGACCATTGTACCGCCAGGGTCCATTGGAGGATATGCATGAAGAATCTTGCTAGAGGGACTAGAATAATGGCAGCTAACAATAATGAAGCCATTTGAATCAAAGTATCCAGTTGGGATCCTATAAATTCTAGTGTGTGTATAGGAGTCAGGTTCGATTAGGCAAGATTTATTGTGATGTCTAGATCTGAAGCATGTAATCCCTGACTTACAGAAGCTGATGCCTGGTTGGGGCAATGAGGAGACCATCATTGAGATAGGGAAATACCTAAAATCCTTTGAGCCTCAGGTGAGCTGCCACGGCTGCCATGCATTTGGTGAACACCCGGGGAGCTGTGGTGAGTCCAAATGGCAATACTCTGAATTGATAGTGACTGGCTCCCAGACAGTAGTGCAGGTGTCTCCTGTAGCTCCTGTCCATCTTAATATGACAGTACGCGTCCTGGAGATCAAGTGAGCACATCCAATCATCCTTGCACAGAAGAGGCAGGATGGACTGAACCGTAACCATTCAGAACTTAGACTTCTTTATATACTAATTCAGATTGCTTAGATCCAAAAGTGGTCTTGGGTCCCCTGTTTTTTCTGGCACCAAAAAAGAAGCGGGAGCATGTTCTAAATCCTATTTGTTTGAATGGGACCTCCTAGATGACATTTAGCAGCCTTTGAACTTCTTGACCTACATATTCCCTCTGACTGGGTGGAACACTGGGGAGTTTCCTCCATGGGACAGGAGGTGGAAGGGAAAAGGGAATGTAGTAACCTCTAGATATTATGTTTAGCACCTACACGTTCTTTGTAAGATTTGCCCAGGCATTCAGGTGCAGGGAAACATGACCCCCGAATGCCTCCAGAGATAGACATTTCAGGAGTGCTGAAGGAATCTTTGAAGGCCTGGTTTTGCAGACCCTCCCTGTCTCTGGGACATATACCACTGAAACCTCCTCCTCTGCCTCTGGAACAAGTGTCCACACACAGGTCTTGAAAAGGCCATCTGAGACTTTCGGAAAGAAACGTTGTGTAAAATCTTACCATAACCATATATGTGTCCTTTTCTTCCATGTTGCAGTATTGATTTGGTGTGGGATTTTCTGCCTCAGGCAATCTGATGTCAGCTCCTATACAAAAGCTTTTGCCTGGGTGCTGTAGGTGCGTAGGACATCACACATAGGGCCATAAACCAGGGACCATAAATGTAACATCGGCATGCACAGACCTCAAAACTTGAAGAGGAGTGGCCTGTCAGGAGAGCAAGATGCCAACAAAAGTAGCAAATGCCACTGTAAGGCTGGACAGATAAACCTTAGGGGGTGGAAGCAGTGGCCAGAGGCCAGACCCTGTAGTAAGAGAAGAATAGGGGGCATGGAGGGTGGGAAGGAATACTGCAACATGGAAGAGAAGGACATCTATGATTATGGTAAGATTTTACACAACTATTCTATGTCCTTCTATTCCAATGTTGTAGTATTCATTTGGTGTGGGAGAGTGCCACAGCTTAGGGGGAGAGATGGGAGAAGGTAGAGGATTCCAGGAATCCTTGCAGAATTGCTCTAGCAAAGCCTGCCCAGGAGACTTGGTCTAGTTTGTAGTGTTTGGTGAAGGTGTGAACTGTAGGCCAGGTAGCTGCTCCCAGGATGGAAGCTGTGTCCAGGCCTTTGAGAAAGGCCTTGGAGGTAGCTACGGCCCTGGTGGAGTGAGCTCTTACCCTTTAAGGTAAGACCTTGCCATGGTGTGAATAACAAAAAAAGAATAGCTTTCCTAATCCAACAGGAAATAGTTTGTTTGGAGACTGCCTTGCCCAGAGCCCTGGGGTGAAAGGAGATAAAGATTTGGTCAGATTTCCTGAAGGACTTAGTCTTGTCTAAGTAGAATCTCAACTGTCTATGTACGTCCAGGGAATGAAGGATTTTCTCTGCATTGTTGGTTGGAGTTGGGAAGAAAGTGGGTAAATGGATGGACTGGTTTAGAGATAGTTCATTTACTACTTTGTGCATAAAGGAAGGATTTGTGCATAGGGTAACTCTGTCATTATCGAAGGTAGTGTAAGGAGGGCAGGCCATGAAGGCCTGAAGTTCAGACACTCTTCTAGTGGAAGAAATGGCCACTAAAAGAATGGTTTTCCAAGTGCACATTTGTAAGGAGGTTGAACTAGCCGACTGAAAAGGTGGTAAGGTGAGTTTTCTAACATGAAGTTGCGGTCCCAGGGAGGAGGGATGGATTTTCTGGGTGGTCTAATATGAATGACCCCTCTTAGGAAGAGTTTAACATCCAGCCTGTAAAGCAGGGGTGGCTGTAAGGGTAGACAGGCTGAAATGGCTGAAAGGTGGACTTTCACAGAGGAGTAAGTTAGTCCAGCCTTAATGAGATCACAAACATAGCTAAGGACTAGGGAGGGGTCTGCCTGCATTGGGTCCCTGTCCTTAAGAAGGCACAATTTTGAGAATCTTTCCCATTTCGATAGGTATGTCTTTCTAGTGGCTTATTTCCTGGCCTCCCTCAGGATTAAGAGCATGTCCTCAGAATAGAGCTGTCTGTAAGGGATTAGAAGTTGATCACCCAAAGTGTTAGGTTGAGCATTTGCAGCTGAGGGTGAATAAGAGATCCCTTTTGCTGAGACAGTAGGTCCACCTTGTGGGGTAACTTGTGGTGATTGCCCTTGGCTAAGAGTGGAGATGGGGGAACCAGTGTTGTCTTGGCCAGTAGGGAGTCACCAGCAAGATTTTCAGTTGGTCCTTCTTGATTTTCAGAAGGACCTTTTGTATCAGTGGGAAGGGGGAGCACATAAAGGAACATCCCCTTCCAAGGAAAGCTGAAGGCATTCACTCTCCAGGCTGATGGAGTGTGATCCCTGCTGCAGAATTTGCTTAGTTGTCTGTTCTGGGGGGAGGCATACAGATCCACTTGAGGTGTGCCCCACCAACGGACTATGTCTAGAAAGGTTTCCCTGTTTAGCATCCATTCGTGAAGGTGAGAGGATGCTCTGCTGAGCAAGTCTGCTTGTTTGTTTTCCTGAGAGGAGATATAAGAGGCCTGCAGGAAGAGATTGTGTTGGATGGCTAGCTCCCAAATTTGTAGAATTATCCTGCATAAGAGGTAGGCTTTGGTCCCTCCCTGTTTGTTCAGGTACCACATGACTGAGGTGTTGTCTGCAAGAATCTGAAAAAGGCCTGGTCGAAGAATGGGAAGGAAGGCCTGAAGGAGCAGCAAGACTGCAGTCATCTCCCAGACACTGATGTGTTGTTTTTGAAGGGCAGGGGTCCAAGATTCTTGAGCCCTGTAACCCTTTAGAGTCACCCCCCCCACCCTAGATCTGATGCATCTTTGTGCATGGATTGTGTAGGGGGAGGAAACTGTAGGGGGATGCCTTGGTTGCAGAGGATTTGTTGGATCCACCACGTCAATTCTGACAGGCCGGAAGGGGGATTTGTTTTTTGTTTTTCTAGGGCAGTGTTGGTGCTGAGACCAAACATTCTTCAAGTACCATTGAAAATTTCTCATATGCAACCTGGCTAGAGAGAGCATGGGGATTTTGGCTGCCATGAGTCCCAGAACTTGTAGGAACTGCTTTACGGAAAGGTGGGATACCCCCAGAAAGTCTTGGAAGTGAGTTGAGAGAGACTGCACTTTGTCCTGTGGGAAGTAGGATCTCATCAAATCTGATCTGATCCTGCATCCCAGGAAAACTTTGTCCTGCTGTGGGTGCAGAGAGGATTTTGGAAGGTTTAGGGTGAACCCCAAGTTGTGCAGGATGGTCATGGTGAATTTTAGGTGACTTAGGAGCATGGTTTCTGATTCTGCTAGAAGGAAAATGTCGCCCAGATAAGGATATATTTGGATGCCCTTGGTTTGGCAAAATTCAATGGCAGCAGCCAGGCATTTTGTGGACACTCTTGGAGCAGTAGATAAGCCAAAGGGCAAGGCTGTAAATTGAAAATGTGAGGAAATGACAATAAATCTCAGGAATTTTCTGTGGGAGGGCATGATAGGAATGTGAAGATAAGCTTCCTTCAAGTTCAGAGTGACCATAAAGGCTTGGGGTGGTATCAGGGGCAGGAGGGTTTGCAGAGATAGCATCCTGAAGGATGGAACTTTTAGGAAATGATTTAGGTAGGATAGGTCTAGTATGGGTCTCCATGTACCATCCTTATTTGGGACTAGGAATAGACGAGAATAGAATTATTTTCCTTCCTGGCCCACAGGGACTGGTTCTATAGTTCTTAGGGAGAGAAGCTCCTGTAAAATATGTGGGAATAGGTGGAGTTATTTTTTTGGTGGGAAGGGAATCTTATTTGGCCTTCGTTTTTCCTTCCAAGATAGGAAGTATCCTCTTTGAATGATGGAAAGGACCCACTGGTCTGAGGTGATGGTTTTCCAAAAGGGGAGGCAGTGGGGTAGGCGGGCAGACAAGGGAAGGTGAGCAAGGCAGTCACGCTGATGATGGGCCTCCTCTGTCAGGAAAGGGCTGTTTGGAGGGGGGATGGTTGTTAGTTGGTCTGGAGTAAGGCTGTCTCCTAGATCCTCTTCTCGGTCTGGAGGAGGAGGAATGAGAAGTGGAAGGCATCCTCCTGACAAAGGAAGTTTTTGCAGGATAATTCCTGTAGTACTTAGGGAAGGGGGACACCAGCAAATGTTTGATGTCTTGCAGTTCTTTGCTTTTCTCTTGTAAATTTTTGAAGAGCTCAGTTGAGTTTTTGCCAAAAAGTAGATTGTGCTCCAGTGGAGCATCCATAATTATGTATTTGAAATCCTCTGGAAGAGGTTGTAGGCGTAGCCAGGAATATCTGCGTAGGGCAGATGCAGAAGCTGTAGACCTGGCCGAGGCTTCTGCTGCATCATAATTACACCTGATGGGAGTGTCTGGCTAACTGGGTGGCTAGGGACAGTTTTGATGCAATGTCAGACTTAGGACGGTCAGGTATAGAGGCTAGCAGGGTAGAGGCCTGGGACACTAGGTCCAGAGTGTACGTTACCATGTGTGTTTGGTAATTAATTGCTCTGAAAGCCAAGGTGGAGGACGTATAGACTTAGTTGCCCAGTCTATCTATGGTTTTACTGTCATTATTTGTGGGTAGGAGAGAGGCAGAAGGTACCTGTTTAGATTGTCTGTCAGGAGCCACAGCAATGACAGTGGGATCTGCCAGTGGAGGTTCTACCAGGAATATTTGATCATCAAGCACCTTACAAAACCTGTCTGGTCTTTTAGGTACTGGGGGCTGAGAGTCTGGGTTCTTACAGAATTAAATGCGTCCAGGAAGGCTGGGAGCACAGGAGGTATTTATGGAGGAGAGGGAGACTCCAGTTGCAGTAGTTCAAAATCTCTCTTCTGGGTGTCACATCAGGGTAGTGTCCCACTTGAAGTTCTCCATTTTAGTTATAGCCTCCCCAAAAGTTAAATCTTCAGGTGGGGAGTCCCTTTCAAATGGAGTCTTCATCTGGGGAATAACAGTCAACAGGGGAAGCAATTTGGGCCACAAAAGAGACTGATTCCTCTGAGAAAGAATCATATTTATATTGCTGTTCTCCCTCGAGTAGTTTGATGTTGGGGAGAAGAGGCAGAGGCTGGGTGAGGGCTGAGCACAAGGATGGTAATGAAGGCCTGCATAAGAGAATTTGTGAAAGACTGCCAATCTTGCTGTGCTTCAGGAGGAGGAGTGATATGTTGTTTCTTCTGTCCTTTCTTGGAAGGAGTAGGCTTTGGGGACGGCATAGGGATTGAAGCCCAGCCTGCAGCAGGAGAGGACTCGGTCGGTCATCCAACAAGAGGTTCCCCGTCGACGTCGGTTGGTGCCAATGGCTGAATAGTCTCTGTGGACGTGCATTCTGTGTCTGCAGAAACAGCTTCCTTAGTGGGAGCCATCGAAGCCGACGGAGAAATTGGGCATTCCTTGGTCCCTATATCAGAAGCCAGTAGGACGTCCGATAGCGGAGAGGCAGTAGGAATAGGCCTGGAAACTTTGGCCTTCTTCCTGGGTGGTTCGGGTTGGTCGACCAATTCCAGGTCCATCCTAAGGGCTAGGTGCTTCAGACACTGGTTCTCGAGATATAAATTTAATGCAGCCAAACGACTGCGAAGCGTCTTGGGCAAGAAAGACTTACAAATGAAACACAACGTATGGTCGTGTTCCCTATATAGACAAAATATGCACTTATCGTGGGAATCATTGTGCGGTATTTGCTGGCCACAATTACATTTGCCTTTTTCAGATGACATTGGCCAAAAAGTACAGCAAGCCAAGCACAAGCATTGATAAAAGAAAACAAAAAACCTCAATGGGATACTTATCTTTCTGAAGTAATCATTAGTAGGAGCTGAACGACTGAAGTGACGTCTGCGGCTGAAATGTTTTGAGGTTTGTGTGTGCCGACTTCACATTTATGGTTCCTGGTTTATGGCCCTATGTGTGACGTCCCACGCACTTTCAGCAGCCATGCAAAAGCTTTGTATAGGAGCCAACATCGGATCGCCTGAGGCGGAAAATCCCGCAACAAATGAATACTGCAACACTGGAATAGAAGGACATCCACATTTTCTTCCCACCTTACTGGGTTCTAGAGAAAGTTTGTTGAGGGGTAGAAAACTTGATTCCGATGGCAGACAGGGTCTTTCCTTCCTGCTCGCTGCGACTAAGCATATCTTTCACTGATGGCACAAACAAGGAGGAGCCATCAAAGGAGGCATTAACAAAAGGCATCTTAAAGGGTTCCACAAAGTCACACAACTTCATCCAAACATGTGTCCTCCTAATTTGAAATGGCTGCTTGTGAGGTGCCCTCCACTGTATGGGAAATCATCCTCATCGAAGAATTGGGAATGGATGACAGAGTAGCCAGCTGAGAACAAACTTTCTTGAGATCATCTGCAGACATGGACTCGGAGACAGAGTTTGAAAGCTCCTTTATCAAATCTCTCTGTAAGTGAGTAAAGTGTGACAGGCAATTTAACAACCTCAATGTGAAAGTTGCCGAAGTACAGATGCACTTTCCAAATCTGTCCATAGCTCTAGACTCCCTGTTCTGTGGATGGACAGATGAGCTCTGCTCGGCTAGCTCCTTTTTAGTGGCTGCTGCCACAACTATGACATCAACGGAAACACCTTTACTCCAAAGGGCTCTGTCTGCTGGGGGGAGAAGAAATTTATCTGCGCATTTCTGGATGGGCTCAACAGTGTCTGGTTCCTTCCAAGGCCGGTAGGAAACCAGGTCAATATGTTTATCTGCTGGGGGATCACCCAAGACATGGATGGGCCAACCCTGAAAGCCTCCAGGAACACAGATTCCTCAGGAGGAGGAGGTTGGGAATACCAACCACCTTTCTGCTTAAGGATTTCCAGGATGTCCCCAAAGACATTGTCAGGTGGCAATCAGAGGGATCCTTCTCCCTCATCGAAATCTGTGTCTTCTGTGACAGACTCCAAAGGGGAGTCTAAGTGCCTCCTCTTACAACTCTTGTCCTAGGGACCTCTTCCATGGCCGTGGGATGCTTGGCAGAGGTGTTGGAAGAGAGGGGAAAATCCTCTAGGGAACACAGATGGGGGCTTCCCTAAGCTGACTGACCCTTAGGAGCAGAGATGATGGGCTCAGAGTTCAAACCTGATGAGGGCCGAGAGGTAGGATGCAAGACTAGACAGGAGAGTTCTCTATGCAAAGAAAATACCCTTTCTGCTGCCTGGAAAGCTGACGGACCCAGGGAAAGCCCTCCTCCACCCCTCTGTGCTGAAGCAGCCATAGAAAGAAAGTCAAGGTCAACCCCGGATCCAAGCCCTCTGGAGAGGATCAGATCCAAGCTGTCCGGGGATGAGGGAGCAAGGGGAAGGGATGGCTCCAACAAAGTAGGAGCCAAACCTAGCCCCTCAGACCTGGTGTCAACCTCTCAGATCCGAGACCCACTCCAATCCGAAGGAATCGGAGCAGGACTGGTCAGGGATTACATCAGAGACGAGGAAGGGAGCTTCCTTGGATCAGATGCCGTACCTCTCGGCGATCTAGGATCCTTGGACTCTAAAACCGCAGGTCAGATCAGAGAAGGAGATAAAATTTGTTGGGCAGATGTGCTCACAGATGCAGAACGGGACAGAGCCAGCAGGACCTCAGTCTGGATCTGAGCCCTAAGGCATCTCTGCATCATCCTGTCCATGTATGCCTTTGTCAAGCTTCTAGAAGATCTGGATGATGCTACAGATGGTGGTTTGAACTGTTTCTTTAGGGTATGGAACAAATGGGCCAGTAAAGCCAGAGAAATAGGATCCAAGACAAGCTCTGGTGACTGGCGTCTAAGTGTCTTATCCGATGGCCTGGGATCAAAGTACAAAGTGGATGGCACGGGTGAGCAGGAAACAGTAATGATACCTGTCGGGTCAAAGGGATCTGTAGACCAGAAGAAGGTTTGATGGTCTTTGGATCTGAAGAAGTCAGATCTGAGGCCTTTCTAAGTTTCTCTGGTAGCTCCAACAAATTCCTCTGTGCCTTTTCAAGGGTTAGTTTCTTAGATTTAGAGGAGCCATGGTGAGATTTGGAGGGAGTTTGAGCCCCAGGAGATGATGCTGTAGGCAATCCTTTAATTATTAATTTATTTCTACGGTCTGAAAGGGCCCTAGGACTGAATGAGGAGCATACGTCACAATCCAAAGTAAGATGCTCTGGCCCCAGACAATTGAAGTATTTCTTGTGGGCATCAGAGTTTGGGATCTTATGCCCACAAGAAGTGCATTTCTTAAAGCCTGGTTTGTCAGACATATTTACAGTCTGTGCAAGACCAAACACCAAAAGTAGATGTACCCAAAGAAGGCCCAGAAAAAAATAAAAAGGAACAGCACAGTGTACACAAGTCATACTGACTTCTGTCAAAAACAGTTTAACGTACACTCTAACCTTAAAAATAAAACCACTATAGTTATGTACTTACCATAACTTGGCATCTATGCTATCCAGTGTCATTATTCATCACCGAATGGTCTAGGATCTGACCTTGGATCTTAGCCGGCAACTTCTCAGACAGATCCAGAGCTCAAGCTCCTCCCCTTCCCATAATCCCTTGCAACCTTCTAACCCTCAGATTGAGTTTGTTAAATTAGCTGAAATGCAGAAACAGATATCTGCAGCAGAAGACAAAAACTTCCCACCAGATGCAAACCACTTCAGCCTCATCAGAGCCTGCAGAAGGAAGGAGGTCAGGAATGTAATGAATTATGACCCTGGATAGCATAGATGCCAGGTTATGGTAAGTACATACCTCTTTATCTGATGTTATCCATGTCATTATTCATCACTGATGGGTCAGAGTCCCCAGCTACTTAGAACCATGGGCAGCCTCAAGAAAGGATATGCCAGAGAACAGAGGAACCAAAGGAAGCCCTGTTCCTAGACAAGTCCAATCTGTAGTGCGAAATGAAAGTATGTGGATTAGACCAAGTCACAGCAGTACAAATCTCATCAATGGAAAGCCTAGCCAAGAAGGCCAACTAGTGGACTGGTGCTTTATTGGTCTGCATAGTTCTAAATGCTGATGAGCATAAATGAAGGAAATACAACCAGCAATCCACCTGGAGATAGTCACCTTGGAAATTGCCTGGCCCTTTCTGTTCTGGGAGAAAGCCATAAAGAGTTGGTCCAACTTTCTAAATTCCTCAGTTCTTTTTAAATAAAAGTGAAATTGTCTGTGGATATCTAAGTAATACAAAATATATTCTCCTTTATTAGAGTAATTAGGGAAAAAGACCAGTAAGTTAAATCGACTGATTGAGATTTGCTTCAGAGGTCAGTGTGGGGAGAAAGGATTTGTTTTAAGAAACACCCTGTCCTTATGAAAGATCATTAGTGCACAGAGCCTGTAGTTCCAAGACCCTTTAAGCAGAATTAATGGCTACTACAAAGGCGGTCTTTCCAGGATAGGCATTTAATATCATATGAATCAGTGGGTTCAAAAGATTTTTGCGTCAGAGACTGCAGCACCACAGTCAAATCCTATGGAGGTGAAAAATCTTTAATAGAAGGTCTAAGAAGAAAAACTCCTTTCAAAAGGCTTTACACAATTTGGAAGAAAGGGTAGGCTCATCATTGACATGGAAATTGGAGATGGCAGCCAACTGGAGGTTAATGGCAGAAAAACTTGCCCAATCCTGAAAAAGGGAAGATACAAAGAGCAAAATATCAGGGATAGGGGCTGAAAATGGATCTAGATTCTGTTGTCTGGTCCAAATGGAAGACCTTTTCCACTTACTGGAATACACCTTCTTTGTAGACAGCTTCTAAGAAGCCAAAATAATGCTCCTCACGGGGAAGGAAGCCTGGACTGAGAAAGGATGACTAGAAATGGAGATACCATGCGGTCAAAGTGTCCAGAGATTGAGAAGTGGAAGCCCTCAGGGATGGGAGATGAGATCCAGAATGGGATCTAGTATCCAAGGCTGATACTTCAGATAAGACCTGAGGAAGAATCACACCTGACAAGGCCAGAAAGGAGCAATGAGGATGACATCACTCTTCAGGTGACGAGCTTTCTGTAAGACGTTAGGCAATAGGGAAATAGGAGGGTAAGCATAGAGGAGACCTAAGGGCCAATCATGAACAACAGCATCCTTGGGTGACTCCCCCTATGGGGGAAGTAACTGCTACATTTGCGGTTGACTGAGGAAGTAAAAAGGTTGCAGCATGGTTGACCCCAGTGGTCGAGGATCTGCCTTGCCAATGACGGATTCAGAAACCACTTGTGAGGACTCAAGATAGACCTGCTGAGTTTGTCGGCCAGCATGTTAGAACTCCCAGGTATACAAGCTGCAGGAAGAAAGCGCCTGGAAGACATCACCCACTCCCATATTCTCATGGCCTCTCTGAACAGAGGATAAGACTGTGTTTCCCCTTGCTTGTTGAGGTACCAGACTACAGCCATGCTGTCTGTCTGAATTGCTATGGTCTTCAGAGGGAGGCAGTCCTGAAAGGCCTGCAACATCAAAAGGACTACTCTCATCTCCAGGACATTTATGTGCAATTTGGTCTCTATAGGGGACCACGTACCTTGAACTGTCCTTACTTGAAAATGCCCCCACCCCAACTGGGAGGCATCACTATGGCCTGGGATGGGGAAAGACAAAAGGGCCTGCCTAGAAAACGGTTCTGAGACTGAAGCCACCAAATAAGATGATTTCTGCATAACTGCATCAATTTTATTGTCATGGACATAGGGTGAGGCAGAATGGACCACTGGACTGCCAGGGTCCATTGGAGAGCTTGCATGTGATACCTGGCTAGTGGCACCAACTGAAAGGCAGTTGCTATACAGCCTAGCACTTTGAGAATCAAATGAACAGGTGGACATGATAGATTCAACAGAAGAGAAACTTGATCCTGAATCAACTGGACCCTACGAGTAAGCGGTGCTGCAGCCTGTGATACAGTGTCCAGCAGGACTCCAATGAACTCCACATTCTGGTTTGGAACTAAATTTAACTTGGGCGGGTTCACTGTGATATCTAGATGCTGGAAAAGCCTGAGGACATACTTGGTCACCAGTGTCAGTCAATGCCTCGTGGGAGCTGTGACAAGCCAATCGTCCAGGTACAGAAAAAACCTGAAAACCCTGCAGCCTGAGATGAGTTGCCATCACTGGCATGCATTTGGTAAACACCCAAGGGGCAGCGGTGAGTCCAAAGGGCAGGGCTCGGAACTGATAATGATTGGCCCCTAGCCAAAAGCATAGGTATCTCCTGGAATATCTGTCAATTTTACGTGATAGTACGCATCCTTGAGAGCCACTGTGCACATCCAATCATCCTTGTGCAAGAGAGGCAGTATGGACTGCACAGTGACCATCCGGAACTTGGACTCCTTGACAGAAAGGTTTAGCTCACTGAGGTCCACAATTGGATGCAGGTCCCTGGTCTTTTTTGGCAACAAAAATAAGAGAGAGTAAGTTCCGAACCCTCGTTGTCCTGTCGTGACCTCTTGAATGGCTCTTTTTTGACGAAGGACTTGCACCTCAAGATAGGCCAACTCCCTTTGGCAGGATGGTATATCTGGGAGAAATCAAAGAATTAGAGGGGGCTAGGAGAAGGAAATGAAGTAACCCCTGAAAATGATTTTTAGCACCCACTAATCTGAAGTGGGACTTGTCCAGGCTAGTGAGTGAAGGGAAAGCTGACCCTGGACTGCCTCCAGGGCAGGACAGTCAGGCAGCACATCAGGAGCGCTGGAAGGGCTTCTCCAAGAAGGGTTCTCGAGAGCCCTGATTATGTGGACCCCCCTCTGCCCCTAGGGTGGCATCTACCGTTGAATCCCCTGCCCTAGCCAGTGGAACAGGATTCCTGTGAAGCGTCCTGAAAGGAAGACTGACTCCTCTGGAACCAAAGCTTCCTATTTTCCCTCTGGGTCTTAGAAAAGGACCTCTGTAGAGTATAAAGCTTGATCTCTACCACGGAAAGAGTCTTGTCTTCCTGCTCGCTGCGAGTTAAGGTCTTTTTAACATACCGTCCAAAGTGGAACCATCAAAGGGGACATTAGTGATGGACACCTTAAAGGGTTCCGCAAACCCAAAAAGGCGAAGCTAGGCATGCTGCCTAATAGTGATACCTGTGTCTGCCACTCAAGAGGTGACCTCTGCAGCATTGGAGATAAACCTCATCAAGGCATTTAAGGAAGTGAGAGTGGACAGCGTTGGAGAGACCTGCTTGAAGCTCTCTGGAGGCAAGGACTCAGAGGAAGTGGTGAGCTCCAAAAATCAGATCCTTCTGAAGCAGAGTAAAATGGGCTACATAATTGGTTGCTCTCAGGCCAAAGGTATCTGCGGCAAACACATGCTTTCCAAAGCGGTCATTCACCTGGGACATCCTGTTCGGGGGATGGTCCGAGGAGCTCTGCTCTGCTAGCTCCTTCTTGGTAGCAACAACCACCACTATGGCATCCACAGGGACCCCTTTACTCCAAAAGGTCCTATCTGTAGGGGGACTGAAGAACATATCTTTCTTGGGCACAGGTTTCACTGTGTCCGGCTCCTTCCAGGCTCTACTGGTGAGGAGGTCCACAAGCTAATCAGGAGGGGGGGTCCCAGGTAGTAGCTGTACCCATCCCGAATGCCTTCAGAAACACTGACTCCCACTGAAGACAGGGGGTGGGAAGACCATCTGCCTTCTGTGTTTGAGAACTTCCAGGATGTCCCTGAAGGAAACCTCCTCAGGCAGAAATCTGGAGTCACATCTCCCTCCTTGAAATCCATTCGCTCGGTAAGGGACTTTGTGAGGCAGTCCAACTGCCTTCTCTTACATGTTCTTTTCTGAGGGGGCTCCTCTGCTGTGGGCTAAGGGGAGGACTTGGAAGAGATGGGTACCCCAAGTAGGGCAGTGGCCATCTGAAGGCATTTGTGAGAGGGCTGACCCTGGATGGATGATGAGGCCTCAGCACCCAATCCAGAAAAAGGCTGGAGAGGACCTAGAGAGGAAGGAGAGGTAACTCCCAAACTGGAGAAGGTCCTCTCTACTGCTTAGAAGACCGACAGAGTGGATGAAGCCCCATCCCTGCAGCCGGGGTCACCTGGGAAGGAAGAAAGGACCCTGACACAGTACCGAGACCCCTGGACGATATCGTCCCCGAGCTGTCCAGTGCTGAAGGCCCTAAGGGAAGGAAGCGGTTTGAAAAATGCGGACCCAAACCTACCCCCAGGGAAGCAGCACTGACCCCTCAGGGACGAGGTCCAAGGGCTGCGTAACAGAGCCAGCCAGTGACCCTGAAGATGTCGTGAAGGGGGGGGGATGCCCAACACCATCCCTCTCACGACAAACCTCCAGGTTCAGACATTCCAAAACCTGTGGGATTGGAAGAGGAGAGTGGAGACCTGTGGATGGGGAGGGTTCCCTACCCACATCGGCTGGGGATGGCAGCAAGCCCAACTCGATTTGGGCTTTGAGGAAACTCATCATCCTATCCATGTCCAAGGGAAGGAGACTTCTGGACGATCTGGATGAAGCTGAAGAATGGCCTGATTGTTGGGGATGCAGCCTTGGATCCCAAAGTTCTAAGGCTCCAAGAAGAAGATGAGATCCGACCTCTTGCCAGATCAGACAACTTTATAGGATCCAAAGACTTAGGAGCCATACTGGACAGATCTAACAAAACTAGTTGGATCCGGGGAAGTCCTGCCTTTACTCAGATACAAAGGCCTCTGATCCAATGAGGCCTTGGCTCCAAGAGCCTGCTCTGAAGTTCTGGGAACTGCAGATCTCGGATATGATGCTGAAGAAGCTGGACTCAGATCCGGGGATTTGTGATCGGAGTGCTTCAGCTTTTTGGGGAGCAAAGAAGAGGACACCTTAGGGGTAGGAGAATGTCTCTTCCTCAGTTCCTGAGAAGGTTTGGAAGGGGAGTCAGAGGATAGTGGGCCAACCTGGGCCAAGCTTTTAAGGAGCAACTTGTTGCAGTGCTCAACAAGGGCCCTGGGGTCGAATGCAGCACAAATCTTGCATTCAACCTGCAGTTGCACTGACCCTAAATAGTAGAGACGCTCCTCGTGCAAGTCAGGTGCCGTGCTCTGACTCGCACAAGGAGTGTCAGAGCACGGCATCTTCCGACTACACAAAGAGCAACTCTTAAAACCTGATGGCTTTTCAGCCATCCTAACTGAGATACCTACACACACACTGCACAGGAAAGAGAATAAAAGAGCTGTTGTTTAAAAAAAAAAAAGAAAAGAAAAAGACCAGCTATAAAAAAAGGAGTGAAGTACCAGGTACTAGAAGGGGGAGGGGAGAACCGACCTACACCAAAAACTAGATTCTAACAGAGTGGGGAGGACTTAAAGTTAACTAATGATAGTTATAGATAGCAGCAATACCCTAAAAAGGAAAAGAGAGAAGAAAAGATGCCAAGAAAATAGCACTCATCTCTTAATTCCTATGCTTGAGCCTGGACCACGTCTGGAGTGACTCAGTGACAAACGAGATCTGAGGGTTAGAAGGTAGCAAGGGATTATGGGAAATTGAGGAGCTTGAGCTCTGGATCTGTCTGAGAAGTTGCAGGCTTGGATCCAAGGTCGGATCCTAGACCCATGAATGATGAACAATGACATGGATAGCATCAGATCTTTTTTTTATCTACATATAAAGCAAAAAAAGAAAGTGACAACCAGGCACGAGAAAAAGAGAGAACAGCAAATCAGAATAATCCTGACGCAAGGAAAAGCTAGAAAGAAAAATGGAGGAGAAGAAAACCTACTATAAGAAATTTAACCTAAAAATTTAATTTTAACAAGAAAAGTTAGATAATTGCTTTTTCAAAACAGTGTAAGAAACTTCTCTGTGTGGAAGATTTTCAGTCCATATATCTTGAGTTAATCACTGTACATTAGTCAGATCAGAGAATAGTAGTAGAAGTACGAATTTAACCTCGTCTTAAGTAAAAAAAATAAATAAATATATAATTTGAAATATCGTACATAATTACTAAGTATTCGAAAGTAATCCAAACGAGGCAGGCAGTCTGTTTCCAGTCGAAAATCCTTTATTAAGTACACAGACAAGCAATCCAAGTAAAACAAGAATAGAGTAATAATTTCCTCACAAGCCTTCTAAATATACATATACATTTCATCAGGCAAGGGAGTGGTTTATTGTGCTGTAAAACAAAGTGTTATTGGTACACATGTTAAATTCAAATCCCTTCCCCCATCAGTGTGACATTTCAGCTGGTCCTGCCCTACTTAGTAGCTGCATAATAATATAACCCTTATGTACTTTAAATAAAATGTATAATTATGTGGTACCTCTTATTTAACCAGATTATTAATTCTGTGATTTTATCCAAGACAATATACTACATGGCTGTAAATATATCAACCTTAGTCCATTTGGCGATCAAAAATATATATAAATATATACATACACACTTTGCATGTAAAAAATCAATTGTAAAAATCATATTCTGTTTTCATAGCCTATTGTTGACAAAGATCGCTTTCGTCCTTCTAGATTTCTTCAGGTCTGTGTACAAGAATCCTAAAAACGATCTACAAAACTATTATTGCATAATTAGTTAGTATTGTTATTACACATCATTTTGAATAAAGTGGAAAACAGAGAACAAGTAAAAGAAAAAATAATAAGAAAAAATGTATGATGGAAACAAAATGTACACAAATTAAAACTGATTTAAAATGGTATTTAAAACCAACTGGTAGAATAAAATAAAATACAATTAGTCATGTAAACAATGTAGCAATTTTCAAGTTCCAGTACACTTTTAATTGAACAGTAGTAGTTTAGTCCATGCTTCCTAAAAGAGTTCAGCTTTAATTGCTACATGAGTTCATGTTTCTCCAGAATATTCGGGATGTCTCCTTCAAGATCACCCATGTCTATGTGATCCTGGATCTGGAACTTAAAACCTGTGTGTCTTTTATGAAGAGAAAGGTATTTGGCTAGTGCATTATTTTTACATCCAGAGCAGATTTCTGACAGATGACATGAAATCCTACGCTTAAGTTTATTTACAGTCCCACATAGAATGCATCACATTCATTGCACTGTGCTCTGTAAATTACTTTTGTAGTGTTACAGCCACACCCTGCACTGGTCTTTATGATTTTCTTTAGGGCAATAAAAACTATCACCTTGCTGTATAAATTATACAAAATGTACAATTAATTTCACATCTTTTAGTGTTTCTCTCATATGGTCTAGGTTTAAACAAAACTTCTAATGTTCCTGGGCTTCCCATAAACAAAGGATGGGGCTTCACCTAAGATGTTAATCAGAAAAGGGTTTCCTGTGACAATGGCCCAGTTTTCTTCAATAACATTTTTGATACTGTGATAATCCAAAGTGCATGTCAGGATGCAGCTATTTTTGCATTTATTATTCTCTGTGGAAATTCTTAACATTCTCCTTCTGGGGAGGTTGAGTGAAGGTGCTTCAGTCCTTTTCAGCTCTATAATGGGTTCCAGGATGTTTATTAACATCTGACTTTCACAGCCTCTCACTAGAAAATCATTCTTTAAAAGTTGTTCAGGTTTCTCAAAAATGGTTCCATCTCTATGGCAATTCTAGCTAATCTAGAGCCCAGGGACTTCACTACATTATGGTTTTTGTAGGATGTAGATTTTTTACTGTGGAGTAATATGATAACCCTCGTTGGTTTTCTGAACAGATCAGTGGTGATTTTGTTATTGTTGGTGTCCTTGGAAATCTGCATATCTAAGAAAGTGGTTGAAGTATAGCTATGGGAAGAGGTAAACTTCAGGAAGGGGGTTGTCTGATTGAGGCAAGTGAAAAAATCTCCAAGCTGCGTGGTGTCACCTTCCCACACAATAAAGATGTCATCAATAAAACGTAAACATCATGTGACATGCTGCATGCAGTCTGTGCTTAACACAAAGTCTTCCTCCCACTTGCCCAGTGCTATATTAGCTATGCTGAGCCCTGGGCAAGTGGGAGGAAGACTTTGGGTTAAACAACATAGACTACATGCAGTATTTCACATGCTATTTACATTTTATTGATGACATCTTTATTGTGTGGGAAGGTGACACCACGCAGCTTGGAGATTTTATCACTTACCTCAATCAAACAACCCCCTTCCTGAAGTTTACCTCTTGCAAATGCCTCCGGATCCACCAATAAGTGCCACAATACCAAGTATAGTTCCAATTTATTGGGACATAAGGACGAACTGACAACGACAACAATGTAAAACCAATGACATAAAGAAACAAGTTAAGCACTTTCAACCATTACAACTGGTCTTCTTCAGAACTAAGACGCCATACTCTACAAACAGTTTAAATAACTTACTTGGCGCCAAAAAATCATAGCTCCTTAAAGTTACAGGTACGCTTGTTTCATAGCGCTGCATACATTGCGATCTATTCACATATTAAACAAGTTAAAAGACACATTAAAATTAAATTATATAAAATGTGATAATTTGTTGTGATTTATCTTAGCTCCTTTACACAGAATTAATGAAAACTGGTATTAATGTGTAGTGTTAATGACTTTAAATGCGTATAAATTTGTCACGTTTGTAATCATAAAACCTTATATTTTTTTTTTTGTATAGTAAGCAGAAATTCCTTCTGTGATTGCTGAATACAATAAAATGATAAATAAATAAATGAATTAATAAATATATATATATATATATATATATATATATATATATATATATATATATATATATATATAAATATTATACATATATATATATATATATATATATATATATATAAAAATATAAATTAATATTTCCATCCTAACAAAATACTACAATTACCCATTAAAATCCTATCAAAAGTACAAATATTATAAAATATGTCCAAATATATAACAAATGTAAGAAGATGAGGAAATGTAACAATAATGACATCTAATCAGATGTATTAATAATATACCATCAAGATACCATGAAAAATTCCTTAAAGATATATATCTTAAAATGTCTTAGAAATATCTTAAAAATATGTAAAAGCTAAAAATATTAATGATTCATATATATGTGCTAATAGCCTTGTATAAAATATTTAAAATTACATTAATAACAATGGTTTGACTGAAATAAAATCATTTAATCCTGGTGGAGTGGTGGCATCTAAAAATATTTGCCACCATACTTCTTTATAATTAATAAGCTTTTAAAGTCTCCACCTCTAGGGTCAGTTTCTATGATATCAAGAATACTAAATCTAAATTGATGTTCCACCACCTTTAACTTCAACATGTCTGTATAGGGCTTTGGTTTCGTCTTTGGTTTTGATACTACAAATATGATCATATATTCGCTTTTTAAGACATCTCTCAGTCTTTCCTACATAAAAACTTGGACTTTTAACACATTTTGCCAAATATATCACCATTCTTGTATTACAGTTACCATATTTAAATCTTATAAAAGATTTGTGCCCATTCTGTAACCTTATTTTACTTTCTTGCGACATATATTTACATTGATTACAAAAACCACATTTTCTACTTCTATTATTACTACTTTTATAATCTTTCTTCGATTCATTGTATCTTTGTTCAACCAAAGACTTCATATTCTTTCCCATTTTGTATATAAATTTGGGTTTAGTACCCAAACTTTTAACTAGACCAACGTCACTAGTTATGACATACCAAAATTTATACATCATCCTTTTAATGTTATCTACGCCTAAATTATACTGTAATATACAGGCTCTTTGGAAAGAAGGTGGTGTGCTATTAATATTTCCATTTTTAACCCTGATATCATCTGTACTTTTAAGTAGTATACTGCCACTGTTGTGTGACACAATCAATTATTTCATCCATCATTTTGATAGGATAACCTCTTTGTTTGAATAAGTTTTTAATGAAATCCAGTTCATTTTTCATATCCTTATAATTATATACCATCCGCGCAGCATGAATGCATTGACCCTTAAATACATTATATTTTACTTTGGGAGGGTGACAACTAGTATATGCTAAATAATTGTTAGAAAACGTACTTTTTCTATGTATTTTTGATTGTACTTTTCCCTCTTGTTGAAAAATATAGGTGTCTAAATAGGGTAAACCTATATTGCTGTGCGAATAAGTGAATTTCAAATATTCACTACTTGTATTAAGAAACTTAATAAACTGTTGTAAAGTGTCATAATCTGCTTCCCATAATATATAAATGTCATCTAAAAATCTTGAATAGTATTTTACATACTAAAAAAAACTTACTAGGGAATAATTGCGTATCCTCCCAATTAAGCATAACCAGGTTGGCATATATAGGGGCGCAAGCTGCCCCCCATAGCTACCCCCTTGGTTTGCTTAAAATATTCTCCTTCAAAATAAATGAAGTTGTTGTCCAAGACTATAGACATCATTTCAACCAATAAACAAATTTCATCCCATTCAAAATTACTATATCTAATAATACTGTTGTTGAAGGCCTCTAAGCCTTCATTGTTTTGGGATGCAGGACAACAAATCAATGACATCAATAGTTACAAACATGATACTACTATTTAAATTACCAGTGGGATAATTGCTAAAAAAACCCATGAGTCTTTGACCATATGATTAATGACCGTATACACAAATTTTAACTTAGTATCTATACATTTACCCAGAGGAAATGTTTTGGAATTGCTTCCTGATACAATCGGTCTAAAGGGGGGGTCAATGGTATCTTTATGAACTTTGGGTATCCCTATTAATGTAGCTACCTTAGGAAATTTCACTTTAATATAATCATAAATTTCTTGTGTAATTCTTCCATCAAGTACTCCTCTAAATAAGAGTCTATTTGCTGGTAAGCTATATGCAACTCATTCAATTATATTGTTTCATAATTTCCTGAAAAGTATAAAATATCATAGATTTTTTTAATATATTGTATACTGTCAAAGTACTATGCCTCCCCCTTTATCTGGTTTCATTACTTTAATATTGCAGTAATTTTTTATTTCATTAAGTAAACTCTTTTCATCATATGATAAATTACTACTATTGGTAATCCATTTTAAATTATCACTTTCTTGATAAATTTCTCTTATGATTATTTTTTCAAACATATCTATTGTAGGATGATTGGGTGGTATAAAGGTGCTGGCTTTCTTTAACTGTTTAGTGGGTTTATAAGTGCTAAAAGTATTATCAATTTTTAATGAATCATTAAAAAATGTTGCCAAATTTATCTTCCTTATATATTTTTTAAAATCTATTATTAATTCTGTCATATTAAATTTTGGATTAGGGATAAATTTCATACCCTTAGCAAATAAATCAAAGTGTGCACATTTTATTGAAACATTTGAATAACTGTAGATATTAAAATTATAAGTATAAATATTTCCTGTAATTACTATTTCCTTATCATAGGTTCATAGATTAGTACTAAGCTAACTGCCCTTGTGAGCCATTTGAAGCCTAGCCAATAATCCCTTGTGAGACTCAAACCCTGCACCTTGTGTTTGTAAGGCAAACACCTTAACCATTCACCCTCATCATTTATATTATTATAAACTACTTTTTCTTGTATTTCATTTTCATGTACTTGTACATTTCCATTGCATATATTCTTAATATTGGGGTTGGGGGATAATTCTATTTCCAATAATACTGATTGTATCCCTTTCTTTTGTAAGTCTGTTTCCTCTGATTCATGTTCCGATATGGTTGAGTTGTGTCCATTGTATCTTTCTGAAAATCCTGTCTCCCATAATACTCCATTCCCTCATTAGAGCCCCAATAATTTTGATTATTACTTGTGTATCCTTGTACTTTACTTTTTCTAAAATCAGGCCAAAGGTATGCTATACCTTTGTTATATTGTTCCCTATCCCTTTGCATTTTAATAGATTTTTGTTGACATAATTTACTAATCCATTTATCAGCTTCCAGGAATTGCTTATTATATAATTTCTCCCATTCTGTATATAATAAGTCATTAACTATCCTGGAATTAAGTTTTTCTGCTTCTTGAATTAAATTACTTAATTTTTCATCATTATATTTAATTAATAAACGCATAAAATTGTAACCACATTCATCAAAAAACATATTAAATTCATTTTTACCATCACTAGTCAAATCCAATCCCATGGGTTGTTTAAAAAACCTCAACCCCATAGGAACAAGCTTAGTTTCTACACATTTAGATAAATACATGTTATCAATTTTTAATCCATTAATATTCTTTAATTTCTTTCCTAACGAGTAAATCATACTTTTTAAATTACCAGTCTCATCTGTTGTCTGTGATTTCAAACTAACAATTCTTTTCATATTGTCCATGTTGTAATTAAGTGTCAAAAATTGATTAAATTGTTTCTCCTTAGAATTCAATTCAGACTGTTCTGATGGAATGTCATGACAGTTTGTTTGTGTGACAGTACCTTTGTTTTGTTGTGAAAAATTTCCTGTAACAGCTGAATAAGTTAATTGTCTGTTTTGGTTTAGTACCTGTTCTTCTGGCTTCCGTATCCATATCATATAAAGAAAAATCAAAAGTGAAGTTGGACAAATTGATTTTACTACTAGAAAAAGGTTCAGTAATATCAAGTATATTTTGTTGACTCTTATTATTAGCCCCCTGGCCATTAGGTATGTCCAAACTATCGTTAAGAACTTCATCACTTTTCAGCCACATTATTACTATTGGTTTTGACTGATTTAAAGTCATAAGCAGTTCCACATTGTATTTTCATAGCTTTAACACTCGTCGTAGAACTGCACAAATCTGTAGTTTTACCCTTAGTCTGTGCTATGGGAATATCTTGCGTTTTACAAACATTATCACCCAAAGAATCATTGTTGCTACTTAGTAATTCACTGACTAGGAGAACTAACCTATTAAGTTCTCCTTTGAGTCCTGCTATTTCATCTATAAGGTGAGTAATATTACTTATCACATCATTGTCTGTTTCGTCCGAGCCCACAAGTGAAGTAGATGCACCGGTAATGAAACCAGATAAAGGGGGAGGCATAGTACTTTATGACAGTATACAATATATTAAAAAAATCTATGATATTTTATACTTTTCAGGAAATTATGAAACAATATCATTGAATGAGTTACATATAGCTTACCAGCGAATAGACTCTTATTTAGAGGAGTACTTAATTGATGGAAGAATTACACAAGAAATTTATGATTATATTAAAGTGAAATTTCCTAAGGTAGCTACATTAATAGGGATACCCAAAGTTCATAAAGATACCACTGACCCCCCTTTAGACCGATTGTATCAGGAAGCAATTCCAAAACATTTCCTCTGGGTAAATATATAGATACTAAGTTAAAATTTTTGTATACGGTCATTAATCATATGGTCAAAGACTCATGGGTTTTTTAAAGCAATTATCCCACTGGTAATTTAAATAATCGTATCATGTTTGTAACTATTGATGTAATCGGCTTGTTTTCCTGCATCCCAAAACAGGAAGGCTTAGAGGCCTTCAACAACAGTATTATTAGATATAGTAATTTTGAATGGGATGAAATTTGTTTATTGGTTGAAATGATGTCTATAGTCTTGGACAACAACTTCATTTATTTTGAAGGAGAATATTTTAAGCAAACCAAGGGGGTAGCTATGGGAGCAGCTTGCGCCCCCTATATAGGACAACCTGGTTATGCTTAATTGGGAGGATACGCAATTATTCCCTAGTAAGTTTTTTCAGTATGTAAAATACTATTCAAGATTTTTAGATGACATTTATATATTGTGGGAAGCAGATTATGACACTTTACAACAGTTTATTAAGTTTCTTAATACAAGTAGTGAATATCTGAAATTCACTTATTCGTACAGCAATATAGGTTTACCCTATTTAGACACCTATATTTTTCAACAAGAGGGAAAAGTACAATCAAAAATACATAGAAAAAGTATGTTTTCTAACAATTATTTAGCATATACTAGTTGTCACCCTCCCAAAGTAAAATATAATGTATTTAAGGGTCAATGCATTCGTGCTGCGTGGATGGTATCTAATTATGAGAATATGAAAAATGAACTGGATTTCATTAAAAACTTATTCAAACAAAGAGGTTATCCTATCAAAATGATGGATGAAATAATTGATTATGTCACACAACAGTGGAACACAAAATATAAACCATTATTAGGAGCTGGCAGTATACTTCTTAAAAGTACAGATGATATCAGGGTTAAAAATGGAAATATTAATAGCACACCACCTTCTTTCCAAAGAGCCTGTATATTACAGTATAATTTAGGCGTAGATAACATTAAAAGGATGATGTATAAATTTTGCTATGTTATAACTAGTGACGTTGGTCTAGTTAAAATTTTAGGTATTAAACCCAAATTTATATACAAAATGGGAAATAATATGAAGTCTTTGTTTGAACAAAGATAGAATGAATCAAAGAAAGACTATAAAAGTAGTAATAATGGAGTAGAAAATGTGGTTTTTGTAATCAATGTAAATATATGTCGCAAGAAAGTAAAATAAGGTTACAGAACGGGCACAAATCTTTTATAAGATTTAAATATGGTAACTGTAATACAAGAATGGTGATATATTTGGCAAAATGTGATAAATATCCAAGTTTTTATGTAGGAAAGATGGAGAGATGTCTTAAAAAGCGAATATATGATCATATTTATAGTATCAAAATCAAAGACAAAACCAACGCCCTATACAGACATGTTGAAATTAAAGGTGGTGAACATCAATTTAGATTTAGTATTCTTGATATCATAGAAACTGACCCTAGAGGTGGAGACTTTAAAAGCTTATTAAGTTATAAAAAGAAGTATTGTGGCAAATATTTTTAGACGCCACCACTCCACCAGGATTAAATGATTTTATTTCAGTCAAACCATTGTTATTAATGTAATTTTAAATATTTTATACAAGGTTATTAGATAGCACATATATATGAATCATTAATATTTTTAGCTTTTACATATTTTTAAGATATTTCTAAGACATTTTTAAGATATATATCTAAGGAATTTGTCATGGTATCTTGATGGTATATTATTAATACATCTGATCAGATGTCATTATTGTTACATTTCCTCATCTTCTTACATTTGTTATATATTTGGACATATTTTATAATATTTGTACTTTTGATAGGATTTTAATGGGTAATTGTAGTATTTTGTTAGGATGGAAATATTAATTTATATTTATATATATATATATATATATATATATATATATATATATTTATATATATATTTATTAATTAATTTATCAATTTATTGTATTCAGCAATCACAGAAGGAATTTCTGCTTACTATACAAAATAACAAAAAAAAATATATAAGGTTTTATGATTATAAACGTGACGAATTTATACGCATTTAAAGTCATTAACACTACATATTAATACCAGTTCTCATTAATTCTGTGTAAAGGAGCTAAGTTAAATCACAACAAATTATCACATTTTATGTAATTTAATTTTAATGTGTCTTTTGACTTGTTTAATATGTGAATAGATCGCAATGTATGCAGCGCTATGAAACAAGCGTACATGTAGCTTTAAGAAGCTGTGATTTTTTGGCGCCAAGTAAGTTATTTAAACTGTTTGTAGAGTATGGCGTCTTAGTTTTGAAGAAGACCAGTTGTAATGGTTGAAAGCGCTTAATTTGTTTCTTTATGTCAGTGGTTTTACATTGTTGTCGTTGTCAGTTCGTCCTTATGTCCCAATAAATTGGAACTATACTTGGTATTGTGGCACTTATTGGTGGATCCGGAGGCATTTGCTGGAGTTATAGAGTACGTGGATTTTATTATTCTGAAGTTTACCTCTTCCCATAGCTTTACTTCTTCCCATAGCTATACTTCAACCACTTTCTTATATATGCAGATTTCCAAGGACACCAGCAATAACAGAATCACCACTGATCTATTCAGAAAACCAACGAGGGCTAACTTATTACTCCACAGTAAAAGTTTACAGGGCACAGTGCATGAATGTGACGCATTCTATGTGGGCAAGACTGCAAATAAATGTAAGCGTAGAATTTCATGTCATCTGTCAGAAATCCGCTCTGAATGTAAAAATAATGCACTAGCCAAACACCTTTCTCTTCATAAAAGACGCAAAGGTTTTAAGTTCCAGATCCCGGATCGCATAGACATGAGTGATCTTGAAGGAGACAGCCCGAATATTCTGGAGAACCATGAACTCATGTGACAATTAAAGCTGAACTCTTTTAGGAGGCCTGGACTAAACTACTACTCTTCAATTAAAAGTGTACTGGAACTTAGAAAATTGCCACATTGTTTACATGACTATGTTATTTTATTTTATTCTACCAGTTGGTTTTAAATGACATTTTAAATCTGTTTTAATTTAAGTGCATATTTTGTTTCTATCATACATTTTTTTCTTTTTCTTGCTCTCTTTTTCCACTTTATTCAAAAGTATGCATAATAACAATACTAACTAATTATACAATAATAGTTTTATAGATAGCTTTTAGGGTTCTTGTACACAGACCTGAAGAAGTCTAGAAGGACAAAAGCGATCTCTGTTAACAATAGGTTATGAAAATAGAATATGATTTTTAGAGTTGATTTTTTACATACAAAGTGTATATGTATATATTTATATATATTTTTTGATCGCCAAATGGACTAAGGTTGATATATTTCCAGCCATGTAGTATATTGTCTTGGATAAAATCACCGACTTAATAATCTACTTAATAATCTGGTTAAGAGGTACCACATCATTATAAATTTTATTTAAAGTACATAAGGGTTATATTATTATGACAGCTACTAAGTAGGGCAGGACCAGCTCGAATGTCACACTGATGGGGGAAGGAATGTGAATTTAACATGTGTACCAATAAGCTTTGTTTTACAGCACAATAAACCACTCCCTTGCCTGATAAAACGTACATATATATATATATTTAGAAAACTTGTGAGGAAACTATTACTCTACTTTTGTTTTACTTGGATCGCTTGTCTGTGTACTTAATAAAGGATTTTCGACTAGAAACAGACTGCCTGCCTTACTTGGATTACTTTCGAATACTTAGTAATTCTGTACAATATTTCAAATGATACATTTTTTATTATTTTTTTTACTTAAGATGAGGTTAAGTTTGCTACTTCTACTACTATTGTCTGATCTGATTAATATACAGTGATTCACTAGAGATACATGGACTGAAAATCATCCACACAGAGAGGTTTCTTACACTGTTTTGTTTTTGGACCCACTATACTTGTTCAATGGGTTGTTTGAGACTTCGGGGATACCATGGAGATTACTAGTTTTGTTTTTTTTTTTTTTTATAATTGTTTTTTCCTCACACTCAAGATTCTGCAGATTTGACTTGGCACAATGACAGCAAACAAGATCTGAGGAGTTGGGGGTGGAGTAGAGCATTATGGGTACAGGGAGGAGCTTGCGCTTCAGATCCTAAGTCTTGTGAATGTGCCAAGTCGGATCCAAGGATGGAATCCATAAGACATCAGTGAGAAAGAATGAAAAGGACATCACACAACTATGTACATGCATCTATATTGAAATATATCCAGCACATAAATACACATATGTAACATTTAAATACTTAACTGAACAGTCATTACTCAGTGTAATTACAAATATTGTGAAGAAAAAAAATATGGTGAAATAAGAAAGACAAAAGAGAAGGAGAGAGAAAAAAGGAAACAAAAAACAAGAGAAACATATTATGATACAGTATTTATAATTAATTTCCAGTTTGTGAATTTTTAATTCAATGGCAACCTCCTAACCAATAAAAAAGACATATGCTGAATGCTAAAAGAAAAATATATATAAAATTCTCTTTAAACCTTTTTTCTCATTGGTCTTTCATCCATTCTTTCTAACCTGCCTCTTTAATAATGTAATACTCCAGTCCATGTATTCAATAGAGTCTTTAATAAAATAGAGAATTTGATAAAACAAAAAGCATGTTATAGAGCAGTGGTGGCTCGTGCCATTGGACTGCAGCCCTCTCCCCCCCAGCTGTGAAGAAAAGGAAAAGAACATTTAAAAAAAATATTTATAAAAATATAAAAATTTAATTTACTTTTACTGCTACTGACTCGTAAAGTCCAGTAACTCGAACTGTGCATGCTCGGCGAGTTCTGGGTTTTTTAAAAAAAAAAATTAGTTTTCTGTAACTCTGGACTGCTTTAAAAGCAGTCCAGATTAAGGACAGAAGGCATCTGTGTGATGCTCAGAAATCTATGTGTTTTAACTGCACAGTAAAACGGAAGGAGATCGGACTGCCATGTCCACAGACACGTACGTGACGTAGATGGCTGAATGGCTACTGATTGGTTCTCGTTCTTTTTCTGAAAAAGAGATCGGGAAACAATCAGTACTAGTACTTTGGTTGCTGCTTGCTTGCTACCCTTCACTTGCTTGGCTGAAACAAAAAAACAAAACAAAAAAAAAAAACTTGTTTGCTTTAAGGAGGACTCTAGTTGACTTGATTTGAATCGTAACTAAACTAAGTAAAACAGTTATCCATACGTAGAAACAGCTGCGTTAGTTATCTAGTGTTGTGTTTTTGATTATTTTATATGCTGATCTTGAAGTAAGCCAGGTATATGCTATTGAAGGTGGTATGTTGTACTCTAAAGAGTCGCTTTCCAGAGAACCAAAAGAGCTAAATGGAATATGATCTTCCGGGCTGATTGTCAAGCAGCGGGGACAAGGGATTTGTGGAGAAATGGTACGCAAAGTATTTAGCAGAGGTAAACTTGAGCAGCTATTCGTAAGACACAACTGTAGTAGAAGAGTATCAGGGAAAAGCATGTTTAACTCGCATCTCTGAGTTAATTTATTATATGAAAGCCATCTTTATAACGCAAATATCATGTGAGGAATGGGGAGTGTTTGCAGCTGATCCAGAAGTATTACTGTAACTGGTGGATAATAAGAAGTTATGTACTCACCATAACGTTCCAGGTAAACTTCATTTGTCTGCAACCTGTGGGATACGGATCCGATCTCGGATCCAAGCCGGCAACTTTACAAAGCTTAGATCTGAGCTCCTAGCTCCTCCCCTTACCCATAATCCCCTGCCAACCCTGACTGACCTCAGATCAAGTTTGCCCGCAAGCACTATAGTGGATAACTAACTACATCATCAGAAATGGTACATCACTATATGACATGAACACATCTGAAGGTCAGGGGGAAGGAGGGGGGGAAACGGTTGCAGACAAATGAAGTTTACCTACTCAGATGGAACGTTATGGTGAGTACATAACTTCTTAATCTGAAGTAGTTAACTTCATTTGGTCTGCAACCTGTGGGACAGAGTCCCCAGCTACCTAAACCTTGGGCGGCCTTCATGGAAGGATATTCCGGAGCACTGCGGAGCCAAAAGAAGTTCTCCCTCTGGAGGTAATGTCCAATTTATAATGATTGATGAAGGTATGAGATGAGGCCCAAGTGGCTGCTGAACAGATATCATCCAAGGAAACTCTGGATTTAAAGGCGGCAGATGTAGCCACAGCCCTAGTTGAATGGGCACGAACTCCTTGAGGTGCGGGCCTGCCGGAATTTTGATACGCTGTAATGATACACTGTGAAATCCATCTCGATAAGGAAACTTTCGAGACCGGTTTACCTAGATTAAATTTGGCAAAGGAGACTAACAACTGGTCGGATTGTCTATGACCAGATGTCCTATGAATGTAAAATCTAAGTTGTCTGTGCACGTTCAAAGAATGTAGTCTGTACTCCCCTTTGTTCTGGTAGTTAGGAAAGAAGACTGGCAAATTGATAGATTGGTTAATATTAGATTCAGAAACTACCTTCGGGAGGAAGGAGGGATTGGTCCTGAGGTAAACCCTATCCTTGTGAAAGGCTAAGTATGGGGGTTTCATAGAAAGAGCTTGCAATTCAGATACTCTCCTGGCTGAAGTAATAGCCACAAGAAAGGCTGTTTTCCAAGACAAATATTTGAGGTCTACTGAAGACGCCGGTTCGAAGGGAGGGGCTGTCAGAACTTGTAATACCATGGTCAAATCCCATGCAGGTACCGCTTCCTTTATTGGAGGTCTAAGAAGAAAGGTGCCCTTTAGGAACGTTTTGCACAATTTTGTAGTAATCAAAGGACCCATTTCAGTACCTACGTGGTAATGAGAGATAGCTGCTAACTGAACCTTCACCGTAGAACAGATCGCTCCGCCATTAAAAAGACCTGAAAGAAAGTCCAGCACCGCAGGCAAGGGGGCTGTAAAAGGGTCGAAATTATGGCGTTCTGCCCAGATAGAGAAACGCTTCCATTTACTACCATAGACCTGCCTAGTAGAGGGCTTGTGTGCTGCTACTAGGATAGTTTTAACTGGAGAAGAGATACCGGGAGTCCTAGCTACAAGTGGAACTGGAGCAGCCAAGCCGTATGCTTGAGGCTGGCCAGGTCGTGAAGTGGGAGCCCCTGGGTGTGGGAGATTAGATCCAGAAGGGGATCTAGAATCCAGGGCGGATTCACTTGATGAGACCAGAGGTAAGGGAACCAAGCTTGGCAAGGCCAGAATGGAGCAATGAGGATCATCCTGCTCCCCAACCGACTGGCTTTCTGAAGAAGTTTCAGCATGAGGGGAAGAGGAGGGTAGGCATAGAGAAGACCGGGTGGCCAAGCATGCACCAAGGCGTCCCTCGGGGGTCCCCCGGTAGGGGGAATGAGAGCAAAGTAATTGTTGCATTTCGTGTTTGAGGGAGATGCGAATCGCAACAGGGCTGCCCCCAAACGGCAAAAATTCGACTCGCTACTCAAGGATTGAGGGACCACTCGTAAGGTGAAAGGATGGCGCGACTCAGTCTGTCCACCAGGATGTTGGTCCGTCCCGGAATGTGCGTTGCAATGAGAAAGCAGTTGGTGGAGATCGCCCATTCCCACACTCTCATGGCTTCTCGACAGAGTGGGTAAGACCTGGTTCCCCCTTGTTTGTTGATATACCATACCACAGACATACTGTCTGTCTGGATTGCAATTGTTCCTACAGGCAGAAGGCTCTGAAGTGCTTGCAACGACAACAGCACTGCCCTCATCTCTAGAACATTTATGTGCAATAAGGTCTCCGAATCGTTCCACGTGCCTTGGACCGTCCTGCTCGAATAATGCCCCCCCCACCCAAGACAAGAGGCGTCCGTGGTCACCGTGGCGAGAGGGGGGGCCATGGCAAAGGGGCGGCCCACCTGGAGGTCCGGCAATTGAAGCCACCAAACGAGAGCCCTCTTGCAAGCCCTGCTGAGAGAAATGGGGTGACTCAAGGGGTATTGATGAAGGGACCATTGGACTTGGAGAGTTCACTGTAAAATCCTCATGTTCAGACGCGCCATGGGAAGAAGGTTTATAGCGGCTGCCATGGACCCCAGGGCCCTCAGAACCAATCCCGCCGGAGGTTTTGAAGAATGAAAGATGGCCCGCACATGTGCCCTCAAAGTGTGCAACTGGTCGGGAGTTAAGAAGACTAGTTGCCTGTTGGTGTCCAGTCTGGCCCCGATAAAATCTATCACCTGAGTCGGGGTGAGAGAGGACTTGTCCGAGTTTATAGTGATCCCTAGTTGCGGAGCAAGGTTGAGAAAGTAGTCCCTGGCTAAGCATAGTAGATGCCTTGTTGGGGCGGTGAGGAGCCAGTCGTTCAGGTACAGGAAGACCTGCATTCCCCTGGAGTCTCAGGTGGGCCGCTATCACTGCTAATACCTTGGTGAACACCCTGGGAGCTGAGGTGAGACCAAAGGGGAGGACCCTGAATTGATAATGACTGGCTCCCAGCCGGAAGAGGAGAAACCTCCTGGACCGTTCGTCCATCAATATGTGGTAGTACGTGTCCTTGAGGTCTATGGAGCACATTCCAGTCGTTCTCCCGCAAGAGGAGGAGAATAGATTGAAGAGTGACCATCCAGAACTTTTCTTTGGTTACTGACAGATTTAGTAGGGAAAGATCGAGGATGGGCCTTAGGTCCCCCGTCTTTTTTGGCACCAAAAAGAACCTGGAGTAGTAACCCGATCCGGACTGGCCTGGGGGGATGTGCTGGATGGCTCCTTTTTCTAGAAGCAGCTGAATTTCCGCAGCTGCTACCTCCCTCTGATTGGGTGGAACATCGGGGAGGTGTCCGGGGGTGTCGGGAATGTAGGAAAAGGGAATTCTGTATCCTCTGGATATGATACGAAGCACCCAGCGGTCTGTTGTAATGGACTCCCAAGCTGCCAGGTGCTTCGAGAAACGCCCCCCCCAACTGCCTCCAGAGTGGAGCAGTCGGGCAACCCCTCAGGGTTGCTGCGTGGGCCGATCAGAGAAGGCTTCTCTGGACCAAAAGTTCTTCGGGCCCCCTCTGCCTCTAGGGCGGAGTCCACCCTGTCCTCCTCTGCCGTGGAAGGACTGGGAGTCCGGAACGGACTGTGATTGTTGCGACTTTCTGAACCACATCTTCTTCTGTCCCTTTTGGTTCTTGGAGAAGGACCACTGGGGAGCAGAGAAGCGGACTCCGATGGCAGACGTCTTCCCGTCCTTTTCGCTCTGGACCAAAGTCTCGCGAACTATCTTGCCAAATAGGGCAGAACCATTGAAGGGGGCATTCGCAAAGGACGCCTTGAAGGGTTCCGCGAAATCACAATGTCGGAGCCAGGCCTGGCGCCTCATAACTAGGCCTGCTCCGCTGGCTCTAGCGGCTCCCCCTGTAGCATGGGATAAAAGCCGCATAGAGGTGTTGGATATAGACCTAAGAGTGGCCATGCGAGTGGAGTACAACTGTTTGTCCTCCCCAGACATGGTCTCCGGGGGCGATGCAGCGTACTCTTTGATAAGGTCTCGCTGCAGTCGAATCGCATGTGCCATGTAGTTCAGGGACGTTACAGTGAAGGTCACTGAACTAAAGACCCGCTTCCCGAGATGGTCCATCGAGCGAGACTCCTTGCTCGGGGGATGGACCGAGGGACTCTCTTGGGCCAACTCCCTCTTGGTGGCTGCCGCCACCAACATGGCATCTATGGGGGGTCCCTTGCTCCAATGGGATTTCTCTGCCGGGGGGCTCAGGATCTTGTCAGAACATTTGAGGACTGGCTCCACAGTGTCTGGCTCCTTCCATGCCCTAGTGGTGATAAGGTACACTAAGGGGTCTGCCGGAGGGGACACCCAAGAGGTAGATGGGCCTGCTTCGAAACCCTCCAGGAACACGGATTTGTCCGAGCAAGCCTTGGGGGCATACCACCCCCCTCTTATCCTAAGCATTTCCATGATGTCTCCGAAGGAGACATCCTCGGGGGGTGACCTTGGGGAGCCTTCCCCCTCATCCAAATACATGTCTTCTGTCAAGGACTCGGGGGAGTCCACGTGCCTCCTCTTACACTTCCGCTTGTGAGGAACATCCTCAGGGGGACTGTCCGAGGACGACTCACCAGCAACGTCTTGTTCCAGGGGAACGACCTGAGACGTCAAAGCAGGCTCTCCCTGTGGCCGGGCAATGGAAGCCTTACCCAAACGAGAGGGAGTGCGGGATGGAACCATAGCAGGGAGCGGGGGCCTGGATGCACTCAACAGAGCCCTCTCCACCACATTGAAGGCCGAGGGAGAGCCACTCTCTCTGGGATCAGAGAGCCGACCCTCACTCGGATCCGATGGATGGATCGGAGCCGGCGCCGAGACCATCAGATCCGACCTGGACGGAGCCGAAGGCATACTAAACCCCTCGGATCCGAAGCTCAGAGCACGGCTCCGAGAGCTCGGATCCGACAAGGACGGATCTGGTAAACTCGAAGGAAGAGTCAGAGCCGAAGTACCAGATACTGTCGGCGCCGACCCACCCCCGGCTCCAACGCTGCCCGGCTCCGAGCGCTCCGAACCCGGGAAGCAGGTCGGAGAAGGAGCTATCGGGGCAAAGAAGGGTGTTGAGCTCCCCCCAGAGGGGGGGGGGGAGGCACGAGCACTCCCATCTGCATTTGGGCCTGGATGAACCTTCGCATCACCCGGTCCAAATCAGCTTCAGAAAGGCTACGCATTGATCTCGAGGCCAACGAGGCTGGCCGGGAGTGCTGCCTCGATGACCTCAACGGAGATCGGGTCTCCTCCTCCTCGGGTCTCGGTGAGAAGCATGGAGACCGGAGCCGAGAAGGAGGAGACCTGGAAGCCGTGGAGGAAGAAGCCTGCTTAGCCAGGGGGGCCGAAGCGGAGGCCTCGGCCCGCCGCTTGTGGTGCTTCTCCCTCAGGTTTTCTTTCCTGGCCTCCCTCTCCTCCGGCGCCGAAGCGGGAGATTGAGTCCCGGCCGGGGGGAAGAGAGGAAGGAGTGGCCGCCACCGAAGCCTGGGAGGAGGCCACAGAAGCGCCGAAGCCGAATCCGGGGGTAAAAGTCCCACCAGGATCAGCTTAGACCTCCGGTCCTTCAGTGCCCTGGGGTTGATCACCGCACAGATAGCACATCCAGAGGAAAGGTGTTCAACCCCAAGGCACCGGACGCACCGAGTGTGGCCATCCGCCGGGGAGAGTTTATGGCCACACTCAGTGCACTTAGAGAATATTGGCTTTGGGGCCTCAGACATATTAAAGTAAAAACTCACTCGGTAGGCCCCAACACACTAAACACACACACACTAACTACGACCAGCGAGGGGAGGAAGAAACTAGACTAATTTTAACCAAAATTTAACTGAACTAGTATAATCAAAAGGGAACCTAACACACACTAACACTCAGTCAAATTTAACAAGTAAATTTAAAAAGAGAGACTTATCTGGCCAAAAAACCCCCAGGAGCTCGCAATATAGCTGCTGTTCAGAAGCGCGGCAAACTAGATCTGAGGTCAGTCAGGGTTGGCAGGGGATTATGGGTAAGGGGAGGAGCTAGGAGCTCGGATCTAAGCTTTGTAAAGTTGCCGGCTCGGATCCGAGATCGGATCCGTATCCCACAGGTTGCAGACCAAATGAAGTTAACTACTTCAGATCCTGAGTTTACTGTAGAAAAGAGGGATCATTATTTACATTTGAATTGGTGTTTTCTGCAACTCCAAGTATAACTTGGGAAATATCAGTGATGATCCTAGTTCCACTGATGACAGACAGATAATTGGCATTTCAAGGCAGTAGTGTAAATGCATCGGCATGAGAAACATTTAGTAGCAACTCATTTGTTGTTGCAGTACTGGAAGTCATCTCTTTTACCAAAGGTGAAGCTTGAACTGCTTTTTGCTTATCAGCTTACAGGTCTCTTCCCAGACAATGTTTCAACTTAACCTTTTGTAGTTGATTTTCTTTCAGGTTGTCTAAAATTCTTCTTTACTGGCATCCAGGCACCTAGCCAGTAACTGAATTTTACTCAAGCTGACAATATCACTGGCTCTTATTTCTCAGTTTTTTTTTTCCACATCGGTAGAGCTGAAATTAAGTTGTTGATTAGAGCGCAGCCATCTTGGAAGTCCCATCCGTATGTGATCTTTATAAGCACAGACATGCTAGTGATGGTACATCTATACAGTAAAAGGGTCACACTTTTCTTGATTTTTGTACACTTACCTCGCGCGGCACGATGCTAGGGCACTTCTAAGGGCTAGGCTTGTAAAGGCTCCAGGGCCATTAGTCTAGTACACACCTATGAACCTATATACATTTTTGCACAGTGGTTGCATGATCTGCTGATGGTTCACTGCATTCTTGCCATCTAAAGTAGAAACCAAAGCTGTATGTATAAGGCCCAGATTTTTTCCGTATATAAGCTTATTCGCCACTCATCCTGAAAATGTACTTTCCATTAACGTAACCTATAGGGATGGGTAGGTGCTACATTTTAAAAGCTGCCTAGCTAGTTCTAAAGGGGGAAGGTGGCAGGGTTACCATTGTCAGTATTTTTTCTGATAGTCAGGAAATCAGACTATCAGGAAATCCAGTTATGGTGAACATTTAAAATGTATTTTGCATTATTCTGAGGGAGAACACATTCCTGAAGTGTGTTTCCGAAAATGGTTACTGTTTCATTTGCATTCATATTCTGCGTAAAAACAATTACTGTTGTTGCCTATGCGTGTGTGTGTGTGTGTGTGTGTGTGTGTGTGTGTATGTATCAATAAAATAATTTCCTGGTGAGCCAGGGATGCCAGAAGCTGCTGAAGGCAAAAGAGGCAGTTAGTAATCTAAAAGTCCATTTTTTAACTATGACTAGAGCTTAATAGTAGTAAGACATACTTAATAAAAAGCTTGTTAAAAATCTTTTCAATGTCAAAGTGCGTTTTTCCCGAAATTCAGAGCATTATCACAATGATCCATACAAGTCATTATTTTTCAAAATTAAAGGCATAAAGTGTCACAGAACATCTAGATCCTGACAGTGTACACAACTCAGATTGTAGAAATGGAATTTGACACAGGCTTAGAGGGCTTTTGTCCTGGATTCACCTGTTCTACAAGTGGCCCTACTCAGAGGTGTGCACAGAAGATTACTACAGCTTGTGTTTTTGTGGAGTTTGGGAGTTGATAAGAGTGAGATCATTATTTCTCAAATTCTTCTCACAATCAAACCTCAGAGGTATGCACAGAAGGTCACTATACCTTGTTTGGGACTGGGGGAAAGTGCGGTCATTATTCCTTGAATTTTCTTTGCAGTTAAACCTCAGAGGTATGCATAAAAGGTGACAGTTTTTTATGGGGTTGTGACAGAATCATTGTCATTTCTTTAACTTTTCACACAGTCTCAAGTAGTGTATATTTTGCATCACATTTTTGGTCCATTTTTCATAAAATTGTGGTTTAAGTTAGAAAATTATGACAGACATTTGAGTTTCAGATTTCATACCCTTCAGAAAACTCGCACTAATGCAAGACCTACTATTTTATTAACTTCCTAAGTTTGTAAGAGCAATATTTAAAAATTGTCCTTATTTTTGGGCCTTTGTCCCACTTCTATTTATGGCTTTGTCCAGATTTCTTGCTCTGAGGTTGAGAGGTATGACAAATGTGTCAGCACTATCAACATTACCCAGAGACATTTCAAATTGTGACATACTTGTTGCACTCCACTCCCCCATGTAGTGACTCTGGATGTGTCCAAGCAAGGCAAGGAGCAGTTATGCAGTATAAGTGTGCAGAGTATCCCCCATCCAAAGAAGACACAAGTACTACAGTGGCTTTTCATCTGTCCTTGAGCTTGCAGAAGGTTCTGGTTTTCTGTCATATTTTTATCTTCCTCTTTCGGCTGTTCCCGTTAGGGGTCGCCACAGCGGATCATCTCTTTCCATTTCTTCCTGTCCTCTGCATCTTGCTCTGTCACGCTAACCACCTGCATGTCCTCTCTCACCACATCCATAATAAACCTTATCTTAGGCCTTTCTCTTTTCCTGTTACCTGGTAGCTTCATCCTTGGCATCTTTTTCCCAATATACTCAGCATCCCTCCTCAGCACATGTCCAAACCAATGTAATCTTGCCTCTCTGGCTTTGCCTCCAAACCTTCCAACTTGGGTCAATATACTTATTCCTAATCCTGTCCACCCTCATCGCACCCAGTGCAAATCTTAACTTTAACTCTGCCACATCCAGCTCAAACTCCTGCCTTTTTGTCAATGCCACTGTCTCCAACCCATATAACATATTTATGCTTCTTATTATTCAGACAATGCATGTTGTTGTGGTGCCTGTTGCTCTGTGTTTAAAAGTAGCAATGGTTTAATGACCATGAGGTAAGCTTGTCTGAGATTTTAAGATGCAAGTAAGCTTTAATAAGCATACTGTTAAAAAATTACCAACATTGAAAGCCTTTTTGTTGTTGCCATGTAGAGAATATTGAAATAACTAGATAACGTACAAGCCTTAGGTATTGAAATGCATATGACAGTATTTGTAATAAAGGACAGGATTACAGTATTTTCAGAAGCTCGTAACCAAAAGTAATGCACCCATCGAGCGAGCGTATCAAGCCATAAGAAAGAAGCAGCAACACTGGGAACCAGTATATATAGACCTCTTCAAGCATGTGAATTATCCTTGTTCTGATGAAGTCATTGTCTATGATGAAAGTGCTTAACATCTAATGGATTTTGCTGGTGTTTGATTCCAATAAAGTGGAGTTTTCCTTGATGGCTACTGGTTGCATTACTTTTGGTTACTAGTATTTTACGTGCATCCTGGAACTTTTTATCATTTGGTGTATTTTCAGAAGCTCATTACATTTGTTGGAGGCTTGCAACTTTGTAGGCTTTACCTGTAAACTAAACAGAATGCCAGTCTATCATGTGTGGTCCATAACCTGTGTAGTAATCTTTTAAGCAATTTATCTTGAGCTTGTTTCGTTTGCGGTTCGTTTTTTACTTTGATCATGTTTTCCCCATGAAACAAGTTAATAGTTGTTGTCAGGCAGCAGGTCTTTTTTGGATAAGAAACATTTTTACAAGTGGGAGTATCACAGAGATTGCTACTTTCAGCATGTTACTTGGTACTTTTATAAAGTTGAATATAAATTATAATTAAAACTGTAGTGCAAGAAGAAGTGGTTTGAGTTGAGTGCTGCTTGTTTTTTTATACTTGATTTTGATTGGCATTCCAGTAATGTACTTAAAAAGTAATTTTTACATGCCGCACAACTTTTTTATTTCCATCTAGATATTAAGTAAGCTGTCATGTAGCCAATGCATTGGAATATTTTTTTCTTCTACACATCATTTTGTCTTTATTGGACTCTCATAATGACGGTTTGGCACCCAGGGCAGCGTATTTAATTAAAGTCCCAGTTTTTGTGTTTTTGAGCCTAGCTCCGCCCCTTTCTAGTTGGTCATACCCCTTCCCACTGGCCCCACTCACTCAATTGTCTCCTGCAGCCCCCCCTTTGATTTGAAGTCACCAGCCACTGCTATAGAGAGTCAAAATATTTTTGTCCTTCTGGAAGAACTGTTTTTAATTTAGCAGGAAATATTAGAAGAGATTTAATGCCAACCCTTTTCAATTCTGTTATGTGTGACATACAAGCTTTCCTTTTAGTAAAAAGCTTTTGAGTATTCCTTATCAAATCAGATTAAACTGACACCTATTTTGATAGGAGGATTTTCCCAGGCAGTTTTCAATGGCTCCACTATGAAACACCGACTTCCTGAAAGTTGATGCTTCAACAGAAAGGAAAAAAAAATACCTGAAAACCAAAAGGCGAAAAACACACTTTTTCTTGTTTTTGCAAGGGGACAAACCACTGCGAGTCCCCGCACACCCTTAAACTTATATACTCCCAACTCTACTGTCGCACTTACTTGAAGGGAGAAGTCTCTCTAGAAAGTGAATCATTACCTTTACATAATTAGAAATTGCTCTGGCAATGATTTTCTAAGGAAAAAAGCATTTGGTGTTAAGCCATTCAACTTCTTTTTCTGTAAACTACTGACACTTGGGGAATTTATCCTTGAGATTATGTAGGAAAGCAGATTTTATTGACAAGTCTTTATCTTAATAGGAAATAAATCTCAGTATCACTGACCTTGGAGAAGCCGATTTCTTTGACAATGAATATGCTTGATCTGGGCTGTCCTTTTCATTTCCAAAAGGCAAAGCCTCAGGTAGGTCTAAAACGTGCTGTAACAAAGATGTGTAAAATGTGTCATGTCTCCTTCGTGATTTCTGATACCCCACAGATTCTAATGTTGTTCTTTCTATATTTTTTTTAAAGGAAGCTGTTAACCTGCTTCAAAAGAAATTCAGCCTGAGTTTCCACTTCTGATAATTTGTCTTCCACATCCCTCATTGAATCTTTTATCCCTGACAAGTGATTGTTCAGTTATTTGTTTCCTGCAGTCTTCTTTGTATCCATTTTTACAGCAAGACTGTTCATTTTTAATGAAAGATCTTGTACATTGTTGAGTGCAGATTGTAGCTCCATCTTTAATGACACATTCTAAGAATTAGATTTTGTGTGACCCATCCTGTAGATTTTTCTTCGTAAATCTTTTATTTCACAATTTGGTAGAAATATTGTGATAAACCATTTTTAGACAAGTGTTTTCAGAAACTTTTCCCAAATACTCTTTTTTTGCCTCTATACAACTTATGTGATGAATTACTGTCAGAGATAATTTAAAGGCTGCAAAGCAGATTTTCATTAATGTTACCAGGTTACCATCTTGGCCACACACCCATCCTGCAAACGTTTTGTGATGTGTAGCAGCTATAATACATAGCTCCCATGGTTAATACATTTTTGTTAAATGCAGCACAGTGAAACTCATGTTTATAAATTTCACACTGAACTGGTAATGACTGGTCCCCAGCGGAAAGTGGAGAAACCTTCTTGAGCATTTGTCCATCTTTATCTGGTAATATGCGTCTTGAAGGTCTATATGGCACATCCAATCGCTTTCTCCTAGAAAGGGGAGGACAGATTTAACAGTGACCATCTGGAATTTTGTCTGAACAAAGTTGTTCAGAAGGCTGAGGTCCAATATTGGCCTCCAGTCCCCTGTCTTCTTTGGCACTAAAAAGAACCTGTAGTAAAATCCGGGGATCCTATCTGGTCTGGTGGGACTTCTTGGATAACTCTTTCTACAAGCTTTTGAACTTCTGTGGCTGCTTGATCCCTCTGGTTGGGTGGAACATCGGGATTTTTCTGATATCTCAGGGGAAGGGTGAAGGGAATATGATGGTCTCTAGTAATGATTCTCTGCACCCAAGTATCTGAGGTTGTTTGTAGCCAGGCTGTCGGGTGCGGTGAGAGCCCCCCCCCCCTTGCTTCCAGAGGTAAGCAATCTGGCCTCTTTTCAGGGGTGCTGGTAGTGTTGTCCAGAGAAGGATTCTCTGGAACCCTGGTTTCGGGGCCACTTCTGTCTCACAGTCTGCATCTTCCATCTGAGCTCCCCCCTCTGCCCCAAGGGCAGCTGCCGCCAGATGCATCTTGAAAAGGCCCCTGGGACTTTTTGATCCACATCGTTACACTCCTCTGATTCCTGGAGTAGGATCACTGAGGAGCACAAAAAGGAATGCCCACAGCAGACAGGATCTTTCCATCCTTTCCACACCTGGCTCGTGTGACCTTCACCTTGGGGCTGAATAAAGATGATCCGTCAAAAGAAGCACTGGCGAAGGAAGACTTGAAGGGCTCCGCAAATTCATACAAGCGCATCCATGTGTGGCACCTTATGGCAAGGCCAGAACCTGCTGCTCTGGTCGCGCCTTCAGCTGTGTGTGCAATAAGATGCATGGAAGAGTTCGATATAGAACTTTGAGGTGGCTAGCTGAGAGGCGAACTTATCCTGCACCTTGTCAGACAAAGCTCCAGCAAGAGTCTCCAATAACTCCCTAATCATCTCTCTCTTGGAGTCTAGTAAAATGTGCCATAAAGTTCAAAGACCTGAGTGCGAAGGTCGATGAAGCATAGACCCATTTTCCAAATTTGTCCATCATTCTAGACTCCTGGTCAGGAGGATGTACAGCAGGACTCTCATCGGCGAGTTCCTTCTTGGTGGCAGCCGCCACCACCATGGCATCTACTGCTAAACCCTTGGCCCAGTATTGGTGGTCCTCCGGCAGAGAAAGAATTTTGTCTGGTCTCTGGGAAATGCACTCTACGGAATCAGGGGCCTTCCAAGCCCGCTGCATGATCAGCTTAAGACAATCAGCTGGTGGGGTCACCCAGGAAGTAGATGGTCGAGCACCGAACGCTTGCAAGTACACAGATTTCTCTGAGGTCGGGTCTTGGGGCTTCCAGCTACCCCTCTCCTTGAGGATCTCTAGGATGCCCCCAAAGGAGACATCTTCAAGGGGCAAACAGGGGGAACCTTCCCCTTCATCGAAATCTGTGTCCTCGGTAACAGATTCTTCCAGGAAATCGAGGTGCTTCCTCTTACACATCTTATTGGGGGGAAGGTCTTCAGTGGGAATCTCTGAAGAAGACTCCAAAAAGGAGCGACTCTTTGTAGAGGTAACTTGAAGGTTTGGCGCTCACTGTTCTGTCATGGGGATTGGTGTCAGCTCTGGACCAGAAGATATGGTAATATGACACTCCAATGCAGGAGGAACCAGCTGAGAGCCTGCAGAGGCTAAAGATCTCTCCATAATCTGGAAGACACAGCCCCCAAAATAAGAGTGGCAGCCTGGAACTGAGAAAGACCACTGTGGAACCGACATCACACCCTGCTCCTAGAGTCCACCCTCTGAGGCAGGAGCCAGGGAAGGACTCACAACCGACACAGTCCTAAGAGCCAAGGTCAGCTCCGCATAAAAACCAGGAGCCAATTCAAGATCCTGGGAACCAGCAGCCGAGTCTTGGCCCTGAGAATTTGTCAGTTCTGAGGAGGGAACCGAAGAAGTCAGGGCAACATTCAGATGTCGAGGTAGGGATGCCTAAAAGCACAGAGGCAGCTGGGACCCTGGGGATCGAAGTGATGGTTTCCGCAGCTCAGGTTGAAGTCAGAGGAGGAGACAGTGTAGGACTCCTTGGAAAAGATACTCCAGAAGGGAGAAGGGCTTGAGAAGGGGCAAGAATACCTCTGGATGCCAACAGCTGATCCAACAATCTCACATCTACCTCGGAGAGACTCCTGGAGGACTGAACTGAAAAACCTGAAGGGGACTCTGGTCGTTCTAGGAAGGGACTGCACAGTACAGTTGTGTACACTTACCATAAATGTAGATGTTCGAGTGTATTCACTATTGCAGTCATTACATTTGGGTAATCCTGCTGGCAGGTTGCCCTCAGTCGGCCTGAATTCCAAAGTCTTGGGTCCTGCGTCGGCTGCTGTCGCCCCTTCCATGAGGGCAGGTCGTCAGGGGTATAAAAGATGTGGCCAACGCCATTTTCTTTAGTTTTTCTTGCCCCAGATGTCAGGTGCCCCCTAAAAGGGTAGCCAAAATTTATATATATATACATATATATACATATATATATATATATATATATATATATATATATATAAATACATGCACCAATATAAACTTTACCTTCATCTACAAGCAAATACACCACAAAGGTTGTATAAATCAGAGAAGGAAAGATGGGTTCCATCAGAAGAAAAGGGGATGGCATGGTAATTTGACTGCAACAGTGAATACACTCGAACATCTACATTTATGGTAAGTGTACACAACTGTACTATGTCCTTCTTGTTTCACTGTTGCAGTCATTACATTTGGGTAGAGTCCCAAAGCTATGGTTGGGAGGCTGGAGCTAAACAGCATTAGGAGCAGAACTGCAGTGGCAAAGTCTGCCTTGGATTTACAGTAGAGTGGTAGATGATGGTGCTTTGTAAAGGTGTGCACTGAACTCCAAGTAGCAGCCTCTAAAATGTCCTTGGTTGGTACTCCCCTGAGAAAGGCTGCTGAAGTGGCTGCAGCTCTGGTTGAATGTGGCCTAATGCCCTTAGGCACTGGCTTGCCATGGTGTAAGTAGCAGAAACGAATGCAGTGGCCTATCCACTTTGAAATAGTCTGCTTTGAGACAGCCTTTCCTTGTGGTCCTGCAGCATATGCCACTAGTAATTGCTCTGTCTTTCTGAAAACTTTGGTTCTGTCCAAGTAGAATCTAAGCTGTCTGTGTACATACAAAGAATGCAGAATTCTCTCCCCCTTGTTCTGTGGATTTGGATAAAAAGTTGGCAGATGAATAGTTTGGTTAAGAGCAACAATGGACACCACCTTAGACATTAATGTTGTGTTTGTCCTCAGAGAGACCCTGTCTGGATAAAAAACGATAAAAGGTTCCACAGCCATGAGTGCATGTAGCTCTGAAACTCGTCTTGCAGAAGTTATTGCTAGGAGCAGAGCTGTTTTCCAAGATAAAAACTTTATATCAGCAGTAGCAGCTGGATCAAAAGGAGGCAGGGTGAGATTTTCCAAGACATAGTTGAGGTCCCATGCAGGCATTGGTGATCTCCTTGGAGCCCTTACATTTTTGTCTCCTCTGAGGTACTGTTTTAATAAGGGATGAGAAAAGATTGGTGGCTCTGTATTGTAATGAGCCGAAATGGCAGAGTCATGAATTTTAATAGATGAAAAAGATAGGCCTTTGTCCAGCATCTCAGTTAAGTATTGCAAAATCTGAGGAATATTTGGCACAGCTATATCAGTTCCTTGTGCCTGGTTCCAAGCAGAGAATCTCTTCCATTTTCCAGTATAAGATTTTCTAGTACTAGGCCTTCTGGCCTCCAAAATGACATCCATCACAGCTTTACTGAGAGGTGTGTTTTGTATGTCTACATTATCCACCATGCTTCCAGGTTTAAAGTCCTGAGTTGACTGTGCAGGATCTGATTGTTTTTCTGGGACAGTAGATGAGGTATTTGAGGTAAGGTCCAAGCTAGGCATTGAGACAAGTTCTTTAGGATTGGAAACCAGTACTGGCGGGGCCAGTCTGGGGCAATCAGTATCATTTTTGGCTTTTCCTGTCTGACGTTTAGGAATACCTTGGGGAGGAGAGGCAGAGGGGGAAAGGCATATACTGATAGGTTTTTCCAGATGAAAGATATGGCGTCCACTTTCCATGCTTGTCTGTGATAAGTCCTTGTGCAGAATCTTTTTAGCTGGTAGTTGTGAGGGGAGGCAAATTGATCTATGTCCGGGTATCCCCATTTCTTTGTTATCATGCTGAAGACTTGTGGATCCAGCTGCCACTCATGGGGATCCATGAGGTTTCTGCTTAGTTCGTCTGCCAGAGTATTTTTCCTTCCTGGCAGGAATTGTGCCTGCAGATGTACTTGGTAAGTTAATGCTGTGTTCCAGAAAGTCATGGCTAGTTTGCAAAGGGGGTAAGAATGTGTGCCCCCCTGCTTGTTTATATACCACATGACCGTGGTGTTGTCTTGTCTTTATCAGTAGTTGTCCCGGATGAAGTAGGTCCTTGAAGGCTGCCAGGGCATTTTGAACAGCTAGCATCTCTTTTTGATTGATATGTAGATGCATTTGGGTTGAGGACCATGTGCCCTGAATGCATCTTCCTGCCATGTGGGCCCCCCAGGCATAATCTGATGCATCCGTTGTTAGTGTCTGCCTGGCTGGGGGTAATGTGAATGGCTGTCCCTTGTTTTGGTGACAAGCCTTTGCCCACCATCGAAACTCCTGTTATAGGCAGGGAATAAGAATAATCATGGTTTCCAGGCTGTGGCAATGTTGAGTCCAAACACTTTTTAGGTGCCATTGAAGTTTCCTCATATGCAGTCTTGCATATGGAATTAGTAGGATGTAGGATGCAGGATGCCATGAAGCCCAAAGCCTGCAGAATTTTTCTTGCAGATAACTGGGCCTTTGTTGCCAACATTTTGAAATAGGTAGTCAGTTGCCTTTGTCTGGCGTGAGATAAGCCATCTGGGCAGTTGTATTTAAGCTTGCAACCAGAAATATTATCTCTTGAGAGGGTACTAGTTTTGATTTCTTTTCGTTGACTGTGTACCCTAGGCATGTTAGAAGTCTTTTCACAAACGTCAGATGCTGTAGAAGAATCTCCATGTTCTCTGCTTGAATTAGACAAGTCGTCCAAATAAGGATATATTTGTATTCCTCTTTGTCTGCAGAATGCAATTACTGGTGCCAGGTACTTTGTAAAGACCCTGGGCACAGTAGATAAGCCAAAGGCAAGTGCAGAGAACTGGTAATGCATTGAGTCAGCCTTGAATCTGAGGTATCTTCTGCATAATTGTCTGATTGGGACATGCAGGTATGCCTCTTTTAGGTCTAGAGTCACCAGCCAAGCGTTCTTGCCCAGCATGGGCAGAAGCTGCTGCAAAGTCATCATCTTGAATTTTGGTATATCCAGGAACGTGTTCAGAATAGATAGGTCCAGTATTGGTCTCCAGGTTTTGTCCATTCTGGGTACCAAGAACAGTCTTGAGTAAAATCCTTGTCCCTGCTCTTGCTCTGGTACTTGCTGAATGGCCCCCATGTCCATGAGGGATGAGACTTGTTTTTGTGCCTCTGCCCATTGATTTTTTGGCAGATCTGGCCAGCCGTTTGCCTTTGGCAGGGTATGGAAATGGAACTTGTACGCTTGTGACACGAGATTTAGAACCTACTTGTCCTGGGTTATAATGTGCCAATTTTGAGAAAAGAGTGCTAATTTTCCCCTAAGGATGCTGCCAGGAGATAAGTGCTTGGTGCAGGCAGGGGGAAGTCATTGGGACTGTTTCCTGTATGGTTGTGATTTGTCTTCTCCAACTTTGGAGGTAGAAGCACCCCATTGCTTTGACCTGTAGGAACCTTGCGCCTGGGTTCTACCTCTAGGGCGTCTGGATCTGCCCCTTTGAGGTCTGTCTGACACAGGAAAGGACCAATTCTTTGTAGGCCAGTGTTTACTAAACCTAGGTGGCTGTACTTGTAAAAAATCTTTGACAGTTTGCATAAATTTAGCTTTGTCCTCCATTTTCTTTAACACCTCCTCTGCCTAACAAAGTATCATGCTGTAAAGGTGCATCTAATAATTTAACTTTGACATGATCAGGCAGATTTTGTTCCTTTAACCAAGCATGCCTTCTAATTACAGAACCGTAACTGGCCCTGCAGGAGGCCTCCAAAGAATCAAAACCACATTGCAAAGTATGCTTTCCAACTTGTTCAGCTGCATGCAATAAATCCTGCATTTCCTTGTTTTCTGCACATTCAGAGTTTAATAACATTTTCTGTTTACGCAATGCCATGACATGTTGCTGATATTTGAGCATATGAAACTGACAGTTTAAGGCCCTTATAGCCAAGGTTGCAGATGTGTAAACCTTTTTTCCCCATCTATCCAGTGCCCTAGAATCTCTGTCAGAGTGGGTAGGGTTTTTTGCAGCAGAAGCCTTAACTCCTTTAGGACCCTGTGAAATAGTTTCTGGGTCTGCAGCAGGGTTTTTAAAAAGGAATTTATGAGAGTCAGGAACCCTGTAATATCTGTCAGGCTTAACAGGAGCTGGAGTTAAGGAGTCAGGGGTAAGACTAGACTCCGAAAACACATCATCTACAACATCTAACACAGGTGGGATGGCTAGTGGCCTGTGTTGAGGTAGTAAAAGGAAATCCCTGAGCCTCTTTTTAGATTCTGAAAAATCTTGGCTCTCCCAGTGGAAATGCTCCCTCATGGTATGCAAGGTTTCCCCAAAAGAATAGTCCTCTGGGGGAGAAGCTGAAGGTATAGATTCTTCAGCATCAGAATCCTCATAGGGGGGAAGAGAATATTCCTGATCAGAAGAGGAATCAGAAGAAATAGAAACCTGATCTGAAGATTCATAGTCAGTCTCTTGCCTAGGCTTCTTATCAGGAGGGGGATGGGAACCCCTGATCAAGGTAATTAAGTCTTCGGCCATTTTGAGCATCTGTTTTTTTGGCATAGAGGCCTGTACACGTGGCTCTTGAGTTTGTTTCTTTGCTTTAGAAGGTGCTTTAGTCTTTGCCTTTGAAGTTGAGGTTTGCTTAATGTAAAGATGTTTAGGTCTGAATACACCATCAGAAGCCGGTGCCTGCTCAGCGGCTCCGGACCCATCTGAAGGAATAGTATTCTGAGGCTCCAATACCTTGAGTTTCCAGCAGCATGGCCGACTCCACATGGGAGTCGGTAGCAGGCTGCGACTCTAAAGTAGCGGGCGTCAGGGGCTGCAAAAGCACCTCAATGAGAACCAGCGACTGGCTTGGGAGAAGCTTCATCATCGGTTTTGGGCCTCGGTTGTCTCTCTCCTTTTCTTTGTGTTTTTTGTGAACTCCGGTAGTCGGATGGCTATCCGACGACATTTCTGGATAATTAAACCAGCGTCCAAAATAGTTTAAAGCAAAATCATACCGATGCTTAATAATGCGTTGGTTAAATCTAGCACAAAACCGACAACCAGCAACGTTGTGATCAGGGCCTAGGCAAGGAATACAGTAAGAATGAAAGTCCTTATGAGGTATTTGCTTTCCACAAGAAATACAATTATTAACTTTTTCTGACGTCGGTCAGGAGCAAGAAAAAAGTTTCCCCAATGGGGTACTTAGCTTTTTATTGAAGACTTCGGATCTGAAACTCGAACACGAAAATCTCAGGAGTCGGCCGACTGGCACTTGCAAACTGCTTCTGCTTCGGGCACCGCGCGGCAAGAAAGACTAAAGAAAATGGCGTCGGCCGCATCTTTTACACCCCTGACGACGACTGAGGGCAACCTGCCAGCAGGATTACCCAAATGTAATGACTGCAACAGTGAAACACGAAGAACATCGAAGGGGTGGGGTGAGCTTGCTGAAGTACCATCAGAGAAGTCGGCACTGAGTCGAAAATGAAAGAAGCCTGTGCTGATGCTGCTGCTGAAGGCACCATAGTAGCAGTACTCAGTGCAGAGGATTCTTGAAGCTGTAACTTCAGTACCTTTGCTTTTGGTTCCGTGGAGGCAGTCAGAACCATAGTCTTATGTTTTTGAGCCACCGGTGCCGTAGGGACACAGGTACTGATTGACTGTTCTTTTTGATAGGATCTGATTTAGGAGGGGAGTCAGACTTGGACAACACTTCACTGAAAGAAGTTTTCACCAGGCCCTTCAAAATGACCTTATTTTGACACTTGACCAAGGCCCAGTTACTAAAGGCCTCACAGATGTCGCAGTCTTGTTTGAGATGTGGAGCTCCTAGGCAATACACACATGAATGATGTCCACTGGAAGTGAGCGTCTTTCTTCCACAGTCTTTGCATTGTTTAAATTCTGAACTCCTTTTTTGTTTTCCCGGAATTTTGACAAACAGTCTAAAGAAACAACTTAAGCACACACTTGCACACCAAGAATAGGAGGAGGTCCATCAATGATGGTATTGAAGAAAATACCCAAGGGTATTAGAGAAGAAAGGAAGTACCAACGATGGTACTAAGAATTACTGCAAAGGGTAAGAAGGTGGGAGAGAGGTTACCGACAATGGTAACGAAGATTACCAGAGGTACGGGGTAGAGAATTCAAACACACACACAGCAAAAATGATAGAATACAATGATAAAAGTGTATATGTATGTATGTGTATAAACACACACACATATATATATATATATATATATATATATATATATATACACACACACACACACACACACACGTATATTTATAGATAGCAAAATGTGCAAAGAATTAGCAGAATAAGGAAATTTTAAGGACTTAGCTGAGAGCTTCGGCTGATGCTTCTTTCTGACAGAGCAGCAAATGACATCTGAGGTAATGGAGAGAGGGGCATTGTGGGTAGAGTCTTAGCTTAATAGTTTTTGGCTGGTGTGAGCTGTGTAACTCCTGAGCTGGTTCTGAAGATCGGAACCAAGTCCCATTATTCAAGAATGAACGAAGATTAACATCATCAGATCTCATGTTTATTAATGAGAAGTTATGTACCTACCATAACGTTCCATGTTAGTTTTCGTCTTCTCGCCTTCTTTCTTGCTGGATGGGTTCGGAGCAGATCCTCGGCTCCGACTCAGCCAATACTAAAGCTCGAGAGCTAATTCCACCGGCTCGAGGCTCCCCTATATCCCACAATGCTAGGCGGTAACTACTGAGATCTCGTTTGATAGCTAAAACCAAGCAGTTCTAGTCTCCATAGTATGGAGAAAAGAGAAAAAGAACCCACCTCTATATAAACCTGTATGTAAGCTACCACAAACATAAAGGGAGAATAGAGGTGGTAGAACATGTGGGAAAGAAGCCCCAATGGAAGATCCCAAAAATTCCTATCGGTCTGTCCAGGCTGGGGGGAAGGAGGGTGGGACGCAAGAAAGAAGGCGAGAAGAAGACAACTAACATGGAACGTTATGGTAGATACATAACTTCTCAATGTTAAGCTGTCAATCTCGCCTTCATTCTTGCTGGATGGGACCGCGTCCCTAGCACCTTACCCCGGGTGGCTTATCGGAACAGACTCTTGAGAACAGTGGAACCAAAGTTGGCACGGTTTCTGGAGGCCATATCCAATTTGTAATGCGAGATAAAGGTATGAGGTGAAGCCCATGTGGCTGCTGCACAAAAGGAATCTATTGGTAGCCTGTCCTGAAAAGCTACAGATGTAGCTAATGCCCTGGTTGAATGAGCTCTAGGTCTTGAAGGCAGTTTTTGATGTCTGATTTCATAGATGAAGGTAATTATAGAGGTAAGCCATCTTGAAAGGGACACTTTAGAAACTGGAAGGCCCATTTTCCCTTCCGCATAAGACAGGAAGAGATGGTCAGATTTCCTGAACTGTTTAGTCCTGTCTAAATAATATTGAAGTTGGCGATGAACATCTAGAAAATGTAACTTTTGTTCCGACCTGTTGGAATAATCAGGGAAGAAGACAGGGAGATCGATAGTCTGGTTTAGATTTGCCTCAAAGGAAACCTTAGGCACGAAGGACGGATTAGTCCGGAGGGACACCCTGTCTTTATGGAAAACTAAGTAAGGAGGACGACTGCAAAGAGCATGAAGTTCAGATACACTTCTAGCTGATGTTATGGCTACTAGAAAAAGTGTTTTCCATGAGAGCAACTTAAGAGGGCATGAAGCCGCAGGTTCAAAGGGGGGGGGGGAGAATCAAGGACGCTAGGACCAAATTCAAGTCCCACTGAGGTGGGGGATCTTTGATTGGGGGTTTGAGCAAAAAGACGCCTCTTAGAAAGGCTTTGCAAAGTTTATGGGGCATGATACTGGAGCCCGAGACACCTACATGAAAGTTAGATATAGCAGCTAGTTGAACTCTAATGGTAGATGAGGAAGAGCCTAAATGAAAGAGCTCTGCCAGGAAGTCTAGGATAGACTGGATAGGTGCGGTGAAGGGGTCTATATTTTTTGATGCTGCCCAGAAGGAAAAACGTTTCCACTTACTATTGTAAATCCTTCTGGTAGAAGACTTGTGAGAGGCTATCAGGATGTTACGGACCGAATGAGAAATTAAAGGAAGCCTGGCTAGAGTAGGAATCAGAGAAACCACGCTGTGAGGTTGAGAGATTGGAGGGAGTGGTGCAGCTGGCCCGACTGGTGGGTCAAAAGATCTGGCACTGGGTCCAGATGCCAAGGCTGCTCCAAGAGGTAATGATGCAGGAACGGAAACCATATCTGTCGAGGCCAGTAAGGGACAATGAGGATCATAGTGACTCTCAAGGCGATAGCTTTCTGAATTAATTGAGAGATCAGTGGAAAAGGGGGGAAAGCATACAGAAGTCCCCGGGGCCAATCGTGGACTAGAGCGTCTCTGGTGGGTTGGCCTGGTAGAGGGAAGAGGGTGAAGAAATCGTGACACTTGCTGTTTTGGGGAGTAGCAAAAAGATTACAGCAAGGTCGGCCCCATCCTTGAAAGATTTCTTCCAGCACTGATTTTTTTTAGATACCACTCGTGAGGCATGAGAATAGCCCTGCTCAACTTGTCCGCAATCACGCTGGACTTCCCGGGAATGTGCGTTGCTATCAGAAACTGCTGAGAAGAGATCGCCCACTGCCAAAGTTTGAGTGCCTCTCGACATAAGGGATAGGACTTGGTTCCACCCTGTTTGTTGATGTACCACACTACAGACATGTTGTCCGTCTGAATTGCAATAGTCCCTGTGGGAAGAGAGTCCTGAAGGGCTTGCAACGCTAAAAGCACTGCTCTCATCTCTAAGACATTTATGTGCAAGTGTCCTGCCCTGATAATGCCCCCCCCACCCGATCAGGGAGGCATCCGTTGTCACCGTGGCGATTGGGGGGGGAGGGATGAAGGGTCTGCCCTGAAGAACTTGAGGTGATGTCATCCACCAAGACAGGTGATTCTTGCATGATTGGGTTAGCAGAATGATGTGAGACATTGGGAGCTGTTGGAAGGACCATTGAGAAAACAGCATCCACTGGAGGATCCGCATGTGAAAACGAGCTAAGGGAAGAAGTGTAATGGTAGCCGCCATGAGTCCTAATACCTTCAAGACTACCCTGGCTTTGATCTTGTTGCATTGAAGCAGAAGGTAAATGTGTTTGCGGATATCTGATACTCTTTGCTCTGTCAGTCTGGCAGAAAGATGAACTGTGTCTAAGGTATTCTATAAAGGTAATAGACTGACAAGGCGACAAGGCAGATTTTTCGAAATTTACTGAAATGCCTAGAGCTTGGCAAGTTTGAATGGTGAAGTCTCTGGATAGAAGAAGTTGACGCCTGGCGGTGGCGGTAAGGAGCCAGTCGTCTAAATATGGAAACACCTGGAATCCTTGACGTCTCAGGTGAGCCGCAACCACTGCCATACATTTGGTGAACACTCGGGGGGGCTGTAGTGAGACCAAAGGGCAGGGCTCTGAACTGGTAGTGACTGGCTCCCAGCCTGAAGCGGAGAAACCTCCTGGAGCATCTGTGAATTCTGATATGGTAGTACGCATCCTGAAGGTCTATTGAGCACATCCAACTGTCCTGACCCAAGAAGGGTAGAATGGGCGTAGCGTGACCATCCGGAATTTTGTTTTCTTCACATACTTGTTTAGCTTGCTGAGATCCAGTATTGGTCTCCAGTCCCCTGTCTTTTTTGGTACCAAAAAGAATTTGGAGTAGATTCCGGATCCTTGCTGGTCTGCTGGGACTGGCTGGATAGTTCTTTTTGAAAGCAGCTTTGATATTTCTAACGCTGCATGTTCTCTTAGACTGGGTGGAACGTCTGGAAGGGATCCTTTGGGTTGGGATGGGATGTGAATAAAGGGGATTTTGTAACCCTCGGATATAATCGACTGTACCCATTTGTCTTGAGTGAGGGAAAGCCAGGCTTCTGGGTACAGTGATATCTTCCCGACTGCCTCCGAAGGTGGACAGCCGGGCAGCTCCTCAGGGATGCTGAAAGGGTTCATCAGAGAAAGTCTCTGCTACCCTGGTTTTGGACCACCTCTGCCCCTAGGGCGTCTATTGTTGTTCCCCTCTGCCTCTAGAGGGGAATCGACTTTGTCGTCAGATGAGACTCCTGTGGTTTGCAGAACCATTCCCCTGACCTTTGGGATAAGGTCTGGAAGGGGTAGAAAAACGGACTCCCATGGCAGAGAGAGTCTTACCTTCCTGCTCGCACCTAGTCAATGTATCCTTCACCTGATGTCCAAACAACGTTATGCCATCAAAGGGGGAGTTGGTGAAGGACGCCTTGAAAGGGTCCGCAAAATTGCAAAGCCGCATCCAGGCCCTACTCGCCCCATCGGCCGCATATGAGATAAGCCGCATGGAGGAGTTGACAATCGAATTCAGGGTTGCCAACTGGGTGTTCATTTTGTCTTTGAAACCCTCAGCCGCTGGATCCTGCATAGCATCACCCATATCCTTGAGTAAATCCCTCTGGAGATGGGTGAAGTGACACAAGTAGTTCAGCGACCGCATGGCAAAGGTCGCTGAGGAAAACATCTGCTTACCGTACCTGTCCATGGTCCTAGACTCCTTATTAGGAGGATGGACAGGTACCGAAGGATCGGCTAATTCCTTCTTAGTGGCTGCGGCCACCACCATGGCAACAACAGAGACACCTTTAGATAAGAACTGTTTCTCATTCGGGGCTGTAATAAATTTTGACTGCCTCCTTGGGGTAGGTTCCACCAAATCAGGGGCCGTCCAAGCCTTCCTTGCCACCACTTCCATGAGGGGGTCAAAGGGAGGAGACACCCAGGAGGTGGAAGGGCGAGAGCAACGCCTCAAGGTAGACCAACTCGTCCTCTGAAGGGTTAAGGGTGGGCCAGTTCCCCCTCTGTTTAAGGATTTCAAGGATGTCAGCAAAAGAGACATCCTCAGAGGGGGACCGAGGGGAACCTTCAGATTCCTCCAAGTCGGTGTCCGAGGTGATAGACTCAGGGGAGTCAATGTGCTTCCTCTTGCACTGTCTCTTCCGAGGGGGTTCCCCTGCCGGATCAGGAGAAGCCTCGGAAGAAGAGGATATTCCCAATGGGGAAACCTGAGGGGCTGGCTCTCTACGGTCTGGTACGAGGGGGTGGGTAGAAACCACCACAGACACTGAAGAGGGAGGAGCTGACGGAGCCGGCCGTGGGATAGACACGGGGTCTAGCACGCTCCGCATGACCTCAGAGGCGCCCCGATCAGCCAGGGCTGAAGGTCCCCGCTCCGAGGAGACAAGGACCCCCCCCGGCACCGACAGGGACGGCTCCGAGGCCGATGTCGGAGCCGAACTCACCAGCGCCGATGCTCCAAGAGGGAGAGGGGGGTCGGACAAGGGTCCGATGCCACTCGCCCCCTCGGTGCCGATGAGGGAAGCCCGGCACCGAGATCCCTCCAAAGAGGAAATTGGAGCAGACGACGGAGCCAAAAGGGAGGGTATCGGCTCCGACACACCGACAGCCACGGCTCTGACGAGCCCCGGCTCTGAACTCAAAGGAGTTGGAGGAGGAACAGAAGCAGGGATGGGAATAGTCGCTGACTGTTGAGTAGGGCTATGCAGCATTTGGGCCAGTGCCTCGGACTTGAGAAGTCTACTCACCACCCTTTGTAAGTCATGGTCGGACAGCCTGGAGGACCGGGAGGAATGGGACCTATGGCTCCGCTCCAACAGAAGAGGGGATCCCGGGGCCGAGTGGATGGAGCCGATGGAAGGGGACCTCGACCTCTTCTTAGAAGGTGGCTCCGATAAAACTATCGGAGCCGACTGAGTCTTAGCACCCTCGGCTCCGTCCAGAGCCGAGGTAACGGTTTGAGTCTTCGAAACATCGACTCCAGCCGGAGCCGATGTCGAAGCAGTCTTAATGCCCCCAGCGGACGGCTCTGAAGCTGGAGCCGACGGCCTGGAAGTCTTTGAAGGCTTCCCCGACGCAGACTGGGTCGGGGAGCCTTCAGGCTTTAATAAGCCTCGAAGAATAAGTTTATTTTTGCGTTCCTGCAGGACTCTCGGGCTGAATGCATGGCAAGCAGCACAGGACTCTTGCAGGTGCAAAGGTCCCAGACAATATACACAAGAAGTGTGACCGTCTGTCAGAGACATTTTCTGACAGCACGAGTCACACTTCTTGAAGCCTGAGACCTTGGAGTCTTTCGACATCCCAGTGACTGTATACCAAAAAGACACAGACACACCCTTTAACCAAAAAAGAAAAACCCAATTACACTGAATGACAAAGGGAAAAAGGGAAGTGGGCCAAAGGCCTAGAACTTAAAAAGGGGATAAAAAGGGAATAAAAAAAGAGGGAAGACCCGATTTAAACTAAAAGAATACCCTGTATTATAAACTTGACTAAATAAAAAGGATAGGGGTAGATATTTTAATTTTATAACTAGAAAAACTCACTAACCTGCCAGAGCCGGTAGAAGAAAGCACCTCGCAGCTAAGCGGCAAACGAGATCTGAGTAGTTACCGCCTAGCATTGTGGGATATAGGGGAGCCTCGAGCCGGTGGAATTAGCTCTCGAGCTTTAGTATTGGCCGAGTCGGAGCCGAGGATCGGCTCCGAACCCATCCAGGAAGAATGAAGACGAGATTGACAACTTAACATTTTTCCTTTTCCCAAAAACAAAATAAGTACCTCAGATGTATATCTTTTGGGGAATGTCATGAATCCAAGTGCACTTGCTGTAGACTTTCTCAGGAGACATCATCAATCCTCCAATGAATTACAAAAAAATGGACTTGGTCCAAAGCAAGTAAAGGTATCTAATTTTACTAACCTGACTAAATGAAGCTTTTATTAAATTATAATACTGCAATCCTAAATGAAGGAAAATGTTTTGTTTGGTTGGTTAAAACAGAACTGAGGAAAATGCGAAACCTGCACTTTTTTCTAGCCAAGTCGCCCTTTAGATGTCATGGCTTGAGAATGTAATAATGTATATGGAGGTTGTCTGATGGGTGTAATGACCTAACCAAAGATGGACATCTTCTCAAGCATATGTTTCAGTACATCTACATGAAACCTGCAACAATTAGCATTATGCTGTACATTACAAAAAATGTTAAGATTTTCTTGGTGAGAGAGAGATGCTTACAGCTGCAACTGCAGTAATAAGTACAACAAAAAGCTCAGGTGCAAAACAGATAACTGGAGATGGGCAGGAATTAATGGCCTACTGCTAAGTTTTCCTCCTCTGCAATGACTGTTTATAGTTGTGTACTGCTGTAGTTCCCCTAGAAGCAGCTTGGGTACCAGGAACATTAATGGAGCAAGTGATGACAGACCAATGCAGATGGAAAGCAAACAACATCACTGACAATGTGTGATACACATAAGGTGCTAGACTGGAGAATCACAAAATGAAAACTATTCTAACCTCTAGTATGACAGCATTCAGTAATGGTCACCAAGCTTTAATCCTCCATAGCTAAATGAATGGATGAACTAGACAACTAAAGGGGATGGAGGCAAAACATCCAAACTCAGCAGGAAAGTGGGTCACATTTAGTTTTACAAGACCAGAACCTGTTTCCAAGAACAATTTGATCTGGCTGGAGTCTGTAGGCAACAAAACTATAAGAACCACTGTTGTACTAGCAAATGATTTTACATTTAAAGAATACCAGCTTCACATAAAAACACAATACCCTCAAATAATACCAGGAAGAAGAGAAAAATACATTACTGGGGTATATCTGCTCTGAATATCCAACCTGATATGTCTGCCTAGAAATTTTATTTGATGACATATTACATGAATAGATGTTTCAAAGCTGAATCAATCCTTGAACAATAATCACCCTTGCTAATACCTACCGTCATACAGCATGTCATGATGAATTTACAGGCATCCATCCTTTATTCAAGATTTGCCTCAAAGGAAGCAAAAGTATCACTGTTTTGCATGCAACAAAAAATTATTTCAGAGATGGGGAAGCACTGAGTAATGAAAAAGTGCAGTTGTGTAAAATCTTACCATAACAGTAGCTGTCCTTTTCTTCACTGTTGCAGTATTCTTGACTAAAGGGATTCCCCTGCCAAGGGTAGCCCAACATCTGGCCAGTATACCAAAGCCTTAGGATTTTATAGACATCATACATCATGCGTACGCTCCCCACTCAAGGTGTAGGGTATAAAAGTGATGCATGGGCATATAGACCTCAGAATTGTATAGCCCCAGGATGAACAACAGTCCTACGAAGCAGGTGGAACATCTGCATCTGGAAGGAGAAAAAAAGGAAAAGAGTGGAGCACAACGGGGAGGAGGGATGCAGGGAATCCTGCAGCAGTGAACAGAAGGACATCTACTGATATAGTAAGATTTTACACAACTGCACTGTCTTTCCAGATCACTGTTGCAATATTCCTGACTAAAGGGAGAGTACAAAAGCACAAGAGGAAACCTAGGAGGAGGAGGAAGACCCAGAACAGCCCTCAAGAAACCCATGCAGGATAGCTCTGGCAAAGCCGGCTCTTGCTCTGGAAACCACATCCAATTTGTAATGCTAAGTAAAGGTATGGACAGAGGTCCAAGTAGCAGCCTAAAGGATGGAAGTGGTATTCAGGCCTTTGAAAAAAATCACTAGAGGAAGTCATGGCCCTGTAGAATGAGTCTTTACAGAGGCAGAAAGGTTCTTCCCATGAAACCAGTAACAGAAAAATGGCCTTAGAGCTCCATGAAGAAATTGCTTGCTTAGAAACAGCCAAACCTGGAGATCTGGGATGAAAGGAAATAAAAAGCTGTTCAGACTTGCAAATTGCCTTAGTCTTATCTAAACATCTGAGCTGTCTATGCAAATCTAAGGTATGAAGGATCTTCTCACTAGAAGTCTGCAGAGAAGGAAGGAAAAGAGTGCAAATTAATAGACTAAGAGACAATTCATTAACCACCTTGGGCATAAAAGAAGGATTAGTATGAACAGACACCCTGTCCCTATGAAAAACTAAAAAAGGAGGAACAGCCATTAGAGCCTGTAGTTCAGACATTCTCTTAGCTGAAGTTATAGCCAAAAGAACAGTCTTCCATGTACAATGTTGTACAGAAGCTGAAGCTGCAGGCTCAGAAGGAGCCAGAGTCACATTTTCAAGAGCAAAGTTAAGGTTCCAGGAAGGTGGAATAGGCTTCCTCAGAGGCCTGATATGAAGGACGCCTTTAAGAAACAGCTTGACCTCAAACAGATGCCAGAGGAGGAGTTAATGGCATTTGGTTAAAACCCTTGGGGAAGTAGAAAGGACAAAGGGGAAGGCAGAAAACTGAAGATGCAAAGAAGTAACAGAAATGCAAAAATCATCCTGAAAAGGGGATGAATTGGGATGTGAAGGTTAAGCATCCTTGAGATCCAGAGAGACCAGGAAAACCTTGGGAAAAACAGGAAACAGGGTCTGAAGCGATAACATCCTAAAGGAAGGGATTTTCAGAAAGGTGTTGAGCTGAGAGAGATCTCCAGGTGCCTTCCCTCCCAGGAGCCAGACACATTCTGGAATAAAACCCCTTCCCTTCCTGGGAAAGGGGCACAGCTTGAATGATGCCTTGTGCCAAAAGGCCCTGAAGTAGTTCTGGGAAGAAAGAAAGCTACTCTTGTGGAGGTTGGGGGATGCTCAGAAAAGGAGGAAAGGATTTTCATACCATGAAGTATCCCTAATGGATGACTGACAGGAGTCAAAGAGTCGAGTGATCCATAACCAACTGGAAAGGGACAGGGAAAGAAAGAGACAAGGGAATCTGGTTCAGTAAACAGGGAAGTAGACAGTCAGCTAGAACCAGGCTTGTCTAGAAAAGGAGGTTTCTGAGACGTGGGAATTTGAGTAGACTTAAGAGGAACTTGCCTAAAACCCTTCTTACCTTTGGAATAAGGGCGAAGCTGCCTGTGAACAAAAGCAGATTTTGATGGATAATTCATCTGGAACTTAAGAACAGGACAAACAAATATATGCTTTAATTACTGCAAGGCCTTACCTATATCCTGCAGAGACTTAAAAAGCTCAGCAGCCTCAGAACCAAACAGGTTTGTATTAACAAGAGCAGCATTCAACAGTTTAGCCTCATCAGGCAAAGGCTGGAGATGAAGCCAAAAGTAATGTCTCAAAACAGAACCAAAAGCAGCAGTTCTACAGGAAGCATCAGCTGCAATATAACTACATTCAATAGAATGGAGGACTAATTGAGAAGTAGAGCTCAGTAAAGGGAGGGTCTAGAGCTTCCCTTCATAATCAGGAAGGTCTGAGATAACCTGGGAAGCCTGAGAAAGGAGTGCTAAAACATACCTGGCCATGTAGGTCTGGTAAGTAATAGCCCAAAAGGCCAAAGTGGCAGCGGCATATGCCTTCTTTCCCAGTTGTTCCATAGCTCTACTGTCCTTATTAGAAGGAAGTAGTTCAGTAGAAGGCAAAAGCTTACAGGGTTTGTCAGAAGAGTAAGACTCTACAGAAGGGTCAGCAGAAGGACATTTCCAGAGAAACGTACATTCATCAGGCATCTTGTAAAATCTGTCAGGTTTCTTTGGGGCTGGGTGTTGAGAATCTGGGGCCACAGAAGCTGCTGAAAAGGTATGTAAAAGGGAAGCCAAGAGTGGAGGGACAGCAGAGGGCTTACTCCATCTGGAGGAGCTCATAACACTTCTGTTTAATGTCAGAAACCCGAGAACAGTCCCATTTAAAAAATTCCATCATACCAGAAATAGCATCCCCAAAAGAGAGTTCTTCAAAGGGAGACTCTGAGCTAATAGAGTCTTCCTTCTCAGAGCCATAACCCATGGGAGAAGGGATCTGAGAGGCATATGCCAAAGATTCTTCCCCAGAATCCAGTTCCTCTTTAAAGGAGTCCTGCTCTCTGAACCTCCAGAGTGGGATACAGGACCAAGGGGGAGCAGGTACAGAAAGTCCTTATGGAGGCTTCAATGCCATCAGTGCATTGAATAACCCCTGGGTAAAATCCTGCCATTCACACTGGGGATCTTTAGGAGTAGGGCAAACATGCTTTTTTTTTTCTTTTGAGGGATGTTTACCCTAAACAACTGAGCAGATTCACACCCTTGCCTACACTCAACTAACGTAGTAGGAATCTCCTCCCAAACAAGTATCTGTGGAATCCCCCTTGACCCCTCTGAAATAACCAGCTGAGGTTGCCCCTCAACATCTAGAGTGGACGTCTGCAGAGTCTCTGAGCATATGTGAAAAGTCTGATCCATTCTGACTTCCGATACGTTTGTGGCACAAGAATCTGAGGTAACAACTGGGAAATCCTCTGGGCTTTCACCAGCCTTGTGACAGACATCCTGGGGAGGCAAGACAGCAGCTGAATCAGACCTAACTCTTTTGACCTTTTTCTTGGCAGACAGCTGACCTTCGGGACAGGAAGATTCCGCCATACCACCCTGCGCTAACAATTTAATATGTTGGTTCCCTAGGTAAATGGACAAGGAGGAGACATGATTATGTAGGGTCTTGGGGACAAATGCCTGTCAGAACACTTCATATGGTCGAGAGAAGCACCCAAACAGAAGAGGAACTGTGCGTGATGATCCTTATGGGGAATCTGCCCGCCACATTTTCCCTTTCTGGATGACATGTAAACTCCCAAAACTAAAAAAGGAAGAAAAGATAAGAAGAAACCCCAATGAGACACTTGTCTGAAACACGGCTTGGTAACCAGCATGGAAGGAGCATTCAGACCGACTATCAGTGATGGCATTCAGACTGGCAGCAAAGAATTTCTGAGGTATGTACGTCCGTGTGTCATCTTTATGCCCTACACCTTGAGTGGGGAGCATATGCATGATGTACGACATCTATAAAATCCGAAGGCTTTTGTATACTGGCCGAACACTGAGTATTCTTGGCAGGGAATCCCTTTAGTCAAGAATACTGCAACAGTGCTATGGAAGGAAACTGATCCCTCCAGAATGTTTTTTTTTTGTAGTCCACAGAATTAATCCAACGGCTCCCTTCCCTGCAACTAATTGACCCATTCATTCCTACAATGAGGGGAGTTGCTCTCTGGCCCATTTATTCCCCAGAAGACGTAAGAGCATGGTGTTAGGCAGAGGGCCAGTCTTCAGGTCCTGCAAACTGTCTTATTCCTAACTCCTTAGCAACCTGCAAACTTCACGATAACTGCCTTCAGGAGCTGTATTTATTGCTTCCAACCATAAGCTTGCAGGGTGGGAACATTAGGCTCTTCATCCTGTAATGATACAATGCAAGGTTTCACTACTGCACAGAGCCAAGCTATCTCCCTCCCTTTCTAAGGATGGGCAAGCCAATTTCGATCACTCACTCTCGTCCTCCCCTTCTCGGGGTCTGTCATGTGTTTGGATAGATACATATCAAAGGGGCACTATATTCTACAATTGGTTTGATTAGGGCAGTCTATAGAATAATAGCTTATTTTGATGTGGATGAGATACCTTTTTGTTAAATGAGCAAGAAGGATTTCTTGACTACTGTTGCTATGGAGTGGTCAAAGGAAAGGAAGTTGGCTACAAGATCTGTGACAACTTATCAGCCTGGAGAGGACTGCCATCTATATTGAAAGCTACTATCAACAGCTGTTCATCAAAGGTGACAATGTCACACTTCTTTGCATTCAATTTAAGCCCGTTTCTAATGCACCACTGACAGTGTATAGTTTAACGGTTAACCCTTGCTCTAGTTAGTAGTACTAGATGTTGAGTAAATAACACTCAACTTGCAGTAATCTGTAAATTTAGTTTGCCATAAGTCTGGAATGGTAGTCTGTAGATCCAAGAAGTAGATATCAAACAGAAGGGGTCCCAATACTGAGCCCCAGTGATCAACATTAGTCACCTTTTGCTCTCTGAGGTGACATCTGCTACTTTAACTATGAAGGTTCTATAAGTGAGATAGTTTGCTATCCATCTAACAACACAGGGTTCCACATTTAGGCATACAAACTGATTTATAATTCCAGCATGGGTAAAAATGTCAAAGGCCTCAGCCTTTTCCATATATGCTGTATGAAATGCATGGTCCCCATCAACAGCTTAAGTGATTTTCTCAAAGTTGTTTACTAAATTTAGTAGATATGACCTCACTTTGACAAAACCTTACTGCTGCGGGTCTAAAGCAATAAGTTATTTTTATATCAGAGCTTATGAAATCAGAGGCATGTTCAATGGCTATGCAAATTAGGTTTGTTAGGCTTATGAGCCTTTTGTTCCTAGGATCTGAGGTGGGGGGGCCTCTTTTAAGGAGGACCATAACAGCAGTTTTTCATACCTCAGGAAGATACCCTGTGGTTATGCTTAAACTGAACAGTTTTAGGAGGGGTTCAGACTGGGTGTGCTTGGCAGTGATAATTAAGCAACCAAGTACATTGCTGGGGCCCAGAGAAGTGTTATATTTAGCTTTATCTAAAGTACAGTTAGATTACATCCCACAATTACCTTGGGTGAAAGGGACCTGGGAAAGTTGTGGAACTTCAGCGACTACTTTTGGCATGAAACTAGCACTAAATTTATCATTGGATATATTAGCAACATTTTTAGGGATGGAGTGAGTAGTACCATTATAAATGAATTCAGATCATTGCAGTGTGTCTTAATCATCTGGGGTAGGTAAAGGTGGCTTTAAGATGATCTTTTCACAATTCATTTATTGGATGAGTATCTAGTACATGTATCATGTTTAGCTTTATTTTGTATATCTGTTTTAAATGTTCTGATTTAAAGAGCATTATAGGACATGTTGTCCAGGAGACCACTGAGGAGCCTTGCCCAAGTTCCCAATTACCCCAGAGCACTGTCTGGTTAAGTGACCTGCTCAGAATCGTACAGCATGTAAATGGAAGCTGAGGGAAATCACAGCCTGGATAGCTCATTAATAGCTCCTAGCCTTAGTACTCTGCACAAACTGCAAGACAATTTTTTAAACATTGTTGAGTATGTAAACCCACTAGACACAAGTGTCCTTTTTCAAAGGCATCTCAGGAGCACTATCTGATTACAAGACTTTCTCAGAGTAGCAGAGTAGGCAAATGGAAGAAATTAAACATTGCACCACTGACTACAGGAAGCAGCTGGTTAACAGCTTAGGGACTTAAACCACTGTGCTAGCTGTTAAAATGTAAGCTTAGGGAATCATACTCTGATCTACAGGAATTCGCTCATTAACAACTTGTAGCCTTAATCCCTTGTGCTGACTTGTCAAACTGCTTTGTTATAAAATTATACTCAGCCCTTCTAAAAAGGCAGTTATTCTAAAAGTCATTTTTCAGCTACTGCAAAATGTATTAAAACAAATTGTTTCTAAACTAAACTATTATGTGGATTTTCACAGAAAAGCTCGTTTATTTTGAACTTACTAGCACTACTATGAGAAAATTTATTCATGCTTGTATTCACCACTGTAATACTATCTTTCACATTTGCTAACTGCAGTAAAAGAAATGTCAAAATTTCATTCTTACCGTGGTAAATACCCCAGAAGCTGTAGACCACGACAGACATGGAATCAAAGGTATTGGCTTGGACCAGTTAGTTACTGCCAGTGAAGCCATCTGTAAATTGCAGAAGAAATATAATTTTTCCCATTTCCACCTACATTGAAGGATCACTAAAAAAGCATGGTCAATGTTCACCATAAATTTTGTAACTTAGGTTTTTATCTGACAGAAGACAAATCACTGTAGCAAACATTTAGAGAAAAATATAAACAATGCAAACCTTCTTTTGGCTTTTCCCGGTTAGGGGTCGCCACAGCGGATCACCTGTCCGCTCATGATTGGCAGTGGAGTTTTTTATGGTGTCGAGTTGCCAGCTTGGCGCCCAACCATCCACAGAAGGCACACACATGCACACAGTCACACCTAGGGCCAATTTAGAGTGTCCAATCCACCTATAGCAAGTCTTTGGGATGTGAGAGGAAACCGGAGCACCCGGAAGAAACCCATGCCACCACAGGGAGGACATGCAGACTCCGTACAGAAGGCACCCCAACTGAAGATCGAACCGGAGAACCTCTTGCTGTGAGGTGGCAACACTAACCGCTGCACCACCGCGGCCACCCCTTACCTGTTAAACAATATATCATTTCTACTACTGCAATTAATCTTTGTGATAAAAACAGAAAAATGCTGTGCAACAAAACATACTCATATAGATCTGTTACAGATAAGAGAAAAAAGCACAACTTCCCTTAAAACTAAATAACACGATAACTTAAGCACAGTGTATGCAACTACTGCATCTTATTGTTCACACCTTTTAGCACGGTGGAATACTACTTTGAATTTTTGATTCTTGGGAAGTGAAAGTAGAAATCTTTTGAAACCTCTTCCCAGATCATCTCTGAAGTGTCTGTGCTGACTGAGTGGGGGTGTAAGGGGGAATGAAAGACCTGGAATGCAAGCTATCTGGTCAACACACCATTCAATCTTCCTCTTAACACATCTCAAAACTGGGATCTGAAAGGACAAAGGGTGCATATTCTGAGTCCAGAATGATCTGATATAGCATTGTATTCTCCTCATGTGTAGTCTGGCCAGGGAAGCATGTGAATCATCAATGCTATGTATCACAGAATCCTAAGAAACTCCCTTGCAGATGCACAGTCTTGAGTGCAGAAACTCAGGAAGAACTGCTGAAACAATTCTACTTTGCCCGGAGGAAGAAAGACTCTTCCCAAGGCACAGTCCAGCAAACATCCCAGGAAAATCATTCTATGAGAAGGGAAGAGAAGACTTCTGAAAGTTTATTTGAGATCCAGATTGAGCAGATGCTTCTTAACAGTTGCTAAAGACTTTTGACAGTTGAAAAAGAGAGTCTGAAAAGATAACACTAGAGAATGCTGACATCTATGCGGTCACCGAGACATAGTTTAGAGTACCGCACCCACAGACTTAAAAGACATGTTTAAAACATCATGGCATGATGTTTCCTACACTTTAACAGCACTCTGGGATTATTTACAGGATTTTAAATATTTTTATATGTAATTCCAGACTCTGACCACCTGGAGGCTGGCATATTGACGTGGTTTGGATAAATCAGGTTGCCATCCAGTATCCCAGAAATCATTGTTTGGCTCAAAAATGTTACATCATGCAGGCCTCAGTTTGCCTAAAGTTCCTGTCATTTCATAGATGTTGCGTGCGTACAAAGTACTGAGTAAAATAGAACAGTGTAAGTAACATTCCCTGCTGCTGGACGACTACTTAAAACAGAAACAGTGCAAATGCCACAGAACACACACAAAGTGCTGTTTACTGCTGCCTTTTTTTCTAATTTAGTTTAAATGGCACTAATTTGTGAGACAATGAATTCCAGTCCATTTACTTCTCCCCTCCCCCATAACACTTAGCTTCCCTAGCTGTCAAAGTCCTGAGGGTAATTTGACCTGGTAATTCCATTGATTGGCGGATCTCAGCAGGGTGCTTGACTCGTGTAATTTAATCTTTGCTCTAGCATTTCCTTTGTTGGAGGGGACATTTTTTTGCTGCACTATAGCCATGGCCTTACTTGACTGCAATCACATCCAGTAAGGTCTTGCACCAAGGAGCTAAAGAATAAAACATTTATACTATTAACCAATTTAGATTTTTATTAATTTAAGTGTTAATGTATCACTTCATGCTTCCACCTTGTTAAAAATTGAGATTTACATGTGCAAAGTGTGTTGGTATGCAGTGTTCGCCTTTAATATGTTTTTACTCCACTGGTTGGTTTGCAAAAAAAAAAAAACTTTTGCAGTGTCCCTGGATTTGACTTTGTACATATAAACCACATTGCCATATTTCCCCCTTCCTTTTTCTTGTGTCCAGAAGCCACTTATAACAAAGTAAATTTTTTATTGATTTTATTTTTTAAATAAAGGACATCAAGGTTAACTTACCTTGAATCAGATAATGGATGCCACTGCAAATATTCACTGTTGAAATATTTGTGCATGGTCAAAATCCCTTACTAAATCTATTTGCTAGCCTCCAGTTCAATTGGTGCTATGGCCTTAATATACTGGTGTGTTTGCTCATGCCTTCCAAATATCTCCACCATTACATACCAGTTTTGCAGTGTAGTAACCACCCGACATGCCCATACACCTTTAGCCATCAATATGCAGCTACTCCTGTTAATGTGAGTATGTGAATTCATTTTCAGACTTGAGGTGTGGAAGCTGCACTGAATAATTCTAGGTGCTTGTTCAGGTTTCACATGGTGCTTGCTTAGAGCTACTGTCATGTTAAGCCACTATGAATATGTTCACTGCCACCTCTGATACCAGGGTAATGTTTTAATCTTTCTATTCCTGCACTGCACACTAGCGGTATCTGGTGCAAATACAACATAGAAGTATGCAAGCGATACACCACCTAAGCATCATTTGCTGTGCAGAATGTACAAGTATCCATACCAAATTTCTGTGTTTCCAAACATCGATGTTACTACACTACTACTGAATAAAATGAACAGCACTCAGGCTGGGGGAAGGACAAGGGAGCCATGACATCACAGAATGGGTGGGTCTTATTATTTTAGTTAGAATCAGATGACGGCTGTGGTGATGTCACTTTGGGGAGGGAACCGATTAAAAAAAAAAGTACCTGCACTGCCTGGCCTCGATGATGTCAGTAATTGGGCGACTCCAGCAAGCTTTATTCAAACGTGAGAGAATCATTTTTGTAAGTGAAACCATCACAGTATGAGAAGGTAGGCTTCTGTTACAGAAGTAAGGGGAATTATAAAAATTGTAAATGCTTTATTGTTGTTGCTTTACAGAGGACAATGTAAATAGGGAGGAAAAGGGCCGTGAAGTTGAGGAATAAATAAGAGAAAAACAGTGCAAGGTTAAGACGTCTTCCACACATTTAGACCAGCTACTATACAGACAGGGACTAAAGGTGGAGGTGTCTAGATCTACATCAAAAATAAATATACCTCAAGGCTGGTCAAACAGGGCAATGCACTTGAGCTACTCCATCTTAAAATTACCACAGGCAAAATCCAATACCACTTCCTTGCAAGCTATAGGTCCCCCTCTATGAACCCAGGAAACCTATACCATGTATTTAAACTTACCGGAAACATTCATCATCCAACAAAATACCATATTCATTGGTGACTTTAATTACCCCATTATTAACTGTGAATCCTATACATCACCAAACATACAGACACAGATATTCCTGGATTTTGTAAACACAAACTCCCTGGACCAGACTGTCATTACACCAACCAGGGGTGCAACCATACTGGATCTATTTCTCTCACTAATGAGAGACTGCTGCACCACACCCCTTAGTGTAATGTCTTTTCTGGTAAGGTCAGATCACAAAATGGACTCATTTGAAGTAAAAAATAAAACCTGAATCTCCAGCTAATCCTGGAATATTCAGGAACTACTCTAAGGCTAACTTCCTGTTACTAAATGACAACCTAGCAGAATTTGAAGCCCCCATAAACCCTGAGAACACTGCTACCTATGCAGCACTCTTCACAGAAACCTTATACAAGCATCTTATTGGCTACATAAAGGCAGCTGTACACACCAGGAAGAAGTACAAAACTAACTCAAAAAACAAGCCACCCTGATGGAATCACAAAATCAATAAGCTATATAACAGAAGGAAGAAAATCATGGCAAAAATTAGAAGATGGAGCACGCAGAAGGATAAAAGCACTCCCAAACTAAATAAACAACTCACAGGACAAAAAAGTCTAGCAAAGCCAAATGTGAGGTAAATTTGGCCACCCCAGGCCTAGGACAACCACAAGGCATTCTTTAGCTATATTCAGGCCATACACAATTGTCTGCGGAAATCATTGCAAATGTAGCCACCTAAACTGAGCCAAAAGATATAGCAAACCCAATGGCTGACAAATTTAGCTTCAACTTTACTCCTCTCTCCCTCTCAACTCTCCTTCAGGAAATACCATCAATATAACTCCCCCTGCTATCACTAAGGAACAAGTCCTTAATGCTCTCTCTCTAAGGCCAAGAGCACTGCATCAACAGGCCCAGACAATATCCCAGGATGCCTGCTAAATAGCATGAAACATGAGCTATCAGGCCCTCTGGAATTGCTATTTAACTGCAACCTCCAAACAGGCTTCATGCTTCATGAATAGAGAACAGCAGCAAAGGTGGGACATCTACAGACCCTGGAAACTACAGACCTATAAGTCTCATTAGTCTTATGTGCAAAGCCATGGAAAGAATTATCATGGAAATGGTCAATAATGACACAGTAAACCTCCAGACACTGGACTCAACCCAATTTGGTTTCATCAAGGGCACGTCATGCCTACTCAACCTGGTAGACTTCTTTGAGAAAGTCACCAAAGCAATGGATGAAGGCAAAATGGTTCATAGTGCCTAACTTGACTTGGCCAGGGCATTTGACACAATAACCCACTCGGCCATTGTTGACAAACTCAAGAAGTTAGGTACAAACCCATATGTCAGCCGGTGGACAGCCACCAGGCTCACAGACAGGACTCAGGAAGTTAACATTGGGGAGACCACCTCTACAAAGAGGCCAGTCACAAGTGAAGTCCCTCAGGGATCAGTCCTTGGAAAACTCCTTTTTGGCATTTACTTCTCTTAAGTCGAGGCCAATGTCAGTGGTCTCTGGCTGACTACATTTGCAGATGATTGCAAATTAGGAGCTGTCACTGAATCTCATACTGACACAAATGTTCTACAGGAAGGGCTGACGCAGACAAACAACTGGTGTCAGAGCCATGGACTAAAACTAAATTCCAAGAAATGCATAATAGTATCCTTCGGGAAGTCATCCAACCCCGGTAACTATCATATTGACAACATACCCCTTACAGCTGACCCAGTAATCAGGGACAAGTGGACACGCAGACAGTAATCTAGCCTTTGACAATCATGCATCTACAGTAGTGAGGAAATTATTCTATACTGCTTAACTTAAACAAAGGTATGGCATCTAGGTCCAAGGAAGTCATTGTTCCACTGTATTCGGCATTCATCAGATCTATCATGGAGTACAATGCCCCCTTTGGTATGTACCTAATCATGTATATCCAACAAATGGAACATCCACAGAGGTTCTTCATTAAAAGAATACAGGGCATAAGTAAAATGTCCTATGCAGACCACCTCAATGCCCTATCCCTGTATTCTGTCTTCTACAGGCTGTTGAGGGCAGATCTATGCCTGGCATATGAAGCATTGTCAGACCCCACTCTAATGGACCTCCTACATATCAGCAAAACAAACAGCACAAAAATTACCCATTCTAAAGACTTAAACCTTGCTTGTGATATAAATAAGACCTACTGGAGAGACAGGTATGTATGCCAGAGACTACCCAGTCTCTGGAACAGGCAGGCTCCATAACCCTATTCAAGCATAACTTGGACAACTGGATGGGGAACAGGAATTTCATCCCTAGCTTGGTACCAGTCTTTAATAGGCACAGAGAACCTGTAAATGGTTCATCTCCAAGGCCCCTGCTTGCAAATGTTTCATCTCCCAAGTCCCTGCTTACATTTATCAGGGGAATCCGAACTTGTCAGAGATTTGGGATGCATGGCTAGGCATAAAAAGGGCCTTGTGGTCATTGGACTAGTAAACACCTATGGACCTATAAAACAATCTGCCCAACATGGAAAAATAAGAAGTCATGTACTCACCATAACATCCCATGTTTGTTGCCCATCTCCTCTTCTTCATTCTTGCTGGTTGGGTTCAGAACAGAGGATTGGTTCTGACTCGGCCTAGTACTAAAGTGCGAGAGCTTCCACTGGCTCAAGGCTATACCCTATCCCATGATGCCTAGGGAAGATTACCCAGATCTTGTTTGCAGATTACTAACATATTAGTAGCTGATATAATAAAGGCGATCATAATAATTCCTAGCCTATATCTCGTGAGGCAAGAAGGAAACCAGAGCACGTTTTTTTTTTAATCAATACAGAATTCCTATCGATCCTCCAGGAGCGAAGGTTGGGGGAAGGAAGGTGGGACGCAAGAATGAAGGCGAGACTATGGACAACAAACATGGAATGTTATGGTGAGTGCATAACTTCTTAATGTTATGTTGTCCCATCTCGCCTTCATTCTTGCTGGTTGAGGCAGCATCACCAGCACCTTCTTTCTTGGGTGGCTCAAGGGAATAAGCTCTTCAGAACAGTGGAACCAAATGAAGCTGTGTTCCGGGAGGCCACGTCTACTTTGTAATGAGAGGTGAAGGTATGAGGATTGATCCAAGTGGCTGCAGCACAGAATGAGTCCAAAGGCAATCTGGGCTGAAAGCGGCCGAAGCAGACATAGCTTTTGTTGAGTGAGCCCTAATCCTTCCTGGCAACTGTTTATGCTAAGAATTATATGCGTAAGTTATGTCAGTAAGCCATTTTGACAAAGTAACTTTAGATATCGGTGCACCTTTTTTGTTATCTGAGAAAGAGACTAATAAAATACAGTTGTGTACACTTACCATAAATGTAGATGTTCGAGTGTATTCACTGTTGCAGTCATCACATTTGGGTTATCTGCTTGCAGTAGCCCTCAGTTGGCCTGATTATCAAAACCTTGGGTCCTGCGTTGGTTGCCGTCTCATCTTCTGTGACATCAGGTAGTCAGGGGTATAAAGCATGCAGCCGACACCATTACATCAGTTTTTCTTGCCCCAGATGTCAGGTGCCCCCCTTAATGGGGAGCAATTAAATATAAATATACAAGGTTATACCTCCAATAAAAAAGCAAATACACCAAAAAGATTTTAAGTATAGTACAGGAAGATAGAGGTATAGCCAAAAGAAGTCAGGGGGCTGGAGAGAGGGTAACCAGGACTACAACAGTGAATACACTCGAACATCTACATTTATGGTTAAGTGTATACAACTGTACTATGTTCTTCGTGTTTCACTGTTGCAGTCATCACATTTGGGTAGATTCCCAAAGCTAAGGATGGGAGGAGGAATTTAGATAGCATTAGGACCAGATATAAGGCCCTGCAAGACTGCAGTGGCAAAGCCAGCTCTGGATTTTGAGAAAATTGGCAAATGGTAATGCTTGGTGAAAGTATGTACAGAACTCCAGGTAGCAGCTTCTATGATGTCTCCGGTAGGGACACCTCTGAGAAAGGCTGTAGAGGTAGATGCAGCTCTGGTTGAATGGGGTCTAATCCCCTGTGGGATAGGTTTTCCATGGTGCTTATAGCAGAAATGAATGCAATGGCCTATCCATTTAGAAATGGTTTGCTTTGAAATAGCCTTCCCCTCTGCCCCTGCAGCAAATACCACCAGCAGCTGTTCAGATTTCCTTTGAGGTTTAGTCCTGTCCAAGTAAACTCTAAGTTGTCTGTGCACATCTAAGGAGTGCAGTATCCATTCCCCTTTGTTCTGTGGATTAGAAAAGAAGGTTGGCAAATGAATGGACTGATTAAGAGCCACACTGGATACCACCTTGGGCATGAAAGAGGGATTGGTCCTGAAGGACACCCTGTCCGCATGAAAGATGATGAAAGGCTCCACTGCCATAAGTGCCAGTAATTCAGATACCCTTCTTGCTGAAGTGATTGCCAAAAGGAAAGCTGTTTTCCAAGAAAGGAATTTTAACTATGCAGTTGCAGCTGGCTCAAAAGGAGGGAGAGTGAGTTTTTCCATTACAAAATTAAGGTCCCAGGCTGGAGTTGGGGCTCTCCTGGGTGGTGGTAAGTTTTTGGCCCCTCTGAGGAACTGCTTGAGCAGTGGGTGAGAAAAGAGGGGTGGTTCTGTGTTGTAATGAGATGAAATGGCTGAGGCTTGAATTTTGATGGAGGAAAAGGAAAGGCCCTTGTGAAGCATCTCAGTTAAGTATTGAAGAATCTCAGGTAAATTGGGTGCTGCTGTGGCCATCCCTTGAGTTTGGTTCCAGGCACAGAATCTTTTCCATTTTTCAGCATAAGATTTTCTAGTGCTAGGCCTCCTTGCCTCCAAAATGACATCCAACACTTGTTTACTGAGGGATAGTAACGGAGAGATTAGGTAATTAGCCAGGCTGCCAGGTTCAGGGTTTGAAGCTGGGGGTGCAGAATCTGGCTCTCCTGCTGAGACAGCAGGGTAGGGGTGTGAGGTAGGTGCCATGGGGCCAGCTGTGACACACTGGGCAAGAGGGGGTACCAGTGTTGGTGTGGCCAGTCTGGTGCAATCAGTATCATCCTTGGTTTGTCCTGTTTGATCTTTAGTAGTACTTCTTTGGAGAGGAGAGGCAGGAGAGGAAAGGCATAAACTGATAGATTTTTCCAGCTGAAGGACACAGCATCCACTTTCCAAGATTGTTTGTGGGGAGTCCTTGTGCAGAATTTGTCCAACTGACAGTTCTGGGGGGAGGCCAACAGGTCTATATCTGGGATCCCCCATTTGTTGATCAATGGTGAAAATTTTTGGTTCCAGTTTCCACTCGTGTGGGTCCATGAGATTTCTGCTTAGTTCATCTGCCAGTGTATTTAGTTTTCCTGGCAGGAATTGAGCCTGTAGATGAACTTGGTAGCTCAAGCTGTGTTCCACAGAGCCATGGCTAATCTGCAGAGAGGGTAAGAATGGGTACCCCCCTGCTTGTTTATGTACCACATAACAGTGGTGTTGTCCGTCTTTACCATTAATTGTCCTGGACAAATGTGGTCCTTTTAAGGCTGTCAAAGCATTCTGTACAGCTAACATTTCTTTTTGATTGATATGCAGGTGCATTTGACTTGGGTTCCATTTGCCCTGAATGCACTTCCCTGCCAGGTGAGCCCGCCCCCCCCCCATGCATAGTCTGATGTGTCTGTTGTTAGGGTTTGGGCGGCAGGGGGTAGAGGGAATAGTAGTCCCTTGTTTTGGTGGCAGGCCTCTGCCCACCAAAGGAATTCTAACCATAGGTAAGGTATGATAGGAATCATTGCTTTTAGATCCTGAGAATGTTGACACCATATACTTTTTAGATACCACTGTAGTTTCCTCACATGCAGTCTTGCATATGGAATTAGTAGAATGCACGAGGCCATGAACCCCAAGGCTTGCAGTATTTGCCTTGCAGATAGCTGGGTTTTTGTGGCCACTAGTTTGAAGTAAGTTGTCAAATATTAGAGTATTACCCTGACTGTAGTTTTAAATACCTGTTGCCTATTATGAACTGCATGCACTGTGTGTATTACCCTATTATTTAAATGTATTTCCTACCCCTTCACTATCTTTTTTCTTGTCCCCTCTGTTCCTAGGTTAGAAACCTTTAACCTACAGTAATATCTTGTGAACATACCTACCTGGTGAAAGGACTCCCTGCAAACCACATCCTTACTACTCCTCTATACCTTAAAGACTTGCCGTCCTGCTTATTGAACCCTGTTTACAAGGAGGCAAGAAAGTATGTGATATCAAATAAAGTGGTAATTTATAAACATTTTGTCATTCTTGTGCCTCCTCCTGCTACTATCCCTAGGAATCTTCCCAAACCTTGATACATTTCTCTCTGCCCACCTGCCTCTGTTGGTAACTCTTTCCGTCCACTTGATACCATTCTAAACCAGGTTTGCACCTAAATCTTACCCCCTTTCCTGGTATCTAAAGAAGCCAACGCTCTATCCCTTGCTGGTGAACTGGCTTCCTGCCCTATCTCCCTGCTACTCTCTCTTGCCTTTGCTCTCTACTACCACTTACCTCCACGTCCACTATCACCTATCCTCCTAGACCTACTCCTTCCCTACTAAAGGTACACAGCAGTTAGCTGCTTACTGTTAGGTTTTTGCTAACTTCTTGCTCACCTGTCTGAACTCGCCTGTTAAGCCCTCACTCCGCTCCCCTACCCTGCCCCCAATTCCCACCCACCCCCAGTGGTCCTACACTTATTTATCTAGTAGACACTCCCCTATCTTCTTCAATCCACTCAAATTGTTAACTCAATAATCCACTTCGAACCTCTAGTGTACCACACACCCACTAATTAACATATCTAGCTCCTCCCCTTCTTACCTAATCTTCCTACCCTTCCCCATCTGTACCCATACTCTACTTCTCATCCCTTTGTTCACTATCCCTATCATTACAATGTGTACAACTTTCTTTCCTTCACAACTTAAATTACTTATCTCCTTAACACTTCTATCTTTTCTTGTCACTACTTACCTCTTTACATCCTACGAATACCCACTTAACTCTTCTCTTCCTTTTCTCTCTAAATATACCTCTACATCTATATCTCCTTTCTCTCTCACCTTCTTAAATCTCACCTATCAGCTTAACTACCCACTAGCTAAATACCACAGACTAGCACACTTCAAATCAAGCAAACTAAAAACTAGGAAAGTATTTAACTGCATTTACAAACTTCCCCTAGCAAAATATTATAAACTCCTCCACTCACTATTGGACGGAGATATTCATCCTAACTCTGGCCCACACCATACCAATACCAATGTCCACAAAAAACAAGACAAACCTCATTCTCTAATATCTTCCATATCTAGCAACTCCCTCACTATTGCCCATCTAAACATACGAAGTATTTGCAATAAAATCACTCAAGTCCATGCCCTCCTAGAAATCCATCAATTTGACATTTTATGTTTAACTGAAACATGGCTCAAGCCAACCATTAAAGACAATGAAATCACTCCACCTGGGTATAGCATCATTAGACTTGATCGCACTGCCAAAAAGGGTGGAGGGGTAGCAATTGTATACAAAACAAAATTCCAGCTTAGTAATCTCAATCTGACTCTTACCGTAGAAAATAATGCCGAAATAATCAGCTCCAAACTTCAAGTCAACACTTCCAAAGCTATAAATATCATTTGTGCTTATCTCCCTCCAGGAAATAACCTTAATACCCTTGAATGTATCCTCAGTTCACTCTCCACCAACCTCCCACAAGAAACATTAGTCTTAGGTGACTAACATTGATTGGTTTACCTGTAACAATACAAATCCTACCTCCCATATAAACCTCTATGGCTTCATACAACTCATCAATAGTCCTACTAGAACTAACAAAACCAACAATAATGAAACCACCTTAGACTGGATACTCACTAATACTCCCCAACAGAACTACCAAGCAGGTACCCTACCAGAAGACCTAAGTGACCATTCATTAACATATATTATTAGACATAAAACCAACCTAATCTTACCTACTACCTACAGAACCTTACGCTCCAAAAAGCAATTTAACTTTGAGCATTTTCTAACTGAGTTAAGACTATGTAATTGGTCCCCAATAAAATATCTCCCACTTAACGAGGCAGTAGATTACTTTAATTCCACTTTCTTGTCTATCCTGGATCACCATGCCCCAAGTCATACTATTAGAACCAAAGCTAAAGCAGTACCCTGGCTGACCAACAGTACTAGGCAAAAATTAATTCTCAGAAACAAATCTTGGGCAAAATGGCATACCACAAAAAACCTATCAGACCACCAATACTTCAAAGAGCTTAGGAATAGTACAAAAAAGCCATACTGACAGACAAAAAGAACTACTACCTTCAATTACAACAAACCTCCAACAATGAACCTAAAAAATTCTGGGCCAGTATAAATAATCTCTTATCCCCAAGCCAGTCTATCACACCCAACCCTCAGGACTCCAACCCAGACAATCCCACACAAATTGCCAATGACTTCAATTCTTTCTTCACTAATACCATCCAAACTCTTGCTAGTCACCTATCCCCTGACACCTCTAAACTATTCTTACCTACCACAAATACTCCTCCTACTCTTCACTTACAACTTATATCTATGTCCTTTGTCTCATCTCTGCTACAAAAACTTAAACCTACCACCCCCTCTGCAGACAAACTTCCTGCTGAATTCTTGCAAATTGGAGCCAAAGCCATTGCTTACCCTATTTCTATTCTAATAAATAGATCTATTAATGAAGGAATCTTCCCTTCTGTCTGTAAGATATCTCACATTATCCCACTACACAAAGGGGAGAAATGTAATGACCTTTCAAACTATCGCCCAATAGCACTACTATCACCTCTAGCCAAAATTATTGAGAAATGTATCCACAAACAACTTCTTAACCACCTTCTCCAAAACAGTCTACTTGCTAACAGCCAGCATGGATTCAGACCTTCCCACAGTACTACCACTGCCTTACTCTCCTTTACCAACACCATCAACCACAACCGCAACAACAATTACCTATCATCTTCAGTCTTCATTGACTTATCTAAAGCCTTCGACATGGTTAATCATAAACTCCTCCTACACGTACTAAAATCTCTCTCACTTGACACCCCTTCCTTAACTTGGTTCACATCTTATCTTGACAACCGTCAGCAGGCAGTACTCTGGAAGAATTCACTATCTAATCTCCTACCTATCTCTTTAGGCGTACCTCAAGGGTCTATCCTAGGCCCACTCTTATTTTCAATCTTTATTAATGACCTCCAATCAGCTATCCCTAACACCACTTGCATACAATATGCAGATGATTCTACTATAATCTGCACTGCCACCTCTCAAAATGAACTTCAGTCTCTTACCCAAAAAGTCTTTTCTTCTGTTGAAAAATGGATCTCTGATCGTTGCCTTCTCCTCAACCCCAAGAAAACCAAACTGTTACTGTTCCCACCTACCCGTAAATGTACACCACTTAATTTCTCTCTCACATCCACTGATAGCACTCTCATTTCTCCTGACTCAACAACAAAATTACTAGGAATAACTGTTGACAACAATCTAAGCTTTGACTCGCACATCAACAACACAATAAAAGTAGTTAATAAAAAAATTGGTTCCCTCTACAGAATCAAACCCTTCCTTACACATGAAACAAGAACCATCTTAGCTAGATCTCACCTCATCTCTACTCTTCTATATGCCTCCCCATCTATACTAATCTCTCCAAAAGCAACCTGAAGAAACTTGCTACATCCTACTATAATATTGCTAGATTCGCTACAGGATCCCAGTTTCGAACTCACCACTGCCTGAACCTAAGACAACTAGGTTGGCTTGAATTTACCAACAAATTAATACTTCAACAGCTCTTAATAGCTCACAAAATTCTACACCAACCAACTAAAATACCAATACTCTCTAACCTTGTTACACCTTACAAGAACATGAAACAGCTACGCTCCTCAAACAAACTACTGATTTATACTCCCAAACCTAATAACTCAGCAGGGGACTGCCTCTTTTCCAACTCTGTTGGAAAAATGTGGAACAAACTACCCTCTGATATCACATCTTTGTCTACACTCTCACTTTTTAAAAGACAACTAACTATGCATCTCAATAGTCAATGGCTTTGACCCTGTACCAACCCAGATTAACTTTCCCTCTTACTCTGTCTCTTTTTCTTACCCTACACCCTCATAACTTTCCTGTTCTTAATATCTATGTAGTGAAATGTTCTCATATACACAGTACTACCACGGTAAAAAAAAAAAAAAAATTATTATTATTTCTTTGTATAAAGACATTAGGACTTTTTTCTCCTTGTTTGCTACTATCATAGTTGTACATTGCATATATTGTCTAACTTTGTTTTTTAAATTCTAATCTTGTATGGTCTATTCTGTATAAACAATGTAATATTCCATTGGAGCTTTTCTCCCCGGGCCTCTACTGAAAATGGACATATATCCAGTTAGACTAGCCCGGTCAACAAATGTAAAATAAAATAAATAAGCAAATGAATTTGTTTCTCTGGTGTGAGGAAAACCATCTGGGAAGTTGTGTTCAAGCTTGCTCCCAGGAATATAATTTGTAGACAGGGTACAAGCTGTGATTTCTTTTCGTTTATGGTGTACCCCAGACAAGTTAACACCTTTTGTGCAAATGCCAGATGATTCAGAAGTATGTCCTGGCTTTCTGCCTGAATAAGACAGTCGTCCAGGTATGGGTATATTTGAATATTTCTTTGCCTGCAAAATGCAATGACTGGAGCTAGGTACTTTGTGAATACCCTGGGCGCAGTAGATAAGCCAAAGGGCAGTGCAGAGAACTGATAGTGCATGCACAGCCTGCTTTGAAGCGTAGGTATTTTCTGCAAGATTCCCTGATTGGGATGTACAGGTAGGCTTCCTTTAAATCCAGTGTTGCCAACCAAACATCTTTGTCTATCATGGAAGCAACTGGTGAAGAGTTAGCATCTTGAATTTTGGAATCACCAAAAAGGTGTTTAGGATAGACAGGTCCAGGATAGGACGCCATGAGTTGTCTTTTCTGGGTACCAGGAAAAGTCTTGAGTAGAAACCTTGTCCCTTTTCCTCTTCTGGTACAGTCTGAATAGCCTTTAATCTTAAGGGAGAGAGTACTTGCTTTTGAGCCTCTGCCCACTGATTTGGGGGTAGATCTGGCCAGCTGTTTGGGTTTGGTAACGTATGGAAGTGAATCTGTATCCTTGGGAAACTATGTTTAAAACCCATTTGTCCTGGGTAATGAGTTCCCAATTTTTTGCTTGCAGAGTAATCTTTCCCCCTAAAGGAGCAGTCAGTTGAGAAGTGCTTGGAAGTTTTAAAGTTAAGTCATTGAGACAGCTTACCATAGGGGGGAGTCTTACTACTCCCTGATTTGGAAGTGGGAGCCCCCCACTGCTTAGACCTGTGCGTACCCTGGGACTGGAGCCTGGGTGTTCTGCTGGTTCTGGGTTTGAACTGAGAAGGTCTGGAAGAGGCAGGAAAGGACCAATTTTTTGAGGGCCAATGCCTACAAAATCTAGGAGGCTGTACTTGTAAGAAATCTTTAACAGTTTGCATAAATTTAGCTTTTTCCTCCATCTTTTTAAGAACTTCTTCTGCTTTGTCACCAAACAGGTGGGTCCAGCAATTTAGTTTTAACATGATCTGGCAAAGATTGCTCCTTAAGCCAAGCATGCCTTCTAAGTACAGACCCAGTGACAGCAGCCCTGCAAGATGCCTCTAGTTAATCAAAACCACATTGCAAAGTATGTTTTCCAACCTGCTCAGCAGAATGCATTAAATCCTATAAATCCTTATTTTCAGCGCAATCAGGAATCAACATCATTTTCTGTTTAACAATCCAATAATATGCTGCTGATACTTTAACATATGAAACTGGCAATTTAAGGCCCTGATGGCCAATGTTGCAGAGGTGTATACCTTCTTACCCCATCTATCCAGGGCCCCAGAATCTCTATCAGAGGGGGTAGGATTTTTGGCAGTAGTAGCCTTAATGCCCTTGGGTCCCTGTGAAATGGTCTCAGGATCTGCAGTAAGATTTTTAAAAAGGAACTTGTGAGAATCAGGAACCCTGTAATATCCGTCAGGTTTTCTGGGAGCAGGAGGTAAAGAGTCAGGGGCCAAGCTAGATTCCGAGATGGCATCGTCAACAATGTCCAGCACAGGAGGGATAGCTAAAGGCCTGTGTTGGGGCAGGAGTAAGAAATCTCTAAGCCACTTTTTAGAATCAGAGTAATCCTGGCTTTCCCAGTGAAAATGCTCCCTAAGAGTATGCAAGGTTTCATCAAAAGAAAAATCCTCTGGGAGAGAAGCAGAGGGAATACAGTCCTCTGCATCAGAATCCTCATAGGTAGATAAAGGAAAATCCTGTTCATCAGAGGAGACAGAAATTTATCCTGGTCAGAAGTATCATAAGCAAATTCAGTCCTAGGTCTCTTGGAGGGGGAAGGTTGGCTTCCCCTGATTAAAGTAATATGGTCTTCAGCCATTCTTATCATTTGTTTTTTAGGCATAGAGGCCTGACCATGCTGTCAGGGCGTCAGTTTCCTAGGCATGGTTCAAGTTTTAGGCCTAGAAGAAGAAGATAGCGTTGGTTTAATGTGCAAGTCAGTAGACCTGAATACACCCTCAGAAGCCAGTGCCTGCTTAGTGGCTCTGGACCCATCCGAGGTAGACACATCTGCAGGTTCCACAGTTGAAGCATCTCTCTTGCGGCAAATGGGTCTCAGTAGAGGCCTGCGAATCTGAAGTAGCAGGTATCAGGGGCTGCGAAGTACCGGCGAACTGGCGACTAGCTTAGGAGAAGTGTCGTCGGCAGCTTTGGACCTAGGCGGCCTGTCTCTGTCTTTATCTTTGCGTTTTTTCGGAATGTCGGTAGTCGGGTGGCTTACCAAAGACGTATCTGGATAATTGAACAGAGTGCTAAAATATTTAAAAGCGAAAATGTACCGACAACGAATAGTTCGTGGTTTAAATAAGGCACAAAACTGACAGCGGGGTACGTCGGTGGTCAGGGCCTAGGCAAGGAATACAGTACAAATGAAAATCTATATGAGGTATTTGCTTTCCACAAGAAATACAATTATTGACTTTTACTGACATTGGTTTAGAGCAAGAAAAGTTTCCCCAATGGGGTACTTAGTTTTAGTTAAAGATTTCGGTTCTGAAACTCGAAAATGAAAATTTCAGGAGTCGGTCGGCCGACCGGCACTTGCGAACTGCTTCTGCTTCAGGCACCGCACAGCAAGAAAGACTGGTGCAATAGCATCAGCTGCATGCTTTATACCCCTGACTACCTGACGTCATGGAAGATGATACGGTAACCGACGCAGGACCCAAGACTTTGAGAATCAGGCCGACTGAGGGCTACTGCAAGCAGATAACCCAAATGTGATGACTGCAACAGTGAAACATGAACATCTGGTCAGATTTCTTGAATTCTTTCATTCTATGCAAGTAGAAATGTTACTGTCTGTGGACGTCCAACTGGCGTAGGTTATATTCTGCCTTGTTGCCATAATTCAGAAAGAAAACGGGCAGGTCAATAGACTGGTTCAAATTGGTCTCAGAATACACCTTTGGAAGGAATGAAGGATTTGTTCTAAGAGAGACTCTATCTTTGTGAAAAACCAAATATGGAGGGCGAATGGACAGAGCTTGAAGTTCTGAAACCCTCCTAGCTGAAGTAATGGCTATCAAAAAGGCTGTTTTCCAGGTTAGAAATTTCAGTTGGCAAGAGGAAGCTGGTTCGTATGGTGGGAGAATCAGAGTAGTCAACACACCAAATTGAGATCCCAAGGAAGTGGTGGTTCCCTTATTGGTGTTCTTAATAAAAAAAGTACCTCTTAAGAAAGCTTTGCACAACCTGTGAGACATTATTTTTGATCCCATGTCTCCTATGTGGTAGTTAGAAATGGCAGCTAATTGTACTTGCATGGTAGCTGCTGCGCCTTGATTAAAGATTTCTGCTAAGAAGTCTAAGATTGTACTTACAGGGGCTGTGAAGGGGTCAATTCAATTCTTGGAAGCCCAACAAGAAAACCTTTTCCATTTACTAGCATAAAGCTTTCTATACTCGTTGTCTTACGAGATGAAACTAGAATGTGTCTCATGGCTGGGGAAAGCTCTGGAAGCCTGGTTAGACTGGAAGTGGAGCAGCCACGCTGTCAGTTTGAGGGTTTGAATAGAGGGATGGAGCATTCCTGACTAATGAGTCAGAAGATCTGGCACCGGGTACAGAATCCATGGCTCTTCTTGGAGATGGGGCCATAGGAAAGGAAACCAGATTTGATGAGGCCAGTACGGAGCAATGAGAATTAACCTGCAACTTATCAATATGGCTTTCTGTAGAACCTTAGGGATTAGTGGAAATGGGGGAAAACCATAAAGAAGTCCTGGGGGCCAATCGTGAAAAAGTACATCCTTTAGTGACTCCACCAAGGGGGGATTAGGGCAAGGTATCTGCTGCATTTGGCGTTCATGAGCGTGGTGAAAAAGTCACAGCAAGGCTGGCCACACTTGCGAAAGATTTGGTTCGCAATTTCCTGTTTCAGGGACCACTTGTGAGACATTAGAATTGCTCTGCTTAATTTGTCCGCTATCACGTTGGATTTCCCCGGGATATGCATTGCAATCAGAAAACAATGAGAAGAAATTGCCCATTGCCATACTCTGAGCCTCCCGACACAGGGGGGTAGGATCTGGTTTTGCCTTGTTTGTTGATATACCACACTACCAACATGTTGTCCATATGTATTGCAATCATACCTGGTGGAATAGAGCTCTGGAGTGCTTGCAATGCCAGAAGCACCGCTCTCATCTCTAGGAAATTGATGTGCAAGTGGTACTCATATTCTTGCCAAGTTCCCTGGACGGTCTTTCCCAGATAATGCCCCCCACCCTATCTGGGAAGCATCCGTGGTCACTGTAGCTACAGGTTGAGGAAGAGTGAACGGTCTTGCCTAGGGTTACCTGCATGGACAGAAGCCACCGGCATAGGTCCTTCTTGCAGGAGTCTGTGATGAACTTGTGTGACATGGGTAGCTCCTGCATGGACCATTGAGCAAAGAGTAGCCTCTGCAGGACTCTCATATGTAGACGTGCTACAGGTACTAATGTGATTGCAGCTGCCTTCATGCCTAGGACTTTTAGAACAAATTTTGCCTGTACCTTCATTTTTCAGAACAAGATGGACACTTGATGACGCAGTGTCTGTATCCTGTCGTGAGGCAACTTTGCTACCATGTCTACTGTGTTTAAGTCTGCTCCTATGAATGTAATATGCTGTGATGGCAACAAGGCAGATTTTTCAAAATTTATGGTGATGCCCAGTTCAGAGCATAGATGAATGGTGCTGTCTCTGGCCTTGGTTAGTAGATACTCAACGGTGGCGGTCAGGAGCCAGTCGTCTAAGTACGTAAACATCCGGAATTCTAGTCGCCTCAGGTGGGCTGCGACTACTGCCATGCATTTGGTAAAGACTCTGGGGGCTATAGTGAGATCAAAGGGCAGAGCTCTGAACTGGTAATGACTGGCTCCTAGCCAGAAGCGTAAATATCTCCTGCATTGCCTGTCCATTTTTATATGGTAGTACACATCCTGAAGATCGATCGAGCACATCCAATTGTCTTGTCCCAGAAAAGGTAGTATAGACTGCAGTGTCACCATCTGGAACTTTGCTTTCTTCACTGACTTGTTCAATCTGCTGAGATCCAAGATGGGTCTCCAGTCCCCTGTTTTCTTTGGAACTAAAAAGAACCTCGAGTAAGTTCCGGATCCGATTTGGTCTGGGGGGGCTTCTTGGATGACTCTTTCTTAGCAACCTTTGTATCTCTAGGGTTGCCTGATCTCTTTAACAGGGTGGAATGTCTGGGACTGATCTTGAATGTGGGGGTGGGTTGGAGAAGGGTATAATGTATCCCCTGGATATTATCGACTGTACCCATTTGTCTTGAGTGATGTTTAGCAAGGCTTTGGGGTACAGTGATAGTCTGCCCCTGACTGTCTCCAGAGGTGGGCAGACAGGCTTCCTTTCAGGAGCGCTGGAAGGTCTGCTCTGATTTTGCAGACCCCCCCCGATGCAATTCTGATCCATTATTATTTCCTCCTCTGCCCCTGGGGGAAAGTCACCATGTGCTTCCGGTGAAGCTCTTTGGGTTTTATGGAAGCACATTTTACTGGCCTTCGGGATAAGGCCTGGTAGGAATGGAAAACGTACTCCCACGGTAGACAGAGTTTTACCTTCTTGTTCATACCTGGTCAGAGTCTCTAACTTTTGGCCAGAACAAGGACAAGCCAGCAAAAGGGGCTTTTATAAAGGAAGACTTGAAGGTTTCAGCAAACTCGCAAAGGCGCATCCAGGAATGTCTCTTCAGAGCTATTCCTGTGCCTGCTGCCCTACTCGCTCCATCAGCTGCATAAGAGATGAGCCGCATGGAGGAGTTGACCACAAAACTCAAAGTTGCAAGCTGAGAGGTCACCTTGTCTGACACCCCTGCAGCTGTAGAACCTTGGGAGGTATCTCCTAGCTCCTTCAGAAGATCCCTCTGGAGTCTGGTAAAATTAGTTAAGTAGTTCACCGACCTGAGAGTAAAGGTCGCTGATGAGAACATATGCTTCCCATATCTGTCCATCGTTCGAGATTCCTTATTCAGTGGATGGACAGTTGAAGTTTCTGCTAACTCCTTTTTGTGGCTGCCGCCGCCACCACCATAGCATCTACCGGGACACCTTTGGATAAGAATTCCCTATCAGATGGAGCAGTTATGAATTTGTTGGGCCTCCTCGAAACAGGTTCCACCGATTCTGGAGAGCCTCACACCTTTTGACTAACTACACCCAGGAGCTGATCGAAAGGCAGAGACACCAAAAAAGTGGAGGGTCGAAATCCAAATGCCTCCAGGTATACAGATTCATTTTCAGAAGGGGTAAGGGTCTTCCCAGCCACCTCTCTGCTTCAGGATCGCTAGGATGTCTGAAAAGGAGACATCCTCAGAGGGTGACCCTGGGGACCCTTCTGATTCCTTTAAATCCATATCCGACATGACAGACTCCTCAGGGGAGTCTAGATGTTTCCTCTTACAGGTTTTCTTCTGAGGGACTTCCCCAGAGGGATCTGCTGGGGAAGTTTCAGAAGAGAATGACTCGCCTAATAGGGCATCCTGGGGCATCAGTCCTCTATGCCTGAGGGGAGGGATGGTACAGTGGCAGACGCCGGCACTTTTGGGGGAAGAGTGCCTGGATCCGAGGATGGAGCCGTCAGGGGTGACAGCACACTCCTCATGACCTCGAAGGCACCATGATCTGAACCCGAAGAAGCCACCAGTTCCGAAGAGCCAGGAGACGCTCCATGAGCCAAGGAGGTGGGCTCTGAGGCCGATGTGGGCACTGAGCTCACCTGCGCCTAAGCCCCGAGAGGTAGATTCGGATAAGACAAAGGAGGGACCCGACTCTCCTTCCCCAAACCGGATGGGGGAGTGTCAGCTCCAAGACCCTTCGACAGAAGATGACTCTAAAGAGGTCGGAGCAGAAGTTGGGACCGAGTACCCCGGGGGAGGTCTACGGCCAGACGGTTCCACCACAAGCACATCCAAGCACTCTGGCTCCGAAACCACTCGGGTTGGAGGAGGAACAGAAGAAGGGGCCCTGACAGTCATCAATTCCAATTCCTTCTGGGCTGGACTCGAAAGCATCTTGTCCAGCGACGGAGTCCGAAGCAACCTACTGACCACCTGCTCCACATCGTCATCTGATAGGCTCCTGGAGGAATGAGAGGAGTGGGTCAAGGATCTTGGGCTACCAGCCACCGACTGAAAAAGAGGTGACTGAGGTAAAGAGGAGACCGGCTCCAAGGTTGGAGACCAGCTCAGTGTATGGCTCCTAATTGGTTTCGATAAAGCTGGTGGAACTGTAGGAGTAGCCTCATCCAGCTTGAAAGCCTTTGGGTCCAAAGTCATGTCCTTAGACGGCTTCTTTGCCGGCTTAGACGCCGGAGTCTAAGCAGCAGCTCTCTGTGGATTTGTCAGATTTTGGGGAATGAGAAGATTTAGAGGTCTGACTTCCCTCTAATCCCTCAGCAAAAGGACCCTTAATCAATCCCCTAACAATGAGTTTGTTCTTGCGATCCTGCAGGACCCTGGAGCTAAAACCATGGGAAATAGAGCAGGAGTCCTGAAGGTGTACCGCACCTAAGCAACAGACACTACAGTGTGTCAGTCAGTTATCGACATCTTTTGTGTATCACACTTCTTGAACACTGACTGCTTCACTTCTTTCCCTTCCTTGGACATATTCACAAAAAATCCACTAAAAGAACAGCCACACAAGTCCAGGAAAAGCTATCTGACAGGCAAAAAACAAAGGGTACTAACCTCTGCTCAAATATTAGGAAAAAGCCAATAACTAGTCAAAAGTTATACTGTTTTTTTTTTTTTTTTAAACACACGGGGAGGAGAAGGGGCTAGAGGAGACATCTCTAACTTAAGCGACGATTCCCCTCTAGCCAGAGAAGATGTCTCTAACTAAAACAACAAAACCTCTGTAAGGGAAGGAAGTAGAAAATACAGGGGCTTTAATTTAAATGGGCTAAAAACTAAGACAAAAGACGAACCCTCTAACTAAAATGGATTTGTATGGAGAAATTAAGGCTTTAAGATGGGAAAGAGTTTGTAGGCCAACCAAACGACGGCCAAGTACAATAAAGAACAGCAAGCGCTAACTATAAAAGTAGCAGAAACTAATCCTAAAGGCTCTAGAAGTACTCTACAACAATATTTATATCATAAAACACTAAACAACAGTATCATATAGCCAAAAAAGAATTTCACTTAGCCTGAGCCCAGTGAGAAGCGGCAATCTAGTTTAGTGGCAAATGAGATCTGGGTAATCTTCCCTAGGCATCATGGGATGATAGGGTATAGCCTCGAGCCAGTGGAAGCTCTTGAGCTTTAATAATAGGCCAAGTCGAAACTGATCCTTGGTTCCGAACCCAACCAGCAAGAATGAAGGAGAGATGGGCCAACATAACATGTTTACTTTTATGGATTTACAATTGGTTAAGGTGAATGCCAGAGGGGGCGATATTGTCAATCAGACTGAATACTGTGAGGTACAATGGATTATAAGACTAAGTGCTGACAGAAGTCCAGGACTCAATGGAGTGGTACCTTTAAAACCTGTTTTTAGTAGGTGTAGACCTGTGACTTAGATGATTAGATCTTGATGCTCATTGGCTTATTGTTTTTTAAATACCTTAAAAAAGGTTTTTATCTGTTTTCTTGTATATATGTCTGATGAAGGGTGTATCCTGAAAAGCACTTACATTTTGTATTAAAGTTTTACGTTTTTACTACAGCCTGGTGGTCCGTGAAGTCTTTTTCGATGTTCAATATGGAAAAATGTGAATGCCTTGAAGTCTGCAGTAAGCAATAAATGGAACTAAGCATTTTGTGAATACTACTGGTACTACAGAGAGTCCATAGGGTAAAACAGAGAAATGATAATGCAAGTCAGACAGAGCAAATCTTAAGAAATGCTTGAAATGCTCTGCAGTGTGGATACGATGATGGGCATCTGTTAGATCTAGCTTTACCATGGAACCTGGAGGGAGAAACAGAGATAAAAGACACTTAGGAAGTTAAAACCTTGAACTTCAGAATCTTGACAGGAGGTTTAAAGAGGAAGATCCAATACATCCCTACAGCCACAAAGGAGCTGGATATTCCCTGAGTTTTTGGCATCTGAAAAAGCTACACCACCAGGACTGGGGGGGGGGGGGTATGGGTGACCTGAGGAACAAGTGGCCACAGCTTGGTCACCCACCAACAGCTGAGACAGAACAGGAGTCAGCCTAGCATCTAAAGAGTCCTTTAAATCTTTTTTTTTTCTTTTTGCATGCAAGTGAAGGTACTACCTGAGAGACAGGAGGTTGCTCCATATGTAAGGTGAGGAAGAGACATCAAAGTACGGAATGGAGTCCGGACAAGACCATGACTAGTAATAGACAAGTGGCGATGTCGCCCACAAGCACGGTACCCTGGTCCCAACACACACAAGTTTACAATCTAAGTAAAATTTTTGTCAAAAGAAAAACTTTTCCTCACAGAAAATTCATATAGGCATTAATGTAACAACTCTCTTAGAAATGCAATGACCGTCCAAACTCAAATTTCCTAGCTAAACACAAGCATTTTCAAAGAAAAATCACAAGTTTTCTTCCTAAAACAGAAGATAACAGAAGACTTTCCACAATGCAGACTTATCTGCCCATCTCCTGAAGATCACTAGACAGAGTTTCACGGGGCCCAACAAGGAGCACTCTCAACGGCAAAACATATCTGAAGTGTTCATGCTCCAAATGCCTTTTTTTCTGGAGCACTGCGGGAACCCCTGCCAGTTGGAGCATGTGGAAGTTGTCCTAAACTTTTGGAAGCTAACCAGTTGTAGTGGGGAAGGACCCATGCAGCTTAGATTACTACAATAATGATCTATGTTTGAATATAAACTGTTTCTGTTTTTTATAAACTATCAACAAAACAAAACCAGTGACTCAAAAGCACTGTTATTGTAATCAAAATACAGGAAAATAAATCCTCAATCCTCATTTATGATGTCTAGTCACATCGCATTAAAGGGACCCAAACTATTTGGGAAGAAGAGCAGAGACTGAAAAACAAATTCACGTCAGTATGGCAGTCACAATAAAAATGCCATTTTGGGGTATAAGAAACTTAAGATACAAACATTCTGATCCTGATAAATACAGTACCAAGCTATAATGAAATTTTCATTTTTCAGTTTGAGAGTAGAGTTTTCCTTTAGTGTGAGGAGTAAGGGTCTTTGAATTGGTTCTGTACAGTTTTTCCTGAAGAAGACAAGAGTTCATTACTGTTACAGCACTGAGGACTCTGAAGCAGGATGCCAACTAAAGCCAAATTCATAGTTAAAGTCTGAGGCTGCGGCTTGGTTATACAGAGTTCCAACTAAACAAAAGTTCTAGCCAGGTGCATTTGATGCATACAAGTTAAAAGAAAGGCAAATCATCAAAACACCTTTCTCATTTAGTCAGGAGAATGCTCTAGCCTACAGTGGCGTAGCTGGGGGGGGGGTCAGAGGGGCGGTACTTTATAATGCTTTAATTAAAAACAAAAAAAAAACTCTTTAAGGGCATTCTTCTTTAAGGAACGGTCCCATAGTATCACGTCTGTGCGTGGGTTGTTTTTCCTGTCAGCACGTGATTTTAAAACATTTATCTGTAAGGAGAGTTTTCTAATTGCTACTGCCCAATTTATTTAATTCTGCTGCTGCTGATGGTTCTGTTGAAGTTGTTTTGCTGGTTCCTGCCCTCTTTAATTCTTCCGCTGCTGCTGGTTCTGCTCAAGGAAGGAATTGCTGCTTACACCAGATTTAACTCTGCTGCTGGTTCTGTTCATGTAAGGAGAGTTTTCTCATTGGTGCTTACATTTCTTTTGCTGGCTCCTGCCCAGTTTATTTTTTTTGCTGCTGCTGGTTCTGTTCAAGTTGTTTTTCTGGTTCCTACCAGATTTAATTATTCTGCTGCTGCTTCTGTTTAAGTAAGGAACTGCTTCTTACATCCAATTTAATTTGTTGATGCTGGTTCTGTTCTTACTGGTGTTTGTGTGTGCGTGTCTGGTTCTGTTCTTACTGGTGTGTGTGTGTGTCTGGTTCTGTCCTTATTGGTGTGTGTGTGTGTGTGTGTGTGTGTGTGTGTGTGTGTGTGTGTGTGGTTCTGTTCTTATGGTGCAAGTGTGTGTTTGTTCTGTTCTTGGCGTGTGTGTGTCTGGTTCTGTTCTTATTAGTGTGTGTGTGTGTGTGTGTGTGTGTGTGTGTGTGTGTGTGTGTGTGTGTGTGTTTATCTAGTTCTGTTCTTACTGGTGTGTGTATCTGGTTCAGTTCTTACTGGTGTGTGTGTGTGTGTGTGTGTGTGTGTGTGTGTGTGTGTGTGTGTGTGTGTGTGTGTGTGTGTGTGTGTGTGTGTGTGTGTGTGCAAAATGCCCCCAGTTAGGTATAACTGGTGGTTAGTGTTACTCAGGCTCAAACCTTGTACCTTAGGTACAAGAAACAAGAGCCTGAATTGTCTACCACATCGCCACTTGTGATTCAAGCTCTCAACTACCCAGATTTTCACAGAATGTCTGGAATGTTTAGCTCATACTTTTGGTCTGCTCCTCTTAAAATTTGTGGGTTTCTGACAAATCAGTAAGTAGTGAATTCACTAAATTACAATAGCCATTTAAGTTTCAGTATTCCTGTCTTTTAGGAAACGCATGGTAACACAAAACACTTTATTCTAGCAACCTTCTAAGATTATACAAGAAATGTTTAAAATGTGTCTCTCGTTTTGGGCCTCTGTCCCCATTCCCCCAGAAAATAAATTTTGGCTTTTTTCAGATTTCTTATGCTGCAAAGTTGAGAGATTTAGTTGCGTGTGAAGTGGATTTTACAAGGAGCTGAGAGTTTCAGGGGAAGAGAAGTTTAGTGCTGCTTATGCTAAGTCCGTTTGCATTGTTAGTAGCACAACAGGTAGTATATGTGCTTGTGATGCAGAAGGCTGTGGGTTCTACTCCCACAGTATGTAGATGGATTGCTGATTCTATACTGTGTTGTACTTTAAAGGGAGTGGATGCTGCAGTCCTATGAATGTCCTCCTTTGGAGGAGATACCTAGCAACTATGAACCTGTTATCAGTTTAACATCCATTTCCTATTGCAATATCACTAGCTCATCATTTATTTTAATGTAACATAGGCAGTTTATTCTTCAAGGGCAACAGGCACTTTATTTGTAGATGAAACAATGAAATATAAAGTTGTTTGCTAGACGCAACCTCTTCATTTGTTACAAATCTCTTTAATGTGGAATTATTTAGAGGACTTTCACTTCTGCAGATATTGTGCATATTTACTAATATTGGTGGATTGTAATGATGGAAGTTTGAATAGACATGATGGAAAATTTCTGAACTGGGCAGTTTTGTCATTATTGGTTCATATATTTTATTTTGTTTCATTGCTTAATGGAAAAATGTTCAAAGCAATAAAGTTAAAACACGCTCTAACAAGTATGCTGTATTATACAAGGAATATAATTTAATACAATCAGGAAGGTGAATCAAAGAACACATGTATGTGTGCAAGGGGCCTAGGATTTGAAAACAACCCAAAGATAAACTTCAGCCTTCACTGGCCAGATGCATTTTCTTTGAATGTGGGTTTCAGTGCTGTTTCAATGAATGAGTGTCAAGGGCAGAGAAGTTTTAATGCAAAGCCTGTTTTCATTTTGAGACATCGCTTTGTTTAGCAGATGTCCATCAGTGTTTGTGCTATAACATTTAAAATACAAGTTTTAAATGAAATCCAGATAATCATTGTAGACGTAAAGTATAAAGTCACATGCACATTACAGTGTTTAAGGTAAATGGGGAGAAAGAGCCAAGTAATGGAACACTGGAATGGCTGCAGGACTGTGTTGGGGGGGCCCATCTGAGCATGATTTTTGTGAGGGGGAAGGGTGGCAAACTCAAAGACAGCCTCGGGTGGCACAAACTCTAGCTACACCACTGCTAGCCCAAATAATTGCAAACACATATCTCTGATGTTTATATTATTAGTCAGAAGTGTTTCTTATTCTATGCCTCCGAGTTTCACATCTATCAAAATAAGGTAATTTTAAATGTTGGTTATCAATGTTCCTCAAGTCTTACTAAGAAGACAAGCTTAAAGTCATAGTAAAGGTTCATATATTGATTATGTCTTAAAAGTTCTTTAAAGACAAGCACATTACACTGCTGTAGTGGAGAATGTAAAAGCTCACACTGTGTTACAGCAGGAGATTCGTCATGCTACAGCAAGAAAGGCAATATTATGTAAGCCTATATTGTTAGGAAAAGCAGAAGACTTTTCACAGAGGACAGCAATAAAGCAGGTTTTGTTAAATGGTTGAGATGCCTGTATCATGGGTAAGACTCAAGACATATGAATTAAGGTCAAATGACATCTGAACGGCTGGAGAGCACAAACACAAAATTCTGTCTCAAAGTTTCAGATATCTCAGTTATGCATAATATGCATTGTGCCTGGTGGAATAAAAAAGTAGTCTCATTTACAGAAGGTTGCTATGCCTTCCGTTATTCTATATGTATAAAATCATTCTGCTTTTCTTATACTAAATTTTTATCTAAAAAAAATTGAGTAAAACATTTTTGATTATTATTTTAATTAATAATGGCATTTATTTCACTGCATAACCTGTTGTACACTGTGTTAAATAACAGTAGCATTTTTGTACTGTGATAAACTGTCTGGCTATAGAACAAACGTACAAGAAAGGCTACACAGGAATTCAAGTTCAGAATGGCAACTGCATGAAATAAACATTCATATGAATTGGGTAGGGGACTTGCAGGGTGGGACTCATGTAAAGGCATTAGTGGTCAGAGTAAAAGGTTGCCAAAAAGGCAATAATCAGAAAAAGGAAGAGGAGCCATGAACCCAGTACAGAAGAGGTAACAAAGAAAACAGATAAAATACAAACAATAAGACGGGAAGGAAATAAATTTAAAATTGAGTAAACAGCATAAAACAATGTGGACTATATGGGTGAGTGCCAAGTTGCAGTAAAAATGAAAGGAGAATGAAATCTGGTGCAAGAAATAAGAGTTGGAAAAGGGAAGGCAGAAAAAGAGAAAGGAGGAGTGAGGCCTGGGTGAAAATAAAATCAAGTAGGTCTTATGATATGGTCAGTAGGCGAGAAAAATGACTGAAAGAATGCAATGGTTGTAATAAATAAATAAATATTGTAACTTTTTGTTAACGCCATACCTGGTTGAAAGTTTAAAAAATAAGTTATGTACTGACCATACCGTTCCATGTGTGTTGCCCATCTTCGCCTTCATTCTTACTAGGTTGGGTTCGGATCCATCCCAGCCTTTATATTCAAGCTCGAGGTCTTCTCCCAACTCATGGCTAAACCCTATCCCAGCATGTGCTACAACCTTCCCCAGATCTTGTTTGCTCTTATAATAAGAGTACAAGTGTATCACAGAAAAAAAATAGAGTCAGATGGAAAAGGTTAGAGATTAAGGTAATCCAATTGTATAGACTTGGTCTTTCAGGAGTAAGAAGGGTAGGGGAAGGAGGGTGGGATGTAAGAATGAAAGCGAAGATGGACAACACACATGGAACATTATGGTGAATACATAACTTCTTTATGCAACGTTGTCCTATCTCACCTTCATTCTTACTAGGTTGGGACAGAGTCCCTAGCACCTAGTGTCTCGGGTGGCTCAAGGTACAATATTCCTCAGAATTGTGGAACCAAAAGAGGCTCTATTCCTGGAGGCCAAATCGACTTTGTAATGAGTGATAAAGGTATGTGGTTTTACCCATGTTGCTGCAGCACAAATGGTATCAATTGGTAAATTAGCCAGAAATGCTGAAAAGTCTGCAATGGCTCCTGTAGAGTGGGCTTTAACTCTTCTGGGAAGATCTTTATTCTGGGATATATAGATAAAAGTTAAGCAATCTGAAAGCCATTTTGAAAGTGTTACCTTAGAGACAGGGGAACCTTTCTTTGAGTCTGAAAAGGAAATGCATAGCTGGTCAGATTTTCGGAATTCTGTAGTTCTGTGCAAGTAAAAAAGTAACTGTCTATGCACATCCAGTTGATGCAACATGTACTCTGCCCTGTTCTTGTAATATGGGAAGAAGACTGGCAGTTCTATAGCTTGGTTCAAATTTGACTCTGATGACACTTTGGGCAAAAAAGTAAGGTTTGTTCGTAAGGACACCCTGCCCCTATGGAAAAGCAAGTATGGGGGCTTTATAGTCAAGGCTTGCAACTCTGACACTCTTCTAGCAGAGATGATTGTGAACAAGAGGATGGTTTTCCAGGTCAAAAACTTGAGCTCGCAAGATGCTGGTTTAAAAGGAGGAAAATATTAAACAAGGCAGGATGAAATTCAAGTCCCATGGTGTTGGAGGGTCTCTGATACGTGGTTACCTTTATGAAAATGCTTTGCGTAGCCTATGAGAAATAATGTTGGAGCCCGATTCACCTAGATGAAAATTGGAGAGCGCTGCTAGCTGAACTCTAATGGCAGCTGCAACTGCACCTTCATTGAAACGTTTTGCTAAGAATTCTAGAATGGAGTTGACTGGGGCGGAAAAGGTGTCAATGTGGTTATGAGAAGCCCATAAGGAGAATCTTTTCCATTTATTTCTATATATCTTGCTTGTTGAAGCCTTATGAAAAGAAATTAGAATGTGTTTAACTGAAGAGAGGTTAGGAAACCTGGCCATTGTTGGAATTGGAGCAGCCAAGCTGTCAGTTTGAGGGACAGAAGGGATGGATGGAGCATTCCTGACGCATGACTCAAAAGGTCTGGAACCAGGTCCAGAATCCAAGGCTCCTCCCGAAGATCAGGCCACAGAAAGGGGAACCAATTTTGACGAGGCCAGTATGGGGCGATGAGTATCAAGTCCGTTCTCAAGCGATTGGCTTTCTGAAGTACTTTGGGAATTAGTGGAAATGGAGGAAAAGCATAGAGGAGACCCGAGGGCCAATCGTGGGCAACTGTAATCCTTGGTGACTCCCCTGGAGGGGGGGATAAGGGCAAAGTAGCTGCTGAATTTGGCATTCATGGATGTGGTAAAAAGGTTGCAGCAAGGCCCCATTTGCAGAAAATCTTTTCCGCTACTTCCTGTTTTAGGGACCACTCGTGGGGCATCAGAATCGCTCTGTTGAATCTGTCTGCTATCACATTGGAGATCGCCGGGATGTTTGTTGCTATTAGAAAACGTTGGGAGGAGGTCACCCACTGCCATACTCTCAGGGTCTCTCGACAATGGGGGTAAGATCTGGTTCCTCCTTGTTTATGTACCATACAACTGACATGTTGTCTGTCTGTATTGCAATAGTTTCCCAGCAGAAGAGAGTCCTGAAATGCTTGCAACGCTAGAAGCACCGCTCTCATCTCTAGGGCACTGGTGTCCAAGTGGGCCTCGTGATCCTGCCAGATGCCTTGGATTGTCTTTCTCTGATAATGCCCCCCCCTATCTGAGACGTGTCCATGGTCACTGTGGCCAGTGGTTGGGGAAGTACAAACGGTCGACCTAGAGTCACTTGAGTGGAGTAAAGCCACCAACGAAGGTCCTTCTTGCAAAGTTTCTGTTATTATCTTGTGAGACATTGATAGGTCTTGCATGGACCACTGAGTGGAAAGCAACCATTGGAGAATTCTCATGTGCAGATGCTCTAGGGGGATGAGAACAATTGCTGCTGCCATGATTCCCAGGGTTTTTAGAACAATCTTTGCTTGAACTTTTTTTCTTAGAAGGTATGAAACCTAGTGTCTTAGAACTTGAATGTTTTCTGGAGGGAGTCTGGCTGTCATGTTTCTGGGGTTTAATTCTGCCCCTATGAAAACCACATGCTGAGAAGGCAGTAACGCAGATTTTTTATAGTTTACTGTAATTCCCTGGATGAGAACTGAGTTGCAAGATTGTGTCTCTTGTTTTTTTTAGTAGATGCTTGGTCATGGCGGTTGGAACCAGTCATCTAAGTATGGAAACACCTGGAATCCTAAATGTCTCAAGTGAGCTGCGACTACTGCCATACATTTGGTGAAAACTCTGGGGTCTGTAGTGAGGCCAAAGGGCAGAGGAATTACTGGTAGCGACTGGCTCCCAGTCAAAAGCGCAGCTGTCTCCTGCATCACCTGTCCATTTTTATGCAGTAGTAACGCATCCTGGAGATCTATACAGCACATCCAATTGTCTTGTCCCAGAAATGGGAGTACTGACTGCAGTGTTACCATCCTGAACTTGGTCTTTGTTACTGACTTCAAAAATGAAGAAAACACAAACCAAACTACGAAAAAGATCAGTGGTAAACCAGTAGACCAAAAATCCAGAAGTGTTGTTGAAAAAATGTATTTATTGTGAGCGCTTTCATGCACTGAACTTCCGTGCACTTCCTCAGACAAATAACTCAAACAACACTGAAACCATTTACCCAATCCGTTCTTGATAAAAATTAATTAGTATCAATTACTTTACTTTTTTAATTAAAATTTAAAGCTACCCACATTAAGAATAGTCCTAGGGTAAACTTTAAAGAAAAAAGAATTAAAATGGGTACAATAATAGCAAACTACAACCATAAATAGATCTATTTAGAATAAAATATACTTGAAAATATACTAATATATGAAGAAATACGTAAAAATAAATAAATAGCTATTATTCAACGTTCTAAAGCTTTTAGCTTAAGTAAACACTTAACAGAACATAGATAGTTAATGCCAGGATGAACGTATGCATTAGTTTTAAGTTGCCACAACAACTCTTGTTTCTCTAGTTTTAAATGCCAAGGACCTCCTCTTGGGTTCCTACAAACTTGTTGGATCACTGTAAATTTAAAAACATGGGTGTTATGTTCATTAATGTGTCTTGCCAGAGCGTTAGTTGGTGTACCTTTAGATATCGCATAAATATGTTCATATATGCGCTGCTTTAATTGACGCTCAGTGTTGCCCAGATAAAACACTGGGCATGGTTGGCATAAAGCCAAATATATTACGCCATGGCTTTCACAATTAAATTTATCTTGAATGTAATATTTCACACTCCTGATGAAGAATGAACACCCTGTTTGGATGAACTTGCAGTAATTACAATGCCCACATTTATACATGCCTCTGTTAGGTTTATAATGTTTGTATGGCACTTCAAGTAGTGTTTTCAATGACGGTGCCTTCTTAAATACCACCAATGGTCTTGGACCTAAAATTGTATTGAGTGCCTGATCTTGTATAATAAGCCCCCAATTGTTGTTTAAAATTTCTCTAAGTTGAAAAGATATGTCGTTAAACTGGGTCACCAAACTGGTACGGAAATTACTATTAACTTTAATAGAAGATTCAATTGATGTCATTTTTTCAAACCTAGCAGCCTCTACATAATCATGTATATAACCTTTGGTCAGAATGGGTCCTAATAAACCAACTGACCTCTTATACGTAACTTCCTTGATTAAGATATTTATTAACATAGAAGGATATCCTCTATTGAAAACCATTTCTGTTAATAAATTACATTCATGTTCAAAGTCATCGTCACTGGAACACATCCTGGAAGCTCTAACTAATTGGCCTTTTACAACACCCTTTTTCCTGGAAAAATGGGTGATTGCTGGTAAAATGTAAAAAGGCATTACTATAAAGTGGCTTCCTATATATCTTAGTTCTATATCTGTTGTGTGTCAGATCTTTATCCAAATAAATGTCCAGGAAATTAATGTCTTTTTCCTCTATATTGAAAAGTGAAATCAAGAAAAGATGTAAATGAACCCATTATTTCAACTAGTTTCTTGGCGTCTTCTTGGCTCCCTTTCATGATGATAAAGATATCATCTTGGTAACGTGTATACCAAATGGCGATATCATTAAACCAGGGATGTGGGAACAGAAAGGTACGCTCCCAGAATGCCATGACGCAATTAGCGAAGCTCCCTCCGCATGGGGAGGCCATTGCAACACCTGATTTTTGTAGGAACAATTCTCTTTTAAACATAAAATAATTGTTACTTAGCACAATGTCTAACAAAGTAATGGTTAAATCAATGTCATGGCCTGGGAATTGTTTGTATAACATGAACTCTCTTACCCATTCCATGCCTAAACCCTGTGGAATAACGGTGTACAAATCCCGGACATCTATTGTTAAAAATCCGTAAGATGTATCAAAGGGAATGTCGTTTAGATGTTGTAGCACATGCCACGAGTCTCGGCATATCTGGGATTCTGATAACAATGCTTCTTTTAATTTAGTGTCGACCCATTTTGCGCATGCATAAGTGATGGATTTCAGTCTGGGCCTGAATGGAGGGTTATTAATATTTTTATGTAATTTGGGAACCCCAAATATAACAGGAGTGAGAGGCGCTGGCATGGTCAAATAATGATATGTGTCTAAAGTAATACTAGCTTCGAAGAAAAGATCACTCAAAATGTTTTTGATTTTTTGTTGAGCTTGATTTAGCTCATTTAGAGACACCTTAATATAATTTGAACTTGACAACATTTTATACATCTTATTGTCATAATCAGATCCATTCATAAAAATAGCTCCGCCACCTTTATCGGGCTTCATGACTCGAATTTTATGAACTCTGATATATTCGATAAGATCCCTTTCAATTTGTGTAATGTTACCAGTATGTCTGTTCTTGTAGCAGTGATAATTACCCACTACATCTCTAAAATAAATTTCAGACATTTTCTCAAAGAGTACCAAAGTACTATCAATAGGGGGAATGAATGTGCTAGCTACTCGCTGGTTTGAAAATGCACTGTTTGTATTTTTAAACATCACATTTAAATTCAATTTGTGTACATATAATTTGAGATCAGAAAGAACTCGACCTAAGTAGGGCTTAGAACAAGGAACAAAATTAAAACCTTTTGACAGTAATTCAACTAGATCCTGTGGTATACTTAAAGAAGAAAAATTATAAACATTAAAGTCACCACTAGTGCTGGTCAACACAACCAAAGTTTTGGTTGACTCGCAGCATTTATCTCCTGCGCCGATTGTTGTTCTTCTTGCGTTGTGGCCGGTAATTCCAACCTGACTTCACTTTGTTGGAATTGGTGTTTCTGTTGTAAAAACCCTGCTTCCCATTTAATGCGCTGTGTTGACCGTTTTGCTGTTGCTGCTGTTTGGAAATGCGCTCACTCCGCCTAACTTCTGAACTGTTACCACCATTTTGGGCAGAGTTATGCATTTCAGATGATTGCGTGATGTCATCTGCGTCATCGCTGTTGTCTGTTGCCATGGAAACAGAGGCCATAGGAGTATTGGGATCACCATCAATGCGTCTAAGCGGTGGATCAGGATATGCTTGCTGGCATGCATAAGCCAGCCTGTCTCGGTTAATTTTATGCTTTTTGGTATCAGTAATTTTGATTAAAAGAGAATCAATGCTTGAAAAGATTCTCTTATAATCGTATTCATAACGTGCAAAGTCAGGATCTGATAAAATATCTTTATCCAGCAAGTCTAACTGATTTTTTAACTCAATCATTTGCCCGTTATACTGATTGATAAGTAACCCCAACAACTCAAGACCTTGCTTGTTAAATAATTCCACGAGTTGTAAATGGAAATCAGAGTTTTTAACTACACCTGATGGATATTTCCCCATTGGCGTAGACCTTTTGGAACAATTTTTAATCTCGTACATTCCTGGAAATATAATACTTCGACTTGCAGTTTTTTATATTTAAGTAGTATATTGTCGAACTGTTTCAATCTCGTAACAATGTTAAGTAAATTGTCTTGAGAGCTGTTAATTGTAGAGACAGTCACAGAATCCATGGAAAAAGCGATATTAGGCATGTTCATAAAATCACCTAAGTTAGGTAGAATATTACCGTGACTACCTGTAAAATTATGGTTATTATTAGATTCGTTGGTGGAAGAATCCGCTGTCGGTTGCTGTTAGTGTCAATGGTTTCTGCCGACGCCAATCTTGTGCTGCCTGTTAAATTATGAGTTGAAGCAGCTATTCAAACCAGGTTCAGGGGCTGCTCGAGTATTGAAAACAACCCCTGTCCTAGGTCGTACCACTGGTTGAACTTCTTTCCCTTGGTCGGACATTCTCCTCGCCAAGTCGTCAACCCTCTGGGTCAGTTGTTGGATCAATGCTGTTAGGTTTCCCATAGAGTCCACGTCACGGTTCGAGACACCGGAACTGTTTGGACTCAGAGTAAACATGGATTGGGACTGCTGATTACCACAATTGTCGGCCATCAAAAACGAAGAAAACACAAACCAAACTACGAAAAAGATCAGTGGTAAACCAGTAGACCAAAATTCCAGAAGTGTTGTTGAAAAAATGTATTTATTGTGAGCGCTTTCATGCACTGAACTTCTGTGCACTTCCTCAGACAAATAACTCAAACACTGAAACCATTTATCCAATCCGTTCTTGATAAAAATGAATTAGTATCAATTACTTTACTTTTTTAATTAAAATTTAAAGCTACCCACATTAAGAATAGTCCTAGGGTTAACTTTAAAGAAAAAAGAAGAATTAAAACGGGTACAATAATAGCCATCTACAACCATAAAATAGATCTATTTACAATAAAATATACTTGAAAATATACTAATATATGAAGAAATACGTAAAAATAAATAAATAGCTATTATTCAATGTTCTAAAGCTTTTAGCTTAAGTAAACACTTAACAGAACATAGATAGTTATTGCCAGGATGAACGTATGCATTAGTTTTAAATTGCCACAACAACTGTTGTTCCTCTAGTTTTAAATGCCAAGGACCTCCTCTTGGGTTCCTACAAACTTGTTGGATCACTGTAAATTTAAAAACATGGATTCTGTGACTGTCTCTACAATTAACAGCTCTCAAGACAATTTACTTAACATTGTTACGAGATTGAAACAGTTCGACAATATACTACTTAAATATAAAAAACTGCAAGTCGAAGTATTATATTTCCAGGAATGTACGAGATTAAAAATTGTTCCAAAAGGTCTACGCCAATGGAAATATCCATCAGGTGTAGTTAAAAACTCTGATTTCCATTTACAACTCGTGAAATTATTTAAAGCAAGGTCTTGAGTTGTTGGGGTTACTTATTATATACGGGCAAATGACTGAGTTAAAAAATCAATTAGACTTACTGGATAAAGATATTTTATCAGATCCTGACTTTGCACATTATGAATATGATTATAAGAGAATCTTTTCAAGCATTGATTCTCTTTTAATCAAAATTACTGATACCAAAAAGCGTAAAATTAACCGAGACAGGCTGGCTTATGCACGCCAGCAAGCATATCCGGATCCACCGCTTAGACGCATTGATGGTGATCCCAATACTCCTATGGCCTCGGTTTCCATGGCAACAGACAACAGCGATGACGTTGATGCAGATGACATCACGCAATCACCTGAAATGCATAACTCTGCCCAAAATGGTGGTAACAGTTCAGAAGTTGGGCGGAGTGAACGCATTTCCAAACAGCAGCAACAGCAAAACGGTCAACACAGCGCATTAAATGGGAAGCAGGGTTTTTACAACAGAAACACCAATTCCAACAAAGTGAAGTCAGGTTGGAATTACTGGCCACAACGCAAGAAGAACAACAATCGGTGCAGGAGATAAATGCTGTGAGTCAACCAAAACGTTTGGTTGTGTTGACCAGCACTAGTGGTGACTTTGTTTATAATTTTTCCACAGGATCTAGTTGAATTACTGTCAAAAGGTTTTAATTTTGTTCCTTGTTCTAAGCCCGACTTAGGTCGAGTTCTTTGTGATCTCAAATTATATGTACGCAAATTGAATTTAAATGTGATGTTTAAAAATACAAACCGTGCATTTTCAAAAAAGCGAGTAGCTAGCACATTCAATCCCCCTATTGATAGTACTTTGGTACTCTTTGAGAAAATGTCTGAAATTTATTTTAGAGATGTAGTGGGTAATTATCACCGCTACAAGAACAGACATACTGGTAACATTACACAAATTGAAAGGGATCCTATCGAATATATCAAGAGTTCATAAAATTCGAGTCATGAAGCCCGATAAAGGTGGCGGAGCTATTTTTATGAATGAATCTGATTATGACAATAAGATGTATGAAATGTTGTCAAGTTCAAATTATATTAAGGTGTCTCTAAATGAGCTAAATCAAGCTCAACAAAAAATCAAAAACATTTTGAGTGATCTTTTCTTCTAAGCTAGTACTACTTTAGACACATATCATTATTTGACCATGCCAGCGTCTCTCACTCCTGTTATATTTGGGGTTCCCAAATTACACAAAAATATTAATAACCCTCCATTCAGGCCCATTATTGATGGACGGAAATCCATCACTTATGCATGCGCAAAATGGGTCGACACTAAATTAAAAGAAGCATTGTTATCAGAATCCCAGATATGCCGAGACTCGTGGCATGTGCTACATCTAAACGACATTCCCTTTGATACATCTTACGGATTTTTAACAATAGATGTCCGGTATTTGTACACCGTTATTCCACAGGGTTTAGGCATGGAATGGGTAAGAGATTTCATGTTATACAAACAATTCCCAGGCCATGACATTGATTTAACTATTACTTTGTTAGACATTGTGCTAAGTAACAATTATTTTATGTTTAAAAGAGAATTGTTCCTACAAAAATCAGGTGTCGCAATGGGCTCTCCATGCGGAGGGAGCTTCGCTAATTGCGTCATTGTATTCTGGGAGCGTACCTTTCTGTTCCCACATCCCTGGTTTAATGATATCGCCATTTGGTATACACGTTACCAAGACGATACCTTTATCATCATGAAAGGGAGCCAAGAAGACGCCAAGAAACTAGTTGAAATAATGGGTTCATTTACATCTTTTCTTGATTTCACTTTTCTATATAGTGAAAAAGCCATTACTTTCCTGGACATTTATTTGGATAAAGATCTGACACACAACAGATATAGAACTAAGATATATAGGAAGCCACTTTATAGTAATGCCTATTTACATTTTACCAACAATCACCCATTTTTCCAGAAAAAGGGTGTTGTAAAAGGCCAATTAGTTGGAGCTTCCAGGATGTGTTCCAGTGACGATGACTTTGAACATGAATATAATTTATTAACAGAAATGTTTTTGAATAGATGATATCCCTCTATGTTAATAAATATCTTAATCAAGGAAGTTGCGTATAAGAGGTCAGTTGGTTTAATAGGACCCATTCTGACCAAAGGTTATATACATGATTATGTAGAGGCTGCTAGGTTTGAAAAAATGACATCAATTGAATCTTCTATTAAAGTTAATAGTAATTTCCGTACCAGTTTAGTGACCCAGTTTAACGACATATCTTTTCAACTTAGAGAAATTTTATACAAGATCAGGCACTCAATACAATTTTAGGTCCAAGACCATTGGTGGTATTTAAGAAGGCACCGTCGTTGAAAACACTACTTGAAGTGCCATACAAACATTATAAACCTAACAGAGGCATGTATAAATGTGGGCATTGTAATTACTGCAAGTTCATCCAAACAGGGTGTTCAATCTTCATCAGGGGTGTGAAATATTACATTCAAGATAAATTTAATTGTGAAAGCCATGGCGTAATATATTTGGCTTTATGCCAATCATGCCCAGTGTTTTATCTGGGCAAAACTGAGCGTCAATTAAAGCAGCGCATATATGAACATATTTATGCGATATCTAAAGGTACACCAACTAACGCTCTGGCAAGACACATTAATGAACATAACACCCATGTTTTTAAATTTACAGTGATCCAACAAGTTTGTAGGAACCCAAGAGGAGGTCCTTGGCATTTAAAACTAGAGGAACAAGAGTTGTTGTGGCAACTTAAAACTAATGCATACGTTCATCCTGGCATTAACGATCTATGTTCTGTTAAGTGTTTACTTAAGCTAAAAGCTTTAGAATGTTGAATAATAGCTATTTATTTATTTTTACGTATTTCTTCATATATTAGTATATTTTCAAGTATATTTTATTCTAAATAGATCTATTTTATGGTTGTAGTTGGCTATTATTGTACCCGTTTTAATTCTTTTTTCTTTAAAGTTAACCCTAGGACTATTCTTAATGTGGGTAGCTTTAAATTTTAATTAAAAAGGTAAAGTAATTGATACTAATTAATTTTTATCAAGAACGGATTGGATAAATGGTTTCAGTGTTGTTTGAGTTATTTGTCTGAGGAAGTGCACGGAAGTTCAGTGCATGAAAGCGCTCACAATAAATACATTTTTTCAACACCACTTCTGGATTTTTGGTCTACTGGTTTACCACTGATCTTTTTTGTAGTTTGTTACTGACTTGTTTAAATTGCTGAGATCCAGAATTGGTCTCCAGTCCCCTGTTTTCTTTGGAATTAAAAAGAATCTTGAGTAAGTTCTGGATCCTATTTGGTCTGCAGGGACTGTCTGGATAACTCTTATGTCTAGCAACATTTGAATTTCTAAAGTTGCTTGTTCCTTTTGACTTGGTGGAATGTCCAGAACCTTTTTTATCTTTGGAACGGAAAGGGAAAAAGTTGTGGTGTAACGTCTCGATATGAGGCTTTGTACCCATTTGTCTTTTGTTATATGTTGCCAGGCTTCTGGGTACAAAGATAAGCAACCCCCAATTGCCTCCAGAGCTGGACAGACGGGCCTCCACTCAGGAGCGCTGAAAGGGCTTACCAAAAAAATCTCTGTTGCGCTGATACTGCAGACCCCCTCTGCCACGTGATCGGTGTCTTCCATTACTACTTCCCCCTCTGCCTCTGGCAGAATCTTCACCATGTGCATCTTGAAAAGATCTCAGAGATTTTCAGAACCACATTTTGCCACTTCCTTTCTGACCTTTGGGATAAGGTCTAGTAGGCATGGAAAAATGGACTCCTACGGCAGAGTCTTTCCTTCCTGCTCACATCTGGTGAGTGTGTCCTTGACTTTGGGCCCAAACAGGGACGAGCCATCAAATGGGGTATTCACAAAGGAAGATTTAAAGGGCTCCACAAAGTCACAAAAGTGCATCCAAGAATGTCTCCTTCGGGAAATTCCAGAACCCACTATTCTACTTGCTCCATCCGCTGCATATGAGATGAGTCTCATGGAGGCATTGAGAACTGAGTTTAAGGTAAAGAACTGAGAGGATACTTTATCTGCAACCCCTGCAACTACTGAACGTTGGAGAACATCTCTCAGCTTTTTCAGGAGGTCTCTTTGCAACCTTGTAAAAATGAGTGAGATAGTTCAGTGATCTGAGAGAAAAAGTCACTGAAGAAAAAATGCACTTTCCATATCTGTCCATTGTCCAAGACTCCTTGTTCGGGGGATGGAAAGAAGATGTCTCAGAATTCCTTCTTGGTGGCTGCCGCCACAACCATAGCATCTTCTACGACTCCCTTGGTTAGAAAAGCCCTGTCCGAAGGGGATGTGATAAATTTGTTTGTCCTCCTAGGAACAGGTTCCACTGAATCTGGGGACTCCCACACCTTCCGAGAAACTAGATCCATAAGTTAATTGAAAGGTGGAGACACCCAAGAGGTGGAAGGGTGAGATCCAAAGACCTTCAGGTATACGGACTCCTCCATTGAAGGGTTGGTGGACTTCCAGCCACCTCTCTGCTTTAGCATTTCCAGGATGTCTCCAAAGGAGACATCATCAGGAGGCGACTGTGGGGACCTTTCAGCTTCGAGGTCCATATCAGAAGTGATGGACTCCTCTGGGGAGTCTAAATGCTTCCTCTTGCATAGTCTCTTCCAAGGGACCTCCTCAGAGGGGTACTCTGGGGAGGTTTCAGAAGAGTGGGGGGTGCCCTATGGGGCATCCTGAGGCCTAGCATCCCTGCCTGAGGTGGACACCGCAGCTTTTAGGGGTAAAACATCTAGAGATGACAGTGGAGCCATCTCTAGACACAGCAATCTCTTCATTACCTCAAAAGCCCCCCATCCCTGATCCAAGGATATCCCTGAACCCAAAGAAGCCAAGGGACCCCCAGAACCAAAGATGACGGGCCAGAGGGCGAGGTAGGAGCAGAGCTAAACCGAGCTGAGGCCCCAAGAGGCAAAGCAGGATCAGACAACTGTCTGATCTGACTTGCCTCCCTGGACCCGACTGGAGAGTGTAGGCTCCTAGACTCCTCCAGCTCCGATGGAGCAGAGGATGTCTGAGCCATGGTCGGATCCATAGATCCCGTAGTAGGTCTCAGATCAGAGGGTTCCACTACGATCAGCTCCAGATCTTCTGACTCTGGAGCTAGGAGTTGGATCCAACAAGAGCTTGGGCCAGCGCTGGTGTCCTCAACAGCCTCTGTACCACCCGATCCACGTAGTCATCTGAAAGACTCCTGGAAGACAGAGTCGAGGAGGTTGGAGACTTGGACCAGTGTAGAATTGGCAATCTGAGCATAGAGGAAAATGGTTCCAAGTCTGGAGACCGGCTCCGTATCTCAAACTCAACTGGCACAGAGGCAGATGGTGTCAGAGCTGTGGATGATTTGTCGGATCTGGTGTAGAGATTTCTGGAATCTTTTCTGATGGTTCCGATAAAGTGGAAGATGATCTCTTCCTGGACTTGTCAGATTTTGAGGTGGGAGATTTGTCAGTCTTGGATGAACCTGGACCTTCTTCTAAAGCCTCTGAGAAGGGAGTTTTTAATAGTCCTTTCAATATTAATTTGTTGTTCCGCTCCAGGAGCGCTCTGTGATTTAAAGCATGACAGAAAGAGCACAACTCCTGGAGATGGAGGGCCCCAAGGCAATAAACACAGAGTGCGTCTATCACTTAAGGGCATTTTCTTTCCACAGCCTTCATATTTTTGGAAACCCATTGGTTTTGAATCCTTGTTAGACACTTTAACACAGAAAAAAACAAAAAACTAACTGGATAGAAAAAACAGAAATAACTTTATTTTTTTTTAAGCTAGACCCTCTAAACTAAAAAGGGGAAACAGAAGGAGGCAAAGCCCTCTAACCTAAATGGGCTATGCCCAGGAGACAGAAAAAGGTTAGAGAATGCCCTCTAACGTAAATGGGCTGAGAAGAAAACAGTTCTCTAACTGAAACAAACTGTATTTAAAAGGTGTCAGGAAAGAAATACAAAGAAAGAATAAGAGTCCTTTAACTTAAATGGGCTATTTAACTATAAAAAGGAAGCCGAGAAAGGGACAACAAGGCCACAATGAAAGATGACGGCCAACAGCAAAAAAACACAGCCACAAAAGCGGAAAAAGATTTGCACACTAAGTAATGACAACATAAGGTTAAATAACAGACAAAAAAGTCACTTTTCTAAAGGTTGAACAAGAAATAAAGATAATACTTAGCCAGAGCTAGCAGATGAGCACCCATTCTTCTTTAGCGGCAAACGAGATCTGGGATAGGGTTTAGCCATGAGCTGGCAGAAGACCTCGAGCTTGAATATAAAGGCCATGACAGATCCGAGGATCGGATCCAAACCCAACCTAATAAGAATGAAGGTGAGATAAGAAAAATAAGAGATATGATGTCCTATTTAAGACAGGCCAACTGGCAGGGGGCAAAACTGAATGAGGACTGCACTGAATGTGTAAAAAAAAAAAAAGATGTAAAGTGGTGGTGAAATAATAAAAGAAAAAAGTAATGAATCTAAGAACATAAGAGTGGAAAAAAAGTACAGCTGTACACAATCTTACCATAACAGTGGACGTCCTTCTCTTCATTGTTGCAGTATTCTTCCCCTTAGGGATCTCCTACCTAGCATAGCCCAAAGTCCACAGCCAATATACCAAAGCCATTAGATCCTGTTATGCACCATACATCACACATATGCTCCCCGTTCAGGACACAGGACATAAAGGTGATGTACGAACGCAGTTAACCAGATCTAACTTGTCCAAGAAGTCAAAAGCCTCCAAAGGACAAAGGAGGTTATGCACATTAATCAGAAGAAAATGCAGATGGAAAAGGTAGACCCTCAGCCAGGAGGGAAAACAAAGAAAGCCCAACAGAAAAAAACTGCGAGGAGGGAGGGAGCGAATACTGCAACCGTAAAGAGAAGGTATTCTACTGTTATAGCAAGATTTTACACAACTGTACTGTGTCCTTCTATATCACTATTTCAGTATTCTTCACCTTAGGGAAGAGTACAAAAGCTGAAGAGAAGGACTGGGAGGTGGAAGGCTGGGAAATGCCCTCAACGAACCCATGCAGAATGGTTCTAGTAAAACCTGCTCTCACCGTAGAAACCCTATCCAATTTATAATGCTTAGAAAGGTATGCACTAAGGACAAAGTAGCAGCTTCAAGGATGGAACTGGTGCCCAACCCCTTGCAGAAAGCACCAGAGGAGGGAACAGCCCTAGTGGAGTGAGCTCTTACTGAAGTAGACAGACACTTGCCATGTAAAGAGCAACAAAAGAAGTGGTCTTAGAAATCCAGGAGGAGATGGTTTGCTTAGAAACAGCCAAACCCAATGCCCCAGGATGAAATTTCAAATAATACATGAACCGTCTATGCAACTGCGAAGTATGAATGACCCTTTTACTAGCAAAATGAGAAGGGAAAAAAAAAAAGGAACTGAGTTGTACTGCCTGATTCAGAAACAACTCATTAAGAACCTTGGGTATATAAAAGGAGGATTAATATGAAGGGACAGCCTGTCACTGTGGTAAACTAAAAAGGAGGGATGGCCACAAGGGCCTGAAGCTCAGAAACCCTCTGAGCAGAAGAGCAAGCAAGCAAGCAATAAGACAGTTTTCCTGGTACAATGTTGTAGAGAAGCTGAACCTGCAGGCTCAAAAGGAGCCTGTGTCAATTTTTCTAAAACAAAATTAATGTCCTAAGAAGGAGGAATAGGCTTCCTTTGGGCCTAATATACAGGAAACCTTTAAGAAACTGACTTCAAAACGAGAAGCCAGAGGAGGATTCAAGGGCAGACAAGTAGAAATAGCTGACAGATGAGCTTTAAAGAGAGTTATGTACTTCCCATAACTTGGAATCTGTGCTATCCAGTGTCTTTACTCATCATGGATGGGTCTTGGATCCAACCTTGGATCCAAACTGACAAGTGAAGGACAGATCCAGAGCTCAAGCTCCTCCTATTCCCATAATCCCTTGCTGACCTACCACCCTCAGATCGCATTTGCTGGATAGAGAAAAAGCAGTCTGGACTGCCTATAATATTAAAAACTCCTCAAGAGAAGACATCCCTCTACATCTACTAGATCTCCAGAAGGAAGGGGGAAGCAGGATGGGAATGTGATGAATAATGACACTGGAAAGCACAGATTTCAACTTATGGTAAGTACATAACTCTTTATCTGATGCTATCCGTGTCATTATTCATCACGGATAGGTCAGAGTCCCCAGCTACTATGAACCCTGGGAGGCCTCAGGGAAGGATATGCCAGAGCACAGAGGAACCAAAGAAAGCCCTATTCCTAGACACCAAATTCAACTTATAGTGTGTAATAAAGGTGTGTGGATTAGACCAAGAAGCAGCAGCACAAATCTCATCCAATGAAAGCTTAGCCAAGAAGGCAGAGGACGTAGCCACCGACCTAGCAGAGTGAGGTTTAACTGGTCTGGAAAGTTCCATGTGCCTGTTATCATAAATGTAGGAAATACAGCTGGCGGGAAGTCGATATTTTGGTAACTGCCAGACCTTTTCTTACCTGAGAGAAGGCTCCAAAGAGCTGATCTGACTTCCAAAATTCTTCAGTCCTCTTAAGATAAAAGCGTAGCTGCCTATGGACATCCAAACAATGTAATGTATATTGCCCTTTATTAGAGTAATTAGGGAAGAACAGAGGAAGCTGAACAAATTGGTTAAGATTGGCCTCCGATGCTATCTTTGGAACAAATGAAGGATTAGTCCTGAGAGACACCCTATCCTTGTGGAAGACCATAAAAGGGGGGCTTAATGCGGACAGCCTGCAACCCTGAAACTCTCTTGGCAGAAGTAATAACTACCAAGAAGGCCGTCTTCCAGGACAGTAATTTAAGATCACAAGATGCTGCAAGGCTCAAAGGGCTTTTATGGCAAAGACTGCAACACCAGAGTTAAATCCCATGGTGGGGAGGGATCTTTGATAGGGGGTCTAAAGAGAAAGATCCCCTTGAGAAAGGCCTTGCACAGTCTGGAAAAAAAGGTGGGACCCTCGTTCAGATGGAAATTCGAGATTGCCGCCAACTCGAGTTTAATCATGGAGAAACTATCCCCTTTGTCAAAAAGAGAAGCTAAGAACAACAAAATGTCAGGAATAGGGGTTGAAATTGGGTCTAGATTTCGTTGCCTGGCCCAAACAGAAAATCTCTTCCATTTACTGGAATACACCTTCTTGGCAGACAGTTTCTGAGAGGCTAAGATAATTTTCACTGGAGAGGGAAGCCTGGACTGGGAAAGGACCACAGTAAATGGAGGAACCACATGGTTTGACTAAGAGACTGGAGGTTGGGAAAAGGAAGCCCCCAAGGGTGGGAAATGAGATCAGGGGTGGGATCCAATATCCAGGGAGGATATTTCAGATGAGACCAAAGAAGGGAGAGAACCATGCCTGACGAGGCCAAAAGGGGGCAATGAGGATGAGGGGAGTCTTCAGGTGATGGGCTTTCTGCAAAACTTTGGGAATGAGGGGAGTTGGGGGGTAAGCATATAGATGTCCTGACGGCCAATCGTGAACCACAGCATCCCTGGGTGACTCCCCCATTGGGAGGATTAGGGCAAAGTAATTGCTGAATTTGTAGTTGACTGGGGAGGCAAAAAGATCACAGCAAGGAAGACCCCAATGGTCAAATATCCGACGTGCCCCTGATGGATTCAGGGACCACTCATGAGGACTCAGGATAAATCTGCTGAGTTTGTTGGCTAACACTTTGGAAATGTCAGGAATGTGCGTTGCAAGAAGAAAGCGCCTGGAAGACATCACCCATTCCCATACTCTCATGGCCTCTCTACACAAGGGTTAAGACAGTGTTCCCCCTTGCTTGCTGATGTACCAGACAACCACTATGTTGTACGTTTGAATTGCTATAGTCCCGAAAGGGAGACACTCCTAAAAGGCATGCAATGTTAGAAGGACTGCTCTCACTTCCAGGATGTTTATGTACAATTTGGTCTCTGTAGGAGACCTTGTGCCTTGAACAGTCTTTCCCTGAGAATGCCCCCCCAGCAGGGAGGCATCCGTGGTCACCGTGTCCTTGGGTTGAGGAAGACAAATGGTCTGGCTAGAATCAGATCCTCAACTTGAAACCACCATGTAAGGTGGTTTCAGCACACCTGAGAGATCCTGATGGTCATGGACATGGGGTGAAACTAAGTGGACCACTGAACTGCCAGGGTCCACTGCAGGACCCACATGTGATACCTTGCAAGAGGCACAAACTGGATAGCAGCCACCATCATGCCTAGCACCTGTAAGATTAAGTGGGCTGTGGGATGATCAAGAGTCAGCAGCTAATGGACCTGGTCCTGAATGAGCTGAAGTCTGCGGAGAGGAAGTGGTGCCGTCTCTGACACCATGTCCAGAAGAACCCCGATAAAACTATAGGCTCTGACACAGGAAAAGACTGGATTTGGACAGGTTGACTGTGATGCTAAGACCCTAAAAAAGGTTGAGGGTATAGTCTGTGGTCATAGAAAGATGACTGGTGGGGGTCATGAGGAGTCGATCATCCAGGTAAGGGAAGACCTGGAATCCTTGCAGCCAGAGATGAGCTGCCACCACTGTCATGCATTTGGTAAACACCCGGGGGGCTGTGGTGAGTCCAAAGGGCAGGGGTCTGAGCGGGTAGTAATTGGCCCCTAACAGAAAGCGCAGGTATCTCCTGAAGCATTTGTCAATTTTGATATGATAGTACACGTCCTTGAGATCCACTGAGTACATCCAGTCATCCTTGCACAGAAGAGGCAAAATGGACTGGACAGTGACCACCCGGAACTTGGACTTCTTGACTGACAATTCAGTTTGCTGAGGTCCAAAATGGGATGCAGGTTCCTGGTCTTTTTCAGCAGCAAAAAGAAACAGGAGTAAGTTCCGGATCCTTATTTTCCTGATGGGACCTCTTGAATGGCTCTTTTTAGAAGAAGGTCTTCGACCTCGAGATGAGCCAACTCCCATTGGCGGAGTCGAACATCTGGGAGAGATTTTTGAATTGGAGGGGGCTGAAAAAAATGGTATGAAGTAACCCCTGGAAGTAATCTTTAACACTCACTGATCTGAGGTGATACTTGTCCAGACTAGTGGGTGAAGGAAGAGTTGTCTTCCGAATGCCACCAGGGCAGGACAGCCGGACAGCACTTCAGGAGCGCAGAGTAGGCTTCTCCAAGAAGGGTTCTCAGGAGCCCTGGTTCTGCTGACCCTCGCTGGCAGAGTCTGCCATTGAATCCCCTACCCCGAGCAGTAGAAGATGATTCCTGTGGCGCATCCCAGAAGGAGGACTGAGTCCTGTGGAACCAAAGTTTCTTACTACCCCTCTGATTCTTGGAAAAGGATGATTGAGGGGTAAAGAACTTGATCCCCACCGCAGACAAAGTCTTCCCCTCCTGCTCGCTGTGGGTCAATGTCTCTTTGAAGAAGGGACCAATCAAAGTTGACCCGCCGAAAGGGACATTAGTGAAAGACTCCTTAAAGGGTTCCACAAACCCACAAAGGCAAAGCCAGGCATGCCATCTAATGGAAATGTCTATGCCTGCCACTCAAGAGATGGTGTCTGTTGCACTGGAGATCAACCTCATCAAAGCATTAGCTAGGAAAGATAGGGTGGACAGCTTCAGAGAGACCAACCTGAGACTCTCCGGAGGCGGCAACTCTAAAAGGAAAGTGGTGAGTTCTGACACAAAATCCCCTTGAAGCCAGGTAAAGTGTGCCATTTAATTGGTTGCTCTCAGTCCAAATGTAGTTGAGGCAAACACGTGCTTTCCAAAGCGGTCAATCACCAGAGACTCCCTGTTCGGGGGATGGACCATGGAGGTCTGTTTGGTGAGCTCCTTCTTAGTAGCTGCGGCCACACGATGGCATCAATGGGGACACCCTTACTCAAAAAGGTCTTATCCTTGGGGGAATTAAGAAATATAGCAGCCTTTTTGGGACTGGTTCCACTCCTTCCATGCCCTGTCGACAATGAGTTCCACAAGTTCATTGACGGGGGGGGGGGGTTGTGGAAGACACCCAGGTACAAGATGGCCCCATCCTGAATGCCTTCAGGAACACAGAATCCTCTGAAGATGGTGTAGGGTAAGACCAACCACCTCTTTGCTTCAGAATTTTGAGGATGTCCCCAAAGGACAATTCCGCAGATGGAAGCCTGGGGGACCTGTCTCCCTAATCAAAATCCGTGTCCTCAGTGAGGGACTCTGTTGGGGAGTCCAAGTGCCTCCTCTTGCACGTCCTCTTCTGAAGAGACTCCTACATGGTGGGCTCTGGGGAGGACTCTGAAGAGGCAGGGACCCCGAGTGGGGTAATGCCCACCCGAAGGCACTCACAGGAGGGTGACCCCTGGAAGGATAATGAGGGCTCACTGCCCAAAGTTGAGAGGGGCTGGGGAGGACCTAGAGATGAAGTAGAGGTAGCTACCCAGCCAAAGGTCCTCTCTACCACCCGGAAGGCCAACAGACTGGAAGTGCCCCCCCCTCCCACGGCTACACCCAGCCGGGAAGGAAGGAGGTACCCCAACACAGCATAGTCTCCAGATGATATCGGCCCAAGCTGTCCAGTGCAGAGGCCCAAGGGGAGGGAACGTTTTGAAAACTCCGTCCCAACCCCCCCCCACCGGAACCAGCACAGACCTACAGGGCCGAGGTGCAGCCAGTTCCAAGGGCAGTAGAACAGAGCCCACCAGGGACACTGACGGTGTCGTAAATGAAGGATACCTACCACCACCAGTCTCTCACGGGGAATGCTCTTATCTTGGCGATCCAAACCTGGATGGCTCAGATGAGGAGAGTGAAGTCCCGTGGATGGAGAAGATCCCTGGGCAACGGACCTGGGGATGGTAACAAGCCCAACTCGATTTGGGCCTTGAGAAAACTCATCATCCTAACCACATCTGTAGGAAGCAAACTTCTGGAGGACTTGGAAGATACAGAAGAATGTCCCGACCTTGCCAGAGATCCTGACAATATTCTGCAGTCTCGTGAGGCAGGCAGACTCCTATGCCTCGGATCCAAGCTCCTAGACCTCAAGGGGGAACTGTCAATGACTATCGGATCTGATATAACCGTCGGATCCAAAGTCCTGGATGGATCCGATGGTTTAGTCGGTGCCATAGATGGATCCAACAGACAGGTTGGATCCAAAGACTGTTTGCGCAGAGTCGGATCCGAGGCTCTGGGAGCAGAAGAGCCAGGATCCAAAGCCAAAGAGGCTGGGCTCAGGTCCAGGGATCTGCGATCTGAGAACCTCTGCTTTTTTGAAGAGGTCTTTCTTTTAGGATCAGCAGGAGTCTTAGAAGGGGAGCCTGAGGGTAGAGGACACCCCCCCTTAACAAGCCCCTTCAACAGCAGCTTATTCCTGCGGTCCATGAGAGCCCTGGGGTTGAATGCAGCACAGATGTTGCATTCAACCTCCAGGTGACTCTCTCCTAGGCAATAAACACATTCCTGGTGAGAGTCGGAAATGGGGCATTTTCCAAATGCATGAGGAACATTTTCTAAAGCCAGAAAGCTTCTTAGACATTTTATCAGACAGTCTTACACACACACACACACACTAACACACACACACACACTAACACACACACACACACTAACACACACACACACACTAACACACACACACACACACACACACTAACACACACACACTAACACACACACACTAACACACACACACTAACACACACACTAACACCTGCACTCTCTATGGGAAAAAGGAAGGAAGAAAAAGCACAAGGAAAAAAAACTACCTTACTAAAAGACAGTTAGTTAATGGAGGGACAGCCAAGGTAAAACCCTTAACCGGAAAGACTATTGAAAGGACCTGTGAAAAAACTTAAGAAAAGTTACAGGGAGGGGCAGAAATCTAAACTAACTTCTCTAAAGAAGATATGAGTAAAGAGCACATTAAGGCTGTAAGATAGAAAAGAAAATCCCAAAAGAAAAAGTTATCACTTATCTGTACTAAAGTCACTTGAGCTGCAGGATACACGTCCTAGCATTTCTGTGGCAAACGAGATCTGAAGGTGGTAGGTCAGCACGGGATTATGGGAAGGGAAGGAGCTTGAGCTCTGGATCTGTCCCTCACTTGCCGGCTCGGATTTGAGGTCAGATCCAAGACCCATCCGTGATGAATGATGACTCAGATAGCATCAGATCAGAAGAATACGCCAATCCAGATTACCATCTATTCAATGTCAAATGGTAGGCTGGGTCAGTAATTCTAGACTAGAAAACTGGGGTAACAGGTCACACTTTCAAAAAGGGGGGGGCAGGAGTTTATGTTCCAGTTACAGAGAGAGATTATACACTGCACACACTGCCTCCCTGGGAAAGCACATGCCAGGGTGCTGAAAAGAACACTTTCCCAGCACTCACTCTTCTGATTTAGGAGAAGCAATGCAGACTTTGTCATGACCACTAAACAGCAGACCAATACTTTGACCTTGCACAAATACTGAAGGGGGAAGTCATGGGAGTTTGCTAACAGGGATGATAGGTGCTGATCGTGGAAATAAAAGTAAGACTTGACTAGGCTTGTAAGGACCCTAGAGTCATTAGCCTAGTAACCTCCTATGATCCTATGAATAGTATTTACATGTGCTTTGTGGACATGAAGGTATGTGAATGTGTACTCTGGAATGTTTCACACCAAGTGCTACAATAGGGCTGCTGCTATGTGCCAACGGTTCCTTGTATTCGAGGAAAGAGACGTGTATTTCTAATAATAAATAAAATGCATTCAAGATGGGTGTGGGGCTTCACTAAAAAGGACATTTCTTGTCCCCATCAAGTTTTGCGATTTTCATGGACATGATAGCAAGGCACAGCTAAGGTCTGGAGATCTAATTTGGGGATATAAAAATTGCATCGTTACTGCCTGCAGCTAATGCTGCTCTCTTAGCCTAAATTGACTTTGATCACAGTGTGTAGGGGAACAATTTGCTGAGGAGTATAAAACAGGTGAGATGAAAAATCAGCATTTCCAAAAAGAAAAAAACTGTATTACTCTCTGCAGGATGGTGGGGAACACTACCTATGATGTTTGAGTTGAAGTATCTTGGGGTTTTTGTCCATGAGTGAAGGTAGAGGGGGAAATGGCAGACTAACAAGCAGATGGGTCCACTGACAGCAGTTATGCAAGCACTAAACCAGATTGTGGTAGTGAAGCAAAAACTGAGTCACAAGATAATGTTTTTATTTTATCAGTCAATTTATGGCTCCTTCCTTAACTTCAGTTATAACCTTTAGACACAAGCCTGAAATTAAATCAGGATTAAAAGCAGAAAAAAATTAGGTTTATTCACTAGGTAGATTCATAACGTGAAGAAATCAGAAAAATAGGAGTCTCTTGGACTGCAACCACTGCTCTGCCATGTTGAGAGAAGTCAGCTGAAGTAGTCTTTGTACATTGAGAGAACACTCCCTAGGTAACACCCACATAAAGTATACCAGGTATAGCGCACTGAAGAAGACCCTGAGGTAGACCCAGGGTACATTGGAGGTATTATATCTCTCAGTTTTCTTGGGAATACCTTATCCCACAGGATAAGCTGAAGACTGCTGACAGGGCCAGGGAAGTATGACTTACTCTGTTCATTTTTCTACCATCATGGCACTGACCGGCCATTCAGTTTAGAAAATGGACTGATGAAAATGTGAAGTGGATGAAAGTAAGGTCTGATGGATTAGCTTAGCATTTAGACTTATTTGAAGAGTACCAAAAAAGTCCAAGTCACCATACTGACTGATGTTGGAACTTTAAGAATTGGAAACGGGTAAAATGCACCTGAACTGTCACTTTAAAGGGTTCTATATTCTAAGGAGATCACTCAGCACACAATACCTTCCCTTCAATTTAACTGCATATAAGGCAGTCAACTAAAAAATATATCACATGGAAAAGTATAATCAAATATGATCAAGACACTGTAGTTGTGCAAATAAAACTCATCATAGCAGTAGCTGTACGAATGATCATTGCTGCAGTAGCTTTAGCTATATGGGGTTATAGCCTGTCAGAGAAGAGTCCAGGAGCCCCTGGAGAATGGTTTCAGCAAAGCCTGATCTGGACCTAGAGAAGGAGTCAAGCTTACAGTGCTTTATAAAACTATGTTCAGAGGGCCAAGCAGCAGCTTCTAAAATACTTCTAGAAGCGAACCCTTTTCAAAAAGTCATAGATTAAGCCAAGGCCCTGGTAGAGTGGGACCTAACCCTGCCTGTTTTGTTACAGTGTGTACAGCAAAAGATAAATCACTTAAACATTTGGAAATGGTCTGTTCTGACACAGGTTGTCCCCTCTTACCTTCACAAGAAACGAACACTTGATCTGAAACACTTGGTTCTGTCAACATAGTACCACAGTTCACCAAAAACAGACAATCAAGGTAACGCAAATGGCAATTCTCCAGAATCAATAGTTTATTCAGGACAAAGCAACAAAACGTAAGTGCTTTCACAGTATTCACTACTGCTTCATCAGACAAATTAACAAGGCACAGACACAGTTTCTTTTAAATGTTTTAACTACATCATGTGATCAATCACATCAAGACCACCCTCGAGTACCATTTAAAAGCACAGCACACCAAATAGCTATATACATCTACATAAAAAATGTGAACAATAAAACACAAAAACAAATATACACATATACATATAAAAAGGGGGTGATAATCACTTCTTTAATCTTCTTAATTTAAGTATAGGCTTGATGGGGACTTCATCATTAATTCCTCTCCCATAGTCAGCTCTAAGCTTAATTATCCATCGTTTCCTTTGCTTGCGTCCTGTTTTTAATGTCCCCCCATCCTAATACCCAGTCTAGTCCTATCAACAATAAGAAAGGTGAACTTATGTGAAGGATCTGTAGCCATAACTTGCCTAGCCAGAGCACTGGTTTCAATTTGGTGCTGTATATCATAGATTAAGCCAAGGCCCTGGTAGAGTGAGGCTTAACCCTGCCTGTTTTGTTACAGCGAGTACAGCAAAAGGTAATCACTTAACCATTTGGAAACAGTCTGTTTTGACAAAGGTTGCCCCTTCTTACCTTCACAAGAAACGAACACTTTATCTGAAGCTCTGGAAGACTAAGTTCTGACAACATAGTACCCGAATTGTCTGTGGACATCCAGGGTATGCAGTATCCTTTCTTCTTGATTTTAGGTTCAGGAAAGGAAACAGGGAGATGGACAGTTTGCCTTAAAGTAAACTTGGATATCACTTTAGTCATAAGAAGATTAGTTCTCAAAGAAACCCTGTCCCTGTAGAAAACGAGATAGGGTTTACTCACCATAAGAGCTTGCAACTTAGATACTCTTCTTGCTGAGATCAGAGCAATTATTAAAACTATTTTCCCTGTTAAGAACCTCAGGTCAACCAGGTCAGCCGGTTCAAATGGATCTAGTTTCTCTAACACAAAATTAAGATCCTAAGGAGGGGCCACAGGTTTTCTTGGAGGCCTCTTATGCAAAACCCTTTTCAAAAACATTTAGACATGACACTGCTTTGAAAGAGGAGGATCCATGGGCACGCATGCTGCAGTAAGTGATAAATGAACCCTGACAGAGGAATTAGAAAGGCCATGGGACAGTAGCTCACACAAATATTTTAAAATCCAAGAACAACTTTCCCTGAATGGCTGCTGATTATGTTGTTGGCACAAGAAAATCTTTTCCATTTGCTAATACATGATTTTCTAGTAGCAGGCTTCTTACCTCTACTAGTACCTGCTCAATGTCCTCAGTTAACAGGTGTCCAAAAGGAATTCAGACCCCATCATCCAGGCAGTCAAATGAATTTGACTGATGTCAGAGGGAATCAAACACCCCTGTTCTTGTGTGAGTAAATCCAGTCTGCGAAGAAACTTGTGGTTAATTGTACTTGGCCATTTCCTAAAGAAGTGAGAACCATGGTTGCCTGGGCCAGAAGGGAGTCACCACAATGAAATTGGGGTATTCCTTCTGAATCTTCAAGAAGATTCTGGATATTAATGGAAAGGATGGAAAAGCACACAAAACATTCCCAAAGGAAAAGAAAAGGCATCTGTCTTCCAGGCCTTCTTGCATATAGTCCCGGAAAAGAATCTTGCCAGTTGATTGCTCATAGAGGAGACAAAGAGGTCTACTTGAGAAACTCCCCTCAGATGGATCAAATCTGGGAATCTGGGAAGCCCCCAATCTAGTTTCCATTTGAGAGGGTCTGCCCTGGTCCTGCTCAGAGTACCTGCCACACAATTTTGTTCTGATGGACTGCAGAAAGCCTGTAGAGTGAGGCTGTGTTGTGAAGCTATATCACAAGCTAACATGGCTAGCCTGCAAAGGGGGTATGACCTGGTTCCCCCTTGGTTGTTGAAGTAACATGATTGTCATATTGTCTCTGTAACCACTTTGAAGAAGTCCTGGTATACAAAGATGGTTCAGAGAGATGAGCATCTTGATCATGGCAAGCACAGTCTTGTTATTTATGTGGTTGCATCTGTCCTTGATATCCCACACCCCTTTCACTTTTATCCCTCCTGGAAACTGCTCTCCAAGCAAAGTCTGAGGCATCTGTGGTGACTGACTGCTTTGCAGCAGGGAGAGAGAAGGGGAGACCTGGATTTAAGGATAGCGTTTGCCTCCACCAAATGATTTATTTTCTGACAAACCTCAGCACTAGGATTTCAAAGATAAAAGATGTTGGTGCTGGGACCAATGATATTTCAGATACCATTGTATCCTCATGTGGAGTCTTGCCAGGGGTATGACGAGAATCATGGATACCATGAGACCCAAAATCCTGAGGTATTCTCCTGCACTGACCGAAATCTGAGTGGAAACCCTTAGAAATAGATCTGGATATATATCTATTTTTTTTTTTGTTGAAAAAAAAAAGTTCTTTGAATGGAGGTGTCTAGCTGACATCCTAGAAACACATTTATAGTTTCATAGTATAGTACTAGGCTATCTGCCCTGGGGCATTTGTAAGCCTAGCCATAGTGATGTGGCTTTTGCCACCCCATGAAATGGTACAAAAAATGTACAGAATAAATTTAGAATACTGTGCCTCTGTCTAGTAGTGACAGTTTCCTGTGTGAAAAAGTCAAGAAAGACTTTTGAATGCTCTCTTGGGAATCCCAGCTTGTACAAAATCTCTCACCCAAGAGAGAGACTTCTGACACTTTTGAAAAAGACTCTGCTAAGATAAGTAAGTTGTTTAAATGTGGAAAAATCTGGGCACCCTGTAGCCTGCAATGAGCTATAAATGGAGCTAGGCACTTCCTGAACACTCTTGGTGCAGTGGATATTCCAAGGGGCAACATAAAATGGATAATGTGACCCAGACACACACAACGTTAAGAAGCTGCTTAAGTCTGGATGAACATGCATGTGACGATAAGCATATTTTAATTCTGGTGTTACCAGGAAACTTGAAAGAGGAGGAAGAGGTAGCAGGTTGTAAAGTGACAACATTTTGAATTTGGGCACGATCACAAACAGGTTTAGGAAAGAAAATCCAAAACTGATCTCCAAGAATTCTCTCTCTCTGGCTCTAGCAATGTCTTTGAATAAAAACCTTTCCCATCTAGGAAGGAGGAACTGGTTCCATCACTCTTTAGAATAGAATATGATGAGGAACCCATGGAAATGAGTCTGATATGGATGATGAGGAACGACCCCTGGAAAAAAGGAATTTCTGCCCAGTGCCCTCTGTAAGCTTAAGGAATGATTTTCAGAATCCATCTGTCTGAAGCTATCTGTTGTCACACTGAAAAACGGAGACAGACTTTCTGGAACAAAAAAGGGGCCAGGGTGGGAAGGAGTCACAAGGTCTCTTGAATACTCATTCAGACTTTCTAGAACAAAAAAGGGGCCAGGGTGGGAAGGAGTCACAAGGTCTCGAATACTCATTCAGACTTGTTGGACTGGCTTTGGTTTTGCGAAGTTCGAGACTCCTTTTTGAAACTCCCTTACCATTTCTTCTTAAACGTCTGTTTACCTTATTTTGCTGAGATTGTTTATTCTGCTTTTTCTGCCAGAACTGGCTGAGGAGATAGAAACTCCCTTGGAAAAGTTAGAAAAGGAGGGCTGAAAAATTTTCCAGACTCAGCTTGCCCCTTTCATCATATGTTTTGATCACCTCCGCAACAGAGGGGTGAAACGCACATCTCTATCCAAGGGAGAATTTGAAATCTCATTTTTAATATCATCTGGGAATGCAGCCATGCAAACCTCCTCAAAACATTACCGTGGCCATAGCCCTGGAAGAAATATTAGCAGAGTCATACACAATGTAAATGAGTAGTGACCTATACAGTAGAAAAAAATGTTATTTAAAGCAGATTTTTCCTCGCAAGAAAACACTCCTTGTTTTCATAATAAGTTACAACAAACTTTAACATATGAGCCTGACAATTCAAAATTCAGAAAATCAAAGTTGCAGATGTATACATTTTCCCCCATACCTATCAATAATTTATTTTTTATTTGTTGACATTTGATTACTGGGGACATCCATTTGTTTAGAAGCCCAGTTTCAGAGGCGGCACGGGGAGAAAAACTCCAAATTATTACAAAACATTTTAAAAACAATAATTTTACAATCTTCAAAAATAAAACAAAAACATCTGCAGTTGAAGTGAGAGAAAAACAGGCTTGTGGTATATTTAGAGAGAAAGTCAGAGAAGAGAATTTGATAGAAGTAAGGAAGTAAGTGAAGAAGGAATAGTAAGGAGGGATATGGAACGAAAAGGTACTTGTTCACATTTAGGGATATAGTCTATCCTGGTTTTGAGCAAGAACAAAGCTAGATTTTAGCTAAGAAGTCGTTCAGAGTGGTTCTGAAAGATGGAAGGGAGGGTATTGACCTGATGGATATAGGTAAGGCGCTCCAGGCCTTAGTAACCTTGTACAAGTACAGACAATAAGAAGTTATGTCTTACCATAACGTTCCATGTTAGTTGTCTTCTTCTCGCCTTCTTTCTTGCTGGATGGGTTCGGAGCCGATCCTCGGCTCCGCCTCGGCCTATACTATAGCTCGAGAGCTATTTTTACCGGCTCGAGGCAGCCCTATATCCCACAATACCATGCGCTAACTCCCCAGATCTCGTTTGGAAGCTAAGACATAGTATAAATAATAATATTATAATAATAATATTATAATCCTCTTTTACAAGAATAGATTACCTGCTAGTAACACTAAGGATACAAGGAAAAAGACGCAACATATTGTATCTCCAGAAATGGAAGGACTCAGAACCTAGAGTCTATCCAAGCTAGGGGGTAGGAGGGAGGGATGCAAGAAAGAAGGCGAGAAGAAGACAACTAACATGGAACGTTATGGTAAGACATAACTTCTTAATGTTAAGTTGTCATTCTCGCCTTCATTCTTGCTGGATGGGACAGCGTCCCTAGCATCTTAGTCCTGGGTGGCTCAATGAAACAGACTCCTGAGTACAGTGGAACCAAAATCAGCTCTATTTCTGGAGGCTAAATCAAGCTTGTAATGGGCAATAAAGGTATGTTTGGAAGCCCATGTAGCTGCTGCACAAATGGCATCTAGTGGTAACCTTGCTTGAAACGCCGTTGAAGTTGACAGTGCCCTGGTTGAATGAGCCTTAGGCCTAGAGGGAAGTTGCCTATGTCTCAACTCATAGACCAAGGTAATAATAGATGTCAGCCATCTGGAAAGAGTAACCTTCAATGCCAGAAGCCCTTTCTTGCCTGCAGCATAAGAGAGAAAGAGCTGGTCTGACTTTCTGAATTGTTTTGTCCTGTCTAGGTAATACCGTAATTGGCGATGAACATCTAATGAATGTAATTTTTGTTCAGCCCTGTTGGTATAGTCTGGGAAAAAGACAGGTAAATCAATGGAGTGGTTTAGATTTGCTTCCGATAACACTTTTGGTAGGAAGGAAGGGTTTGTTCTGAGAGTTACCCTGTCTTTATGAAAAACCAAATAAGGAGGACGGACAGACAAGGCTTGAAGTTCCGATACCCTTCTGGCAGATGTTATAGCTACTAAAACAGCGTTTTCCAAGAAAGAAGTTTGAGGGAGCAAGAAGCTGCAGGTTCAAAAGGGGGCAGAATTAGTGAGGTTAGAACTAAATTCAAATCCCATTGTGGGGTGGATCTTTGACTGGAGGTCTGAGCAAAAGATGCCCTTGAGAAAGGCTTTACAGAGTTTGTGGGACATAATATTTGCTTCTGAGAGTCCAACATGAAAATTAGCAATGGCCGCTAATTGTACCCTGATAGTGGCCGATGATGACCCTGAATGAAAAGCACCGCCAGAAAGTCCAGAACCTCATGAATGGGTGCATGGAAAGGATCTAAGGACCTAGTTTGTGCCCAGTGTGAAAAACGCTTCCATTTACTCGCATAAGTCTTCCTAGTATTGGACTTATGGGAGGCCAGAATGATATCACGAACAGGAGGAGAAATAAGGGGAAGCCTGGCTATGGCTGGAAGTGGAGCAACCAAGCTGTGAGGTTGATGGAATGTAGAGACTGATGCAGCTTGCCCGTGGGTGGGTCAACAGATCCGGAAGGGGTTCCAGATGCCAAAGCTGTTCCAGTAGGTATTTGTGCAGGAACAGGAACCAAACTTGTCGAGGCCAAAACGGGGCAATGAGGATCATTTTGGATCTCAATGCGGTTGCTTTCTGAATTAATTGCGGGATCAACAGAAAGGAGGAAAGGCATAAAGAAGACCCGGGCCAAACGCGTGAACAAGAGCGTCTCTGAGGGGTTGGCCTGGCAGAAGAAAAAGTGTGAAGAAGTCGAGGCACTTGCTGTTTTGGGGAGTTGCGAAAAGGTCGCAGCACGGCTGGCCCCACTTCCGAAAAATTCCGTCTGCTACCGCTTGATTTAGAGACCACTCGTGAGGCATGAGGATAGTTCTGCTCAATCTGTCTGCTATGACGTTGGACTTCCCGGGGATGTGCGTTGCTATCAGAAACTGTTGAGATGAAATCGCCCATTGCCAAAGTCTGAGTGCTTCTCGACAGAGGGGATAGGACCTTGTTCCGCCCTGCTTGTTTATGTACCACACCACAGACATATTGTCCGTTTGAATTGCTATAGTCCCCATGGGAAGAGAGCTCTGAAGGGCTTGCAATGTCAAAAGCACCGCCCTCATCTCCAGGACATTTATGTGCAGGTGGCATTCTGACTGTTGCCAAGTGCCCTGGACCGTCCTGCCCTGATAATGCCCCCCCACCACCAGATCAGGGAGGCATCCGTTGTGACAGTGGCAACTGGAGGGGGGAGAACAAAGGGTCTGCCCTGAAAAAGCTGAGGGGAAACCATCCACCAGGAGAGATGTTTCTTGCATAATGGGGTTATCAAAATGTTGTGGGTCATTGGTAGCTGTTAAAAGGACCACTGAGAAAACAGCATCCACTGAAGGAGCCTCATGTGGAAGCGGGCTAATGGAAGTAGAAGAATCGCCGCCGCCATGAGGCCCAACACTTTCAATACTAGCTTGACCTGGACTTTGTTGGGCTGAAATAGGGGCTGAACATTCCGCCTTATGTCTGTCACTCTCTGAGGTGGTAATGTTGCAGACATTTCTGTGGTGTTTAATATGGCACCTATAAAGTTTATACATTGACAAGGCGACAAGGAGGACCTTGCAAAATTTATAGAAATACCCAGACTGTTGCAAAGTTGAATAGTGTAATCCCTGGCCATTATGAGATCCTGTTTGGTGGTAGCGGAAATGAGCCAGTCTAAGTATGGAAACACCTGGAATCCTTTCTGTCTCAGGTGAGCCGTGACCACTGCCAAACATTTGGTGAACACCGGGGCTGTGGTGAGACCAAAGGGCAGGGCCCTGAATTGAAAATGAGTGACTCCCAGCCGGAAGCGGAGAAACCTCCTGGAGCGCCTGTGTATCTTTATATGGTAGTACGCGTCCTGGAGGTCTAACGAGCACATCCAGTTGTCTCTGCCCAAAAAGGGTAGAATGGACTGCAGTGTTACCATCCGACATTTTGTCTTTAGTACAGAGTTGTTTAACCTGCTGAGGTCCAAAATGGGTCTCCATTCTCCTGTCTTTTTTGGTACCAAAAAGAATCTGGAGTAAATTCCGGATCCTAGCTGATCTGCTGGGACTGCCTGGATGACTCTTTTTTTTTCTAACAGCTTTTTTATTTCCAGCTGAGCCTGACCCCTTTGTGTGGGTGGTACATCTGGTAGGGGTTTTGGTGGTTGTACCGGAGGGAAAGTGAAAGGGATTTTGTAACCCTTGGATATGATCTTCTGTACTCATGTGTCTTGGGAGAGGGATTGCCAGGCTTCCGAGTACAGAGATAATCTTCCCCCGACTGCCTCCGAAGGCAGACAGTCGGGCAGCTTCTCAGGGATGCTGAAAGGGTTGGTCAGGAAAAGATTCCCTAGAGCCCTGGTTCTGAGGACCCCCTCTGCCCCTGGGGCGGCGTCTGTTATTATTATTTCCCCCTCTGCCTCTAGGGGGAAATTCACCACGTGCGGCAGGCGCGACTCCCTGAGGTTTGCGGAACCACATCTTTCCTCCCTTCTGTCCCTTAGGATAAGGTCTAGAAGGCGTGGAAAAACGGACTCCCACGGCAGAGAGAGTCTTACCATCTTGCTCGCATCTGGTGAGGGTATTCTTCACCTGAGGTCCGAACAATTCCAAACCGTCAAAGGGGGTGTTGAAGGACGCCTTGAAGGGATCGGCAAAGTTACAGAGTCGCATCCAAGCGTGACATCTCAACGCAATGCCTGTGCCAGCGGCCCTACTCTCTCCATCGGCTGCATAAGAGATAAGCTGCATGGAGGAGTTAACAATGGAGTTCAGGGTAGCCAGCTGAGAGTTTATTCTGTCCTTAAACCCCGCAGCAGAAGGATCCTGTACCGTTTCACCCAGCTCTTTGAGCAAGTCTCTCTGAAGGCGGGTAAAATGACATAAATAGTTCACCGATCGCATAGAAAAGGTCGCTGAAGCAAAGGTCCGCTTGCCCTACCTGTCCATGGTCCTGGACTCTTTGTTAGGAGGATGAACAGATACAGAAGGATCAGCCATTTCCTTCTTAGTGGCTGCTGCTACCACCATAGCATCAACTGAAACACCTTTGGTGAGAAAGGATTTGTCATCTGGTGCAGAAATAAATTTAGAAGGCCTCCTAGTGGTAGGTTCCATTGAATCAGGAGCTGCCCATGCCTTTCTAGCCACTACCTCCATTAGTGGGTCAAAAGGGGGAGACACCCAGGAGGTGGAAGGGCGAGATCCAAAGGCGTCAAGGTAAACAGACTCGTACTCGGAAGGTTTGAGAGTGGACCAATTTCCCCTCTGTCTTAGGATTTCCAGGATGTCTGAAAAGGAGACATTCTCAGAGGGGGATCTGGGGGAACCTTCCGACTCATCCAAGTCAGTGTCCGACGTGACAGACTCGGGGGAGTCTATGTGCTTCCTCTTGCACTTTCTTTTCCTAGGGGGTTCCCATGAAACTTCAGGGGAGCCCTCGGAAGAGGAGGAGACACCCAAGGTGGGTACCCTATGCTTTGGATCTCTGCTGTCAGGTGTAAAAGGATGGCCAGAGACCGTAACAGGCACTACAGAGGGAGGAGCCACAGAACATAACCTTGGAGTGGACACTGGGTCCAGCACACTCATCACCTCGAAGGCTCCCCTATCAGATACCAAAGGTAGTACCGGCTCAGAAGAGACCGGAACAGACAGAGAAGGCTCCGAGAATGATGTCGGGGCCGAATTAACCAGAGCCGAAGCTCCGAGAGGGAGAGCGGGGTCGGACAAGGGTCCGATGCCACTCGCCCCCTCGGAGCCGACAATGGAGTCTCGGCACCCGGACCTCTCCACGGATGGAACCAATGAAGAGGTCGGAGCCGACGACACCGGAGCCGAAGGAGGAAGTATCGGCTCCGACGTGGGCAAGGTCACAGTTCCGACAAACTCCGGCTCCGAGCTCGAGAGATGAGTCGGAGGAGGAATGGATAGCTGTATCGAAGGAGCCACAGTCTGGTGAGATGGCCTCTGGAGCATTTGGGCCAGCGCCTGAGATTTTATGAGTCTACTGACCACCCTCTCGATGTCGTGGTCGGAGAGCCTGGATGACCTCGATGAATGAGTCCTATGACTCCGCTCTGATAGGAGAGGGGACCTCGGAGCCGATCTGACGGACTCTAGCGAAGGGACCTAGAGCGCTTGCGCTGGGGTCGGCTCAGATGATGGTTTCGAGCGGAACCACTTTGCTCGCCTCGAGCCAGCGGAACCGAGGTCGGAGCCGTCTCGATAACGCCAGCCCTCGGCTCAGAAGCTGGAGCCGAGGGTTTGGCGGTTTTTGACGACTTCCCCGAGCCAGACTTTGATGGGGCGTCATCAGGCTTTAGCAAGCCCCTTAGGATGAGCTTGTTACGCCTTTCCTGCAGGACTCTTGAACTAAATCCGTGACAAATGGAACAAGAGTCCTGCAGGTGTAAAGGCCCCAAGCAACAGACACAAGAAGTGTGACTGTCTGTCAGAGATATTTTCTGAAAGCACGAGTCACACTTCTTGAATTCCGAAACCTTAGGGTCCTTTGACATCCTGACAAAAAATAAAAAGGAACACAGTCAGTCCACACACACACACTTATTTAAGTTAAGGAGAACTGACTAAAACCCACACACACACTGAAAGGGTGGGGAAAACTAAGGAAAAGCCCGTGGGCCCAAGATAAAAACTAACTAAAGAAAGGGAAAAAGGGCTACCGAAAAGGGTAAGGCAGTTAGAAGGGACCTAAAGAAGGGTAACTAACTGGAAAAAAACTACTGAGACTGAATATATATCTGAAAAAGCACTTACTGACCAGAGCCGGTAAAAACAGACTACCTCGCAGCGAAGCGGCAAACGAGATCTAGGGAGTTAGCGCATGGTATTGTGGGATATAGGGCTGCCTCGAGCCAGTAAAAATAGCTCTCTCGCTATAGTATAGGCCGAGTCGGAGCCGAGGATCGGCTCCGAACCCATCCAGCAAGAATGAAGGCGAGAATGACAACTTAACATTGCCCAGCAAATCTGATAGGTTTGTAGACATAGAGGAGTTTTTGGTCACTGGATTGCAATGACCACCTGGGAACATAGTTGTGCAGAATGCTTTTTAGTGCTGGACAGGCAGATGGATGCTGGATAATTTTATAGATGGTAAGAACTGTATATATGTTAGTTGATGACGCAGTTCTAACCAATTTAGGCTTCTATAGTGCTATACAGTGGTGGGTTCCGAAAGGGGTATTTGCTGAAAATTTAGCAGCTTTGTTATAGCATTGTTCATGTTTTAATTTTTGTGACGCATGGAGGTTAGTAATGATGGGAGCACCATAAAGAACAGTAGGGAGGAGAAGTAGTGGCAAGTGTAGTTCTAGTTGCATCAGTGAGAACGTTTTTGTCTCTGTAAAGCATCCCTAGTTTTAGTTTTTCTTATGCAATTTTGTATATGCAGGTCAAATTTAGCTTACAATCCACTATCACTCGTAATAATTTGCTATCAGAAGTAAGCTTCAATGGTTGTATTATCAAGAAAGAGGGCTTTAAATTTTGTTTTTTTCACGTGAGAGGGATTTGGGGGGAAAAGTAGTAGTTTTGTCTTTTTTGTGTTGATGTTTCAGTGACTGTTAAATATTTTTTTGGAGGTGTATCATGTTGTCAGATGTGCAAATGAGAGTGGAATCATGTGTATTGTATTAGGGTGGCCTGTTGTGTGGATGTACAGAGGCTGTTGCGTTAAAGAAGAGGAGACCAAGGATACAGTCTTGTGGTACACCACTGGTGACTGGGAGGTACGGAGAGAGTATGGAGTTAATTTTACTGATGGATACCTTTTGGACAGGTAGCTTTTGAACCACAGAAGGGTGGGCTGACAGAGACCTAGTGAGGACATCTGAAGTAGACGTTTACTGTGACAAAATGACGAAGGCTTTAGGCAAGTCTAGAAATAAGGAAGAGACTAGTTTGCTATTATCTCTAGCTTTATTGACAGTATCTATACAAGTTAGAAGGGCAGGCAGTGCTAGCACTACAGGAAGGATGGAAACCATGTTGTGTTGGGGAGAGGAGTTCTTCCTGCAGGAGATAGCCTAGCAATTACTTTTGATTTCAGTTTCCAAGTAGTTTAATGAGGGGAAATAAGACTGCTATAGGTCTAAAGTTATTAATGTCTGTTGAATTTCCTCCTTTGTGCAGAGGGTTAATGTGTGACATTTTCCAGAGAGAGGGAATATGGGATCGCTGGACTGACAAATTTATAAGTATTGACACAGGATAGGCAACACTACTGGCTGGTACTTTTAGGTACTCACTGTGGATGTTCATACTGATGAAGAACACGGTGTAAGTTGAAGAGTAGTTTATATACGATGTCAGCACAGGTTTGAAGGTGAAAGTAGATGCGGTGATATGTAGCTGTTGGGCAGGGTTGGGATTAGAAACTAAGAAATCCTTGGTTAGAGATGCTGTACTATCGATAAAATAAGAATTTAACTGTATTGCAGTTTTGAGTGGTGAGTTATCAGGAGAGGGGTTTGGGTTGAATTTTTGGCTGGTATGGAAGATTTATGGTTGTGTCTACTATTATTCTGAAATTTACTGTAGTATAGTTTTTGCCTTAATTTGTTTTTACATCCTTATCAGAAAGAGTAGGATTGGAATTGACTAGGTTGATTAGCAGCAATGGGATTAACTAGAGCTATACCTACTGTGTCAGGTTTATGAACAGTGCGTAAAAATGTAAGACCGGAGAGCTTTATACATTCTTTTTTCTTTTGTAGTTGTCATTTTGTTTAACTTTATACATTCTATCTGCATTTTTAGGGACAACTGGCTGGCTATCAAGAAAACTGCAGGCAGTAATACATGTATCCTCTATAGCAGAAAGAACAGGAGGAAGGGATGTAGGATCTGGAAAACTCTTCCAAAACAACTTATAGTATTTTCTGAGGGAGTGATAAACTTTAGTGTTCTCCCACTGAAAACACTGGCACATTCTAGCAAAAGCCTCAGAGAAGGAGACTCCTAATAGAAAGAATCAGAAATGGAGCTCTCTTCCAAATCTGAATCAGAAATCTGAGGGGGAAAAAAATGTATCCATCCCATGCATCTTCCAGTTCAGATTCAGAATTTCGACTCTGTCTTCAGGAAAAGAGGTTACTCTCCTTCTTTTACTAGAAAGAACTTTACAAGGACCAATAGCTTGAATCAGACCCAGTAAACTACTCTTATCCTAAGAAATTTGAGGAGGAGTAGATACATGCTCAATTTTCTGTTTCTTTTTGACAGGAAAAATGAGGCTGACTGTGTTACTAATTGTAGCAGCAGCTTCCTCAGGTATGGGTAAAGCATTCTGACATAGCAGGGAAACCCTCCCTGTTCCCTCTCCCAAGATCAACAAGAGTGACTTTTCTTGCCCATCGAGGGGACACCAACAGCTGCAGAGGGCATGACTATCCCCTGGCCCACAGTGGCTGTAGGTGTTACACCAGAAGGATCCAGGCTAAAGGATGAGTGGTCAGAAGTACAACAAATGACCACAGCAGAGTCACCCACCTGTGGCTGAGGCAAACTGCTAGCCTACTGTGCTGGCAAAGGCTGTTTGCTTATTTTTTTTTCCTTTTTGTGGCTGGAATGATGACTGACTGTAGGACTGGTAGTCTGTTCTATGGTCAAACGATAAATGGTGCCTCTTTCCACAGAGGACAAGCAGCAAATGCTGGTAAACACTACTAGTCTACAACAGAAAAACATAGTAAAAAGTACTTTAAAACATTATGTCAGCCCCACAGAAGTAAAATAAACCCAATTTCTCCACAGAAAAATGTCATAAGCTACTTTACACCACTTTTAGAGCTGAGTTGGCCTAGGGGGCTAATGCACTATGCTGTAGTTCAGAGGGTCCTGGGTTCAAGACTTGGCAGGGCTGGTTATTTGGATGGCACAGTGGTGTAGCGGTTGCGTTATTGCCTCACAGCAAGAGGTTCACAGGTTTGATTCTCGGCTGGGGTGCCTTCTGTGTGGAGTCTACATGTCTTCCCTATGTTTGTGTGGGTTTTCTCCAGGTGCTTTAGTTTTCTTCCATACTACAAATACATGCAATTGGAGATTTTCTCCCCGGGCCTCTACTGAAAATTGGCTCACTCCAGGTCAAATGTTAAATAATTAAAAATAAATAAAAAAAAATTTTAAACGGACAGGAAAAAGTTTTATTCCTCACCAAAGGGATCTTATCTGCGCAGCAAAGGATCAGCACAAGCAGACTGTCAATCCTTGAAAGCTTCTGAGAAGTGTACTCTTTGGAAGCAATAAAGCTCTGAAATGCTTTGCACCCAAATATGTCTTTAAATCAGCTCAGCTTGAGCTGCCTGACAGTTTCGGCATGTGAAAGGTGCCCTGAAACATTGAAAGCTTGGCAGGATATAACCCCTACTGCAGCACTATCAGCATGATGAACATATTAGCTAACTGTAAATGTTTTTTTTAAACTGTGAAATGAAAAGCAGTATTACATAAATCTATGGAGTATATTAACAGCAAGATTCTATGACAAAAAAAATGAATGGAAACTGTGGACATTAGTAGTCTGGAAACACATTTCTAAATATACAAACTTACATGTCCTCCCATTGATATTCCTGTCATTCCTAATGGAAAGAAGCCTTCTCTCTCCAACCAATGTAAAAGAGTTGCTGACTCCAAAACAAGGGCTCCACCCATCACAAAGAGGTCAGAGACATTTTTTAAGCATGATCGCCTTAGAAAAAAGGAATAGAAACGAAGTGGATAAGATATGTTATGTTATTTCCAGCTTGCACAATTTATGGGCCAGTGGCCTGCTAATTCCAGACAATGTAACAATCTTGTAACAATAAAGAATACAGTCACTCTAACCTTACCAGACAAGACCCTACTGTTTAATACTGTCAATTGCTTTGCTTTCACCTTCCTTTTAACTTCAAGCAATGCTCCCTATATTTTCCGAATGCCTCCTTTCACTTGTATCACAGTATTTCTCTCACTGGAAAGCAATGGTCTCAAACTCAATTTCAGTCTTCTTCAGAGCCATACTCACCAGGTTATGATCTCATATTCTATGATATGTGCAGCTTCTTACCTTTCCAAAACCCTATCCCAAACAAAAGAAACACATCCAGACTCAACTACAAAACTCTGTAGGCAAGCTGCATATCTCCTTCCCTCGTGTGCTTAAAAGACTACTGAGTAACCTTTCCTTTCAACCATGCACAAATCCCCAACTTCTGTCCCACCTCGAGGGCCAAACCATCCTGCATGCCTATTTTCTTATCTTCTCCCATACAGTTTCATCTGAAACTCACTTAATTTTTGTCTTCTACCTCCATTATCAATACACAGATACATACCAATATATATTATGTACATACATACACACATTATATGTTATATACGGGTATTTGTCAATTGTTTGAATGACGGTTTTCTTGAATGGAAAGTCAGTGTGTTGAAAGGACTGAAAGTTCATTTAGCTGAATGACCATTTGTTTGAAAGTCCATGAATGTGGCTTAAGTAGGCATAGTTCTGTAAAACAGAAGTAGAATATGTAGAAATAGATGAAAAAGCTTTCTCTGGTGCCTGGTGTTGAATTTAACTGCTGTCTGTGTAGTGTTAGTGTGTTGACAGGGATTCTCAGTCTGTTGTATTTGCACTTTACTCCACAGCTGAGACTTTGGAGTTAGTCTACTTAAGTAAGGCTGTATGGGGGTTTTGAAACATTTTTAGCTGGGGGATTTTAATTGTATGACAGCTCTATTATTTAGAATTCAAATAAAAGGTCTTCCAATAAAACGAGCTTTCAACCATATAAATTTCAGTCATTTGTAATTTAGAGAAATTGTTATTCAAGCATGTTTTACAATCATGTGCTCACACAATTTATATATATATCCGTATGTATATGGGATCGGTACTGCTCCCCGAAGGAACTTTTCACCGAAGCACAAATAGCCAGGCATACTTCTGCGAAAGTGCTTTTTACCGAAAAAGCACTTTCACTGAAGTATGCCTGCAGCTAGAGGGAGTCGTGGGGGAATGACTGTTGCGGAGATCATACTATGGTGCAGATAAGGGAATATTCCCTTTTCCTCACTGATGTGATCTCGGAGTAAGAATATTAAAGTAGGGGGGGGGGGAGCACAGGCTTGCCCCCTGCATAAAAGTAGATTTATTCTTTTTTTTTTAACGCACTTTAACGAAAGTGCTTTTTCAGTGAAAGCACTTTCGTTAAAGTGTGTTCGGTGATTGTGGATTCGGACTTTCATTCAATAGTCCTAGATCTCTATATATATATGCACATTTACATTATGTTTCAGTCATTTTAGGTACACCCACATATAGACAGTAAAAAGACTGACAGACTGAAAAGTGACGAGGATGACACTGAAAAGACAAACACAAAATGTCAAAACTGAATTTGCACTAGAGAGGGGTTTAGACTTTTTCTCCACTGCTGTGCAACCTCAGGGAGTTGGTATATATAATTAGCTGGGACTGTGGGGGTGTACAGGTGAGCTTGCCCCCTGCAAAAACATTTAAAAAATTTGACAAAAATCTAAGCACACAAAAACATTAAAAAATGTGTTTCAATGTTGTCAGATTTTTCAATGGTTTTTGACCTGCTTAGATTTTGTCACATATTTCAATGATTTTGTAGGGGGCAAGCCCTCCCTGCATACCCCATATGGATCTGAGCAATATGACATTTGAACTTTTGGTTTCTGAATATCTGTTTTTCAGTTTTTACTTCCAAATAAGTTCTCATTTGTATAAATGTCTTCTCTGTACCAAAAAGACTTTGAAAAAGTAGAGCAAAGTAAAAATAAGAAGTTATGTACTCAACATAACGTTCCATGTTGTTGTCCATCTCGCCTTTATTCACTGCTGCCTGGGTTCGGAACAGAGGATCGATACCAACTCGGCCTATTACTAAAGCTCGAGAGCTTCCACTGGCTCGTGGCTATACCATATCCCATGATGCCTAGGTAAGATTACTCAGATCTTGTTTGCAGATACTGTAGTTATTTTATTTATTCTATTTTATTTTACCATATAAAAGAACACAGTGCAAGGCTTTCCAAAAAAAATAAGGCACCACCACCAGTTTCCAGAAAGGCTGTATAAGCGCTTTTGTTCCTTTATTCTACCATAAAAACGGAACTTCTTCAGATACAAACGTACACATAATTTCCTCCATTTAAATACCAAACAGTAAACATGTGACATTCTTTCTTAAAAAACAGCGTTTCAAACTAAAAATCTTAACATTTGAAACTGGCCCCATGTACAATTTTTATTCATGAAACATACAATATGTTTTGTTCTTTTAACATTTCATGCCTACTATACAATCCCCGCTAAGAATCCTAAACATACATCTTATGATAAAATCTGACGAAGTTCTGTTTTTATGGTGGAATAAAGGAACAAAAGCGCTTATAACAGCCTTTCTGGAAACTGGTGTTGTTGCCTTATTTTCGATGGAAAGCCTTGCACTGTATTCTTTTATATGTTGACTTTTTATTGGAGTTTATTTTATTTTACATTTGTTGACCAGGATACTATGACTGGATACATGTCCATTTTCAGCGGAGGGCCAGGGAGAAAAGCTCCAAGATAATAATACACATTGAACATTTAGTAAATGATAGTTTCAAACAGATTACAGTCAAACAATACCAGCATTTAGCACATATAGTACTAACTTTTTATAAAACACATTACAAAACATAATGTTATTTTCAAAGTTATATATACATATTATACCATGATCCCCCCAAAACGTGCACGCTGATTGGCCAGCGTGTCCTAATGTAAGTAAGTTATACTAAAAAGGTCCGTCGCGCCGGACTTTTTTTTTAGTATAACTTCTCTTTTTTTTGTGTCTGTCTATGTTAAATGGGTTTAACATAAATAAGCAACGGAGATCTCCGTTGCTTATTTTAAAGCTGTCTAAACCCATTTAAAAGCAACGGACTATGTTAAGCGGAGATGTCCGTTGCTTATTTATGTTAAACTCTAAAAAAGCAACGGAGATCTTGCTTTCTCGTTGCTTTTGCAGCTCTGATGTACCGCGCAGCACGCAGTACATCAGAACTGCCGCGGATGCCAGACATCTGCGGAAGGGCAGTAAACAGGCATTATACTATGCCATTATTTAAAAAAGTAATAGTTTCTTTTCTTAAATAATGTCATCGTGGTTTGGTTGCCCCCGACCAAACCCACGCCAACTGGTGTAATTTAGCATTACCCACACCCAGGCGTGGGTTATTGCTATAGTAATACATTCAGGTTTAAGGCACACTGAGCAGCAGTTATACAACTGACACTTCCTGAAATGGAGTGGTAGAAAAAAGTTTGAAGTAGTTGAAGGTAAGGCACCTAAGAAATAGGGAGGTCACTAGTCGGGGTTAGTGCAAGGACATAACCAATGAGTTTAGAAGTATTTCTTCAGTTTGTTTTTGAATTGAGTTAGTGAGGGTTCTAGGGTCAAGTCAGCTGGGAGTCTGTTCCATGTTTTTCCAACAAAGTTGGAAAACAGAGAGTCCCCAGCTGAGTAGTTGGATTTGTATGTTTGAACTAGGAGTCTAGTGGATGATCGCAGTGGCTGGGTTTTGGTGTAGGGGTTGATAATACTTTTTAGTGCAGGTGTATTTTCTGGTTGGTAAAGGACTTTATGTGCCACTATTAGCTGGTTGAACTGCAGTAGGCTTGGCAGTTCAAGCCATCCTAGGCAATTTAGGTTGTGACAGTGGTGTGTCCGGTAGGGTGTGCCAGTAGCAAATCTGGAAATGTGGTTATGGCAGGATGATAGTTTAAGATCAGTTTTGTTTAAGTTGGAGAATAGAGGTGAGGTATAGAGAAGAGTTGATAGTAGATGGAACGGGCAATTGCAGTTCTAGCAAGTGGGGTAAGGAAAGGTTTGATTCTGTAAAGAGAAACACGTTTTTTATTAATGGTTTTGATAGTTTGATTGATATGTGCATCAACCTTCAGGTTATCAACTATGACACCCAGTAGTTTAGTTTGGGCTTCTGGGGAGATGATAGTGCCATTGTTAGAGGTTATGGTGAAGGATGGCAGGGGGTCCTGCATGTGGGGGAGAAGAGGAGCAGCTTAGCTTTGTTGGGGTTTAGGATTAGTTGTTGATTGGAGAGCCATTTTTCTACTGTATTAAAGGTATTTTGGGTTAATGTGACTAAAGTAGCTGGTGAGGTGTCAGAACAAATCAAGGTGGAGTCATCCGCATATTTAATGCAGGTAGCATCTGGGATGACTGAATGAAGGTTGCTGAGGTTTGTTTTGGTGTTTTTGCAGTAGATGGTAGTAGTGGTCCTTTTTGTCTAAGGTTATGGATTTTTTGGTGTCATTCCTTAGCTGTTTGAATCTTAGTTGATCTAGATGGGAGGTTGGCATAATAGTTAAGGTGTTTACCTTGCAAACACAAGGTGCAGGGTTTGATTCTCACATGGGGTAGTTGGCTAGGCTTAAAATGAGCCACAAGGGGAGTTAGCCTAGTAATAATCTATGAACCGACTGTAATTATTGTATTATTTATGAGGGGCCAGAACAGACCCTGGTAACTATCGCCCCATAAGCCTGACTAGCCTGGTCTGCAAGGCTATGGAGCGCATCATCATGGAAGTCATTAACAAAGACATTGGGAACCTCCAAACATTTGACCCGACTCAGTTCGGCTTTGTTAAGGGCAGATCATGCCTATTAAACCTGGTTGACTTCTTCAAGACAGTCACCAAGGCCATAGACGAGTGAAAGGTGGTTCACACAGCCTACCTTGACCTTACCAAGGCTTTCGACACCATTCCCCCACTCGGGTATTACAGAAAAACTCACCAGCCTGAACATAAACCCCGATGTCACAAGATGGGTTGCCAAGTGGCTTAGAGACAGACCTCACACGGTAAGAATAGCGGGCTCCAGGTCCGGCTCTAAACCAGTCACAAGTGGTGTCCTGCAAGGCTCGGTCCTGGGACCCCTACTGTTAGGTATATACTTCTCAGAAGTACAGGCAAACACAGGAGGACTATGGCTTACCAAGTTCGCCGATGGCTGCAAACTGGGAGCCATAATTAACTCCCCAGCTGACATGGACATCCTCCAAAAGGGCCTTACTATGACAGACACCTGGTGTCGAAGTCATGGCCTCAAGCTAAATGCCAAAAAATGCATAGTCATTCCATTTGGGAAAAACAAAACACCCACGAATGACCACATAAGTGGCAGCCTCCTTAATACAGAAGAGGTAATAAGAGATCTGGGGACCCCGGAAGATAGTAATCTCTCCTTTGACAATCATATTGCCATAGTAGTTAGGAAATCCTTCTATGTGGCCTATCTAATTACTAAAGGGTTCACATCTAGAAATAAAGAGGTTATAGTGCCCCTCTACTCGTCACTCAGACCCATCATAGAGTACAATGCCCAATTTGGGATGTACCTCACAAGACACTTCCAACAGCTGGAAAGACCACAAAAGTACCTCACCAAGAGGATTACTGCCCTCAAACATATGTCCTATGCAGCCCAACTGAAAAAACTCTGGCTGTACTCAGTGGCATATTGCTTACTCAGAGGTGATCTCTGCCTGACTTACAAAGCCATGTCCAACTCAGAATTGATGGACATGCTCCACCTAAAGAAATCCAAGTAACTGCAAGCCACGCGCTCTAGTGAGCTAAACCTCGCCACAACAATAAATAGAACATGCTGGAGGGAAAGATTCCTGTCATAGAGACTCCCCATGCTTTGGAACAAAATTCCAAATTACATCAGGCTGAGCCCCTCACCAACACTCTAAGAGAAACCTTGACGAGTGGATGGGTGACAAAAAATACCCTCTGGGATCACTTCATTGGTTCTGCTTGACAGAGGATCAGTTAATCAATGGGGCGTCGAAAGCTGACACACTCTGGCTAGGCTTATAAATGCCCTCGGGCAGATAGCTTAGTACCTACCTATGAACCTAAGTGAGGCTTTTGTTTTTCGGTAGGTGGCTCATGCTTTGTTTCTGAGTGAAATTTTGGTTTTGGTATCTTTAGAAAGCCATGGTGCAATATTAACTTTGGTTCTAATAGAGCGGACGGGAGCATGGGAGTTAAGAATAGCAAGGAATTTGATATTAAAGTATGCTACTGCTTCATCTAGGAAGAGACATTTCAGTACTGACCAGTTGCATGCCTTAAGTTCATTTTGAAACTTGGTGAGAATAAAATTCTTGTTTCTTAATGTTCTATAGGCGGGTTGGTAGGAGCAGTCTACTTTGAGCTTGATTACATAGGTAAGACAGTGGTCACTTAGGTCATCAAGCAAAGTGCCTGATTTATAGGACTGAAGAGAGGTATTGAAGAGTATCCAGTCTAGGGTACTTTCCTTGTTATTGGGTTTTCCTGTCCTGGTGGGGGAGGTTATGATTTGAGTAAATCCATAGAGGTTTATGTGGGTTGTGGGGGTTTCACAAGAGCAAGTGTTCCACTCAATGTTGAAATCCCCAAGAAAAAAGTCATGTGCCTACCATAACGTTCCATGTTAGTTGTCCTTCATCTCGCCTTCCTTCTTGATGGATGGGTTCGGAGCCGATCCTCGGCTCCGACTCGGCCACTTCTACAGCTTGAGAGCTCTTTACTGGCTCGAGGCTACCTCTTGTGCCAGAATGCCCAGCGTCAGCTACCCAGATTTCCTTTGAGATAGCTCACACTAGACATAATCATAAAAGATAATCCATTATTATTAAACCTGGATATACAGTAAATTGTCATGGTTTGCTTGGGAAGCAACTAAGAACTAAAGAAGTTAGCCAGTGAAACCATTGAAAAAACTCCTCTCAATCCTCAAGGAAGGGGGAAGGAGGGAGGGACGCAAGAAGGAAGGCGAGATGAAGGGCAACCAACATGGAACGTCATGGTAGGTACATAATTTTTTTATGTTAAGTTGTCCAATCTTGCCTTCGTTCTTACTGGATGGGACAGCGTCCCTAGCACCTCAATCCTGGGTGGCTCATTGGAACAGACTCTTCAGAACTGTGGAACCAAAGGAAGCCCTGCCCTGGGAGACCACATCTACTTTGTAATGAGAAATATATGTATGTGGATCTGCCCAAGTAGCTGCTGCACAAACTGAATCTATGGGCAATCTAGATTGAAAAGCTACCGAGGTAGCTACTAACCTGGTTGAATGACCTTTGGGTCTTGCTGGAATATCTTTTTGTCGCAAATAGAAAGTTTAGGCAATGGTGTCTGATAACCACTTTGACAAGGTTACTTTAGAAACTGGAAGGCCTTGTTTGTTGTTACAAATGAAAGGATCAACTGATCTGATTTTCTCAACTCTTTAGTTATATGGAGATAGAAACGTAGTTGTCTATGCACATCCAGTTGGTGTAATCTGTATTCTGCCTTGTTGGAATGATTAGGGAAAGCGACAGGAAGTTCAATGGATTGATTCAAATTGTGTTCTGAACAAACTTTAGGTAGAAAAGATTGGTTGGTTCTCAGAGAAACTCTGTCCTTGTGAAAAACCAGGTATGGAGGGCGAACACAGAGCATGGTGTTCCGAAACACATCTGGCAGAAGTAATAGCAACTAGGAAGAGTTTTCCAAGAGAGAAATTTCAAAGAACATGATGCTGCTGGTTCAAAGGGTGGCAGTATCATGGAGGCCAGAACCAAACTGAGATCCCAAGGTGGAAGGGGCTCTTTCACTGGGGGTCTAAGTAGAGATGTACCTCTCATGAAGGCCTTACAGAGTTTGTGAGACATTAAGCTTGAGTTAAAAACTCTGATGTGAAAATTTGAAATGGCAGTTAGTTGTACTCTGATGGTAGAAACAGCTGCACCAGATCGAAACCGTTCAGCTAAGAAATCTAAAATTTCGTGTACAGGAGCTGTAAGGGGATCTAAATTCCTTGATTCCGCCCAGTAAGAGAATCTTTTCCATTTGCTAGCATAAACTTTCCTTGTAGTTGTCTTATGGGAGGAAACAATAATATCACACACTGCTGGGGAAATATTAAGGAGCCTGGCTAAGATTGGAAGTGGAGTAACCAAGCTGTGAGCTTGAGAGATTGGAGGGATTGGTGTAACCCGCCTGAGTGATGAATCAAGAGGTCCGGCACTGGGTCCAGACCTCAAGGCTGGGCTAGAAGGTGGGGGTGAAGGAATGGAAACCAAATCTGTCAAGGCTAATAGGGGGGCAATGAGGATCATCTTACAACCCAACGATTTTGCTTTCTGAATGACTTTTGGAATTAGGGGGAAGGGGGGAAATGCATAAAGGAGTCCCTGAGGCCAATTGTGGACTAGAGCGTCCCTGGGTGTCTGACCTGGAGGAGAAAAAGGGAGAAGTAGCTTCTGCATTGTTGCTGAGAGGAGAGGCAAAGAGATCGCAGCAAGGCTGGCCCCATTTGTGGAAAATAAGATCCACAATTTCCTGTTTCAGAGACCATTCGTGCGGCATGAGGATAGCCCTGCTGAGCCTGCAAGCTATTACGCTGGATTTCCCAGGGATATGCATTGCTGTCAGAAAAACGTTGGGAGGAAATCGCCCATTTGCCACAGTCTGAGGGCCTCTCGGCACAAGGGGTATGACCTGGTTCCGCCCTGTTTGTTGATGTACCAAACCACTGACATGCTGGCCCATCTGTATTGCAATAGTCCCGGCAGGGAGAGAGTCTTGAAGAGCTTGCAATGCTAGGACCACCACTCTCATCTCCAGGACGTTGATGTGCAAGTGGTACTCGTGAGGTTGCCATGTGCCTTGGACTGTCTTCCCTAGATTATGCCCCACCCCCACCCTATCAGGGAAGCGTCCGTGGTCACTGTGGCAACTGGATGGGATTCCATGAAAGGTCTCCCCTGAGTCACTAGTGGGGAGACCATCCACCAGGAAAGGTGGCTTTTGCAAGATTCCGTAATTAGCATCATGTGAGACATGGTTAATTCCTGGAAGGACCATTGTGTGAAAAAAAAGCCACTGAAGGATTCTCATGTGAAAGCGTGCGAAGGGAACTAAAAGAATGCCTGCCGCCATGGACCCTAGAGCTTGAAGGACATATTTGACTTGAATTCTTTTGCTCCTCAGAAGTGACACCTGTTGTCAGATAATGGAAACTCTTTCCTGAGGCAATTTTACAATAATTTTTCTTGTGTCTAGCTCTGCTCTTATGCAAGTAACAGACTGAGAGGGCAACAAGGCAGATTTTTCAAAGTTTTTTGTGATGCCTAGTTGGGCACAGGATGTTATGGTGTAATCTCGTGCCTCTATAAGTTGTTGCCTGGTGGTAGCAGTGAGGAGCCAATCATCTAGATAAGGAAACACCTGGAATCCTAGACATCTCAGGTGAGCAGTAACTACTGCCATGCATTTGGTGAACACCCTGGGGGCTGTGGTGAGACCAAAGGGAAGAGCTCTGAACTGGTAATGATTGGTTCCTAGCCGGAAGCGTAGAAATCTCCTGGACCGTCTGTCCATTTTTATATGAAGGTACGCGTCCTGAAGATCTATGGAGCACATCCAATTGTCCTGATCCAGAAAGGGAAGAATGGACTACAGTGTTACCATCCGGAACTTTGCTTTTGTACAGATTTGTTCAATCTGCTGAGATCTAGAATTGGTCTCCAGTCCCGTCTTTTTGGGCACTAAAAAGAATCTTGAGCAAATTCCAGATCCTACTTGGTCTGCAGGGACTTCTTGGATGGCACTTTTTTCTAGCAGTCTTGAAACTTCTGTGACTACCTGATCCCGTAGATTGGGTGGAACATCTGGGATGGATTTTTTGAAACAAGACGTGGTTGATGGAAGGGAATTTTGTAACCTCCGGATATAATGGATAGTACCCATTTGTCTTTTGTAATATTTTGCCAGGCGATTGGGTACAATGAAAGCCTTCCCCTGACTGCCTCCAGAGTTGAGCAGTCAGGCATCAGTGATCAGTGATGTTGATAGGGTTTGGAAGAGAATGCATCCGTCACCCTGATTTTGCAGACCTCTCTGCCATGAGGGCAGCATCTGCCATTGCTATTATTTCCCCCTCTGCCCCTGGGGGAAAATTCACCATATGCATCAGGCAAGGGTCCCTGGGATTTTCGAAACCACATCTTTCCACCCTTCTGACACTTTGGGTATGGCCTGGTAGGAGTGGAAAAACAGACTCTGACATCAGAGAGCATCTTGCCTTCCTGCTGGCACCTGGTCAGCGTGTCTTTCACCTGAGGCCCAAAGAGAGAGGAGCCATCAAAGGGGGTATTGGTGAAGGACTCTCTGAAAGGTTCCGCAAACTGACACAGCTACAGCCAAGAATGTCTCCTAAGAGCCACTCCTGTTCCTGCAGCTCTACTTGCTCCATCGGCTGCGTATGAAATGAGCCTCATGGAGGAGTTGACTAATCAAGAGTCACCCGCTGGGTAGCTACCTTGACTGAAACTCCCTCAGCTGTGGGATCTTGTAGGGCATCTCCAAGCTCTTTTAGGAGATCCCTCTGAAGCCTAGTAAAATGGGGAAGATAGTTTGGGGACCTAAGGGAGAAGGTTGTTGATGAAAACATTTGCTTCCCATATCTGTCCATCGTACAAGAGTCTTTATTCGGTAGATGGACAGATGAGGAGGTTTCAGCTAACTCTCTCTCTGTGGCTGCTGCTACCACCATGGCATCAACTGGGATACCTTTAGTCAAGAATTGTTTGTCTTGGGGAGCTGTGATAAATTTATTGCGTCTCCTTTGGACAGGTTCCATGGAATCTGGAGCTGACCAAGCCTTTTGAGACGCTACAGACATGAGTGGATCAAAAGGCGGAGACACCCAAGAGGTGGAAGGTCGGGAACCAAATGCGTCCAGGTATGGAGACTCGTCCTCGGAGGGGGCTAGGGAAGTCCAGCTATGACTCTACCCAAGAATCTCAAAGATGTCCGAAAAGGAAACATCTTCAGAGGGGGACCTTGGGGACCCTTCCGATTCATCCACGTCTGTATCTGACTTGACAGACTCAGGGGAGTCTAGCTGCTTCCTCTTGCACATTTTCTTCCTGGGAGCCTGCTCAGAATGCTCCGGGGAGGCTTCGGAAGAAGAGGATTCACCCAATGGGGTGCCCTGGGGCATAGGTTCCCTACACTTTGGGGCTGGAGGAGGAGCAGAGGTAGTCACAGGCACCGAGTGGGATGGAGCCAATGGAACCGATAGTGGGGCCATCTGTGGGGGCAGCACTCTCCGCATGACCTCGAAGGCATCACGGTCTTGACACAAAGAGGGCTCCAGCTCCGAAAAGACAGGAATCCCACTCTGTGCCAAGGGTGACTGCTCCGAAGCTGATGTGGGATCTAAGCTCAACTGAGTCGATGCTCCAAGAGGGAGAGCAGGGTCTGACAAGGGTCCGATGCCACTTCCCCCCCTTGGAGCAGACGAGAGCGCTTTGGCACCCAGATACCTTGATGGGAGGAAGAACCAAGGTAATTGGAGCCCACTGAGCTGAAGAGAATGTCATTGTAGCTGAAGGAACCACTACTGGAGCATCCATGGACTCCGGCTCTGAACTAAGCATAGTCGGAGGAGGAATCTAAATCAAAGCAGATATAACCGAAGCCTGTTGAGGTGGGCTTAAAGCATTTTAGCAAGGGCCTGTGATTTCAGCAACCTACTGACCACTCTACTCCACATCCTGGTCCGATAACCTCGAGGACTGAGAGGAGTGGGATTAGTGGGAAGATGAGCGATGACTGGTCTTGCTCTGAAGTAAAGGTGATTGTGGCACCGAGCGAATCGGCTCCAATGAAGGAGACCTAGCTCTTTTGTGGATCAGAGACGGCTACAAAGTAACAGTTGGAGCTGACGGAGGAGTAGTCTTATCGGTGCCAGAGGGCACCGACACACTTGGTTTGTCAAGCTCACTGGTCAGTTCCGAACATGGAACTGAAGGCTTGACTGGTTTCAAAGGTTTCACTGGCTGAGATGCTTTAGCTGGAGAATCCTGTTTTAATAATCCATGGAGGATAAGCTTGTTTTTCTACTCCTGCAGGACCCTTGGACTAAAGGCATGACAAATAGAACAAGAGTCTTGCAGGCGCACAGCCCCCAAGCTGTAAACACAACTAGTGTGCCCATCTGTCGGAGACATCTTCTGACAGCATGAGTCACACTTTTTGAACCCTGAGGTTTTAACTTCCTTGGACATACTAAGAAAAAAAGAAGGAAGTACCACACAAACAGACACACTACAATAATAAAAATTATATTGATAAAAACCTTAAAAGGAGAGCCTCTAACTTAAACGGCTGTCCTTAAGGGGGGGGGAGCTCTCTAACTTAAACGAGTTCAGTTAAATAAACAGAAGGCCTAGCGACTAATGGGCAATGGCCAACACAGCACAAAAACACAGCAAAGGATGAGATAAGGGGTTTAGGACTAAATAAACTTACAACTACTATAAAACAGTGAAGAAAATAATACTTTTCAAGTAAATTATTGAATTTTAAACAGAAAAAAAATTATACTAAGCTTGAGCCAGTATTGACCTTGCAGCTGAAGCAGTTTAGCGAGATCTGGGTAGCTGACACTGGGCATTCTGGAATAAGGGGTAGCCTCGAGCCAGTAAAGAGCTCTCGAGCTATAGAAGTGGTAGAGTCGGAGCCGAGGATCGGCTCCGAACCCATCCAGCAAGAACGAAGGCAAGACTGGACAACTTATCAATTGTTTCTTGGGGGTAGTTATTGGATAACCAATATAAGATGTCGTCTAAGGTTTCTGTGTTCCTCCCTGGGGGAATGTAGGCACAGACAATGTTACCTCTAAACATGCAACCATATCCAAAAAAGACTAAGAAGACATTCAGAGAACATAATTTCCAATTTTGCAAGAAACCACTAGATCCTCCAGGAGTGAAGGTGGGGGAAGGAGGGTGGGATGCACAAATGAAGGGGAGATGAACAACATGGAACATTATGATGAGTACATAACTTCTTAATGTTATGTTGTCCTATCTTGTCTTCATTAATTGCTGGTTGGGACAGTGTCCCTAGCACCCTTCTTTCTTGGGTGGCTCAAGGGAAAATACTCTTCAGAACAGTGGACCCAAAAGAGGCCCTGTTCCTGGAGGCCAAATCGACTTTGTAATGACTGATAAAGGTATGAGGCTTTACCCATGTTGATGCTGCACAAATAGAATCCATGGGTAGCCTTGCCTGAAAGGTCAATGAGGTTGCTATAGCTCTTGTGGAGTGACCTTTTATTTCCCTGGAAGTTCTCTATTCTGATGTGAAAGTTATACAGTCAGTAATTCACTTGGAAAGTGTGACCTTCGATATGGGGGGGCCTCCTCCTTTTTATCCGAAAAGGATACAAACAGCTGATCTGATTTCCTGAACTTCTTTCTTCTTTTGAGACAGAAACGTAGCTGTCTGTGTACATCCAACTGGTGTAATTTGTATTCTGACTTGTTGCCATAGTTAGGGAAAAAGAGAGGTAAGTTAATGGATTGATTTAAATTCACTTCTGAACATACTTTAGGGAGAAATGAAGGGTTAGTTCGCAGGGAAACTGTCTTTGTGAAAAATCACTTAAGGGGGATGTATTGATAATGCTTGAAGTTCTAATACCTGTCTAGCAGACATGATGGCTACTAAGAAGGTTGTCTTTCATGTTAAGAACTTTAGTTCGCATGTTGATGCAGGTTCAAAAGGGGAAAGGATCAAGGTGGATAAAACAAAGTTTAGGTCCCATGGCGCTAGTGGCTCTTTTACTGGAGGTCTTAGTAGAAAGGTACCTTTCAAAAAAGGCTTTGCAAAGTCTGTGGGACATGATTTTTCGTCCCATTTCACCAATATGATAGTTTGACATAGTAGCAAATTGAACTCGAATCGTAGCTGCAGCTGCACCTTCATCAAAAAGCTTAGCTAGCAAGTCTAATACAGCTGTTACAGGGGCAGTAAAAGGATCAATATGGTTGTTGAAAGCCCAGTGGGAAAATCTTTTCCATTTGCTAGAATACAGTTTTCTGGTTGAAGACTTATGAGACTAAATCAAAATATGTTTCACTGCAGGGGAAATATCAGGAAGACTGGATGTGTGTAGAACTGGAGCAGCCAAGTTGTCAGTTTGAGGGTTTGAACTGATAGATGGAGCATCCCTGATGGATGAGTCAGAAGGTCTGGAACTGGGCCCAGAATCCACAGCTCCTCCTGGAGATGTGGCCATAGGAAGGGGAACCAAATCTGACGAGGCCAGTAAGGGGCAATAAGTATCAAACTGCTTTTCAATGTGCTGGCTTTCTGAAGGACTTTGGGGATCAAGGAAAACAGGGGGGGTGTAGGGGAGACCCGGGGGCCAATCGTGCACAAGTGCATCCCTTGGAGACTCCCCCGGAGGAGGGATCAGGGCAAAGTCGCTGCTGCATTTGGCATTCATGGACATGGCAAAGAGTTTGTAGCAAGGCTGGCCCCACTTGCAGAAAATCTCTTCTGCAACTTCCTGTTTTAGGGACCACTCATGAGGCATCATAATAGCCCCTTTGAGTTTGTCCACTATCACACTGGACTTCCCCAGAATGTCCACTGCTGTTAGAAAACATTGGGAAGAGACTGACCATTCCCATACTCTCTGGGCCTCTTGACATAGGGAGTAGGACTTGGTTCCTCCTTGTTTGTTTATGTGCCACATCACCATGTCTGAATTACAATTGTTTCTAGTGGAAGGGAGTCCTGGAATGCCTGCAATGGCATAAGCACCGCTTTCATCTCTAGAACGTTGATATGCAAGTGGTTCTCGTTTTCCTGCCAAACACCTTGGACAGTCTTCCCCAGATAATGCCCCCCCCACCCACCCTATCTGGGAAGCATCTTGGGTCACTGTGGCCACTGGTTGCGGAAAGACAAATGGTTGGCCTAAGGTCACTTGAGTGGAGTGAAGCCACCAGCGCAGGTCTTTCTTGCAGGATTCTGTTATGATAACTTTGTGAGACATGGGCAGCTCCTGCATGGACCACTGGGTGAATAGTAGCCACTGAAGAATCCTCAAGTGCAGACAAGCTAAAGGTATCAAGGTTAATGCTGCCAGCATGGTACCCAAAACTCTCAAAAGAACCTTCGCATATACTCTTTCTTGGTTAAGAGGTTTTTGACTTGATGACATAAGGTTTGAATCCACTCGGGGGGAGTTTGGACAGCATCTGTCTTGTATCCAAGTCTGGCCCTATAAATACGATATGCTGTGATGGCAAAAAAGGCAGATTTTTCGAAGTTTATCGTGATGCCTAGCTGACAGCAAAGATGAATGGTGGTGTCTCTCGCTCTTGTTAGTAGATGCTTGGTGGTGGCGGTTAGGAGCCAGTCGTCTTAAGTACAGAAACACCCAGAATCCTAGACGCCTCAAGTGAGCCGTAACTACTGCCATGCATTTGGTGAACACTCAGGAGGCTGTGGTGAGACCAAAGGGCAGAACTCGAAAATGGTAGTGACCGACGCCCAGCTGAAAGCGCAACTGTTTCCTGGATTGCCTGTCCATCTTTATGTGGTAGTATGCATCCTGGAGATCTATCGAGCACATCCAATCATCTTTCCCCAGAAAGAGGAGTATCGACTGCAGTGTCACCATCTGGAACTTTGACTTCTTGATGGACTTGTTTAGTCTGCTGAAATCCAGAATGGGCCTCCAGTCCCGTTTTTTTGGAACTAAAAAGAACCTTGAGTAAGTCCCAAATTCAATTTGATCTGCGGGGACATTTTGGATGACTTTTTTCTAGCAACTTTTGTACCCCTAGAGTTGCATGATCCCTCTGACTGGGTGGAACATCCAGGACTGACTTTTACTTCTAATGGGGGAGAGAAAAAGGGTATGTAGTAGCCTCTGGATATGATCGTTTGTACCCATTTGTCTTATTTCTAGCCAGGTGTTTGGGTACATTGACAAGCAACCCCCGACTGCCTCAGAAGAAGGACAGATAGGGCCTCCTCTCAGGAGCACTGAAAGGGTTTACCAAGGAAGGAATCCCTGTCACCCTGGTTTTGCAGACCCCCTCTGCCACGTGGTTGGCATCTTCCATTGTTAGTTCCCCCGTGCCCCTGGGGGAAGAATCACCAAGTGCATCCAGGAAAGCTCTTTGGGACTTACGAAACAAAAATTTTCCCCCCTTCTGACATTTGGGATAAGGTCTGGCAGGGAGGGAGAAATGGACTCCAATGGCAGAAAGAGTCTGTCCCTCTTGTTTGCACCTGGTTTAGGTCTCTTCAACTTTTGACCCGAACAAAGACGATATGCCAAACTGGGTGTTAATAAAGGGAGACTTAAAGGGTTCTGTGAAATCACATAAGTGCATCCAGGAATGCCTCCTTACGGAAATTCCTGTACCCGCTGCCCTACTCGTTCCATTGGCTGCATAGGAAATAAGTTGCATGGAGGGGTTCACCACAGAGTGTAAGGTGGAGAGCTGGGAGGAAACCTAGACCATGACCCCCGCAGCTACAGAACCTTGGAGAGCATCTCCTAGCTCCTTCAGGAGATCCCTCTGAAGCCTAGTGAAATGGGTCAGGGCAGTTCAGTGACCTAAGGGCAAAGGATGCTGAAGAAAACATATGCTTTCTAGATCTGTCCATCATTCGAGACTCTATTTGGTGGACGGACAGATGAGGATTTCTCAGACAACTGCTTCTTGGTGGCTGCAGCCAACACCATACCATCTAACAGGACACCTTTACTGAGAAATTCCCTATCTGTGGGCGCAGTGATGAATTTATTTGGCCTCCTAGGAACAGGTTCCATTGAGTCCAGAGAGCCCCACACCTTCTGACTGACTCCACTCATGAGTTTTTCGAAAGGCGGAGACACCCAAGAGAAGAGGTGGAAGGGCGAGACCCGAACACCTCCAAATAAACAGACTCATCCACAGAAGTGTTGATGGGTTCCCAGCTACCTCTCTTTTTAATGATTTCTAGGATGTCTGCAAAAGTGACATCCTCAGAGGGTGACCGTGGGGACCCTTATGACTCATCGAGGTCCATGTCTGAAGTGATTGACTCCACAGGGGAGTCTAAATGCTTCCTCTTGCATAATCTCTTCCAAGGGACCTCCTCAAAGGGGTACTCAGGAGAGGGTTCAGAAGAGATCGCTTCGCCCAGTGGGGTGTCCTGGGGCTTTGGGTCTCCACTCCTGGGTGGGAGCAATGGCACCGAGATAGACACTGGTGCTTTGGGGCGAAGAGTACTTGGACCTGACAGCAAAGCAGTCTAAGATGACAGCACTCTCCTCATCACCTTGAAAAACCCCTGGCCCTGCTCCGAGGAGACTCCTGGCTCCGAGGAACCAGAAGACCCCCCACGAATCAAGGCGGTAGGCTCCGGGCTGATGTTGGTGCTGAGGTCACCTGCACCGAAGCCCCGAGAAGTATTTTGGGTCGGACAACTGTCCAACTTGACTCTCCTAACCAGACCCGATGGGGGGAGCATCGGCTCCTAGACCCCTCAAATCTAATGTAACTGAGGAGGTCAACACAGTAGACGGGATCGAAGATCCAGGAGCAGGTCTCGGCACTGACTATTCTTCTACAATCAGATCCAGGCACTCTGGTTCCGAAGCCCCAGAATGGGTCAGAGGAAGAATCAATGAAGGGGAAGTGATGGTCGGCCGAGAATCCCTCTGTGTCGGAGTCTACAGTATCTTAGCCAGTGCCGGTGTCCATAAATGTCTCGATCACCCACTCCATATAATCGTTTAAAGGCTTCTGGAGGATCAAGAGGACAGGGTTGGAGACCTCACTGGCTGTAGCAAAGGAGATCTCAGAACTGGGGAGACCGGTTTCAGGACTGGGAACTGGCTCCGAAACTGGAACTCTGTCGGCCCCAAAATTACAATGGGAGCCAAAGAGGGAGATTTCTCAGGCCCAAAAGCCTTCGGGTCCGAAGATGATTCCTTGGCATGTTTTTTTATCGGCTCCGAGAGTTGAGCAGCAGATGATGTCTTTCTCCCAATTTTTCAGATCTGGAAGACTGGGACTGTTGAGTAGTTTTAGAGGAACTCTGATTCCCTTCTAGAGCCTCTGAAAATGGTGTTTTTAGTAAGCCTCTAACTATCAATTTGTTCCTTCTTTCCATCAACACCCTGGAACTAAAGGGATAGCCGAAGGAACACGATTTCTTGAAGGTGGACAGCACCCAAGCAATACACACAGCTAGCGTGTCCATCAGTCAGTGAAATTTTTTGATTGCATTTCTCACATTTTTAAAACCCGAAGGTTTTGATTCTTTAGTATCCTTTGACATCTTAACACCAGTCAACACACAACCAAACAAGTTAACGAGAAAACACAAATCAACTTTTTATTTATTTATCTACATACACACATTATATATATATATATAAATAAAAGTTAACCCGCAACCAACAAACTCTATATTATTAAACCACAAGACAGGAGGAGTAGTCTCTAACTAAAACGACTAACTACTACAACAGACCAGGAGAAAGAAAGGAAAAGAAAGCCATCAAAGTTAAAATGGCCGAAGTGAGCCCTCTAACATAAATGGACTACCAAACAAGAAAAGAATAATATCAACCAAAAACTCTTTAATTTAAACAAGTTTGGAAACCGGGATAGGGAGAAAAAAAAAGACAGGCCTAGCGGTAGAATGACGGGCAGCAGAAAAAAAACAATCAAAAGTAATGAATACTCTAAAAGTAGTAAACACTAGTCTAAATTATTAGAACTACACAATATAGAACATGCTTGGTAATATTACTATTAATTAAAGAAGAAATGATTCTGCTTACCCTAGAGCCTGCATGGAAGAACCTGATCTTGTTTAGCAGCAAACATGATCTGGGTAATCTTCCCTAAGCATGATGAGACAGATAGGGTGCAGCCACGAGCCGGTGGAAGCTCTCGAGCTTTTGTATAGGCAGAGTCTAAATAGATTCTCAGTTCAGATAAATCACATATGA